>NC_081569.1:72624781-72924781 GCF_022355385.1 Mustela nigripes
GGGGGGGGGTCGAGGTGGGCATGTGTCTGTCTGAGTGGCCAACATACTGAACTTTGGTTTTCTTTTTTTCTTTTTATTATTTTTTAAAAAGTGGGGTTTTTTGTTTGTTTTGTTGTTGTTGTTGTTGTTGTTGTTTCAATTTATTTGACAGAGAGACAGAGTGAGAAAAGGAACACAAGCAGGGGGAGAGGGAGAGGGAGAAGCAGGGTCCCCAGAGAGCAGGGAACCCCATGCGGGGCTCAATCTCAGGAGTCTGGGATCATGACCTGAGCCCAAGGCAGATGCTTAAGGACTGAGCCACCCAGGCGCCCCTATCCTGAACTTTATATTTGGCGTTCGGGGGAAGGAGCCCAGTTGTTTGTTTTGTAAATTAAACTACACCTATGGAAAGTAAAGCTAGCTCAGGATCTTGTGAGGATGAGCAGAAGATAATTCTAATTTGGGACGCCCGGGTGGAAGGAGTGATAAGATTTTTGTTTCTCGTGGTGGAATGGTTTTTAAAAAGTTAAAAAGACTCCATGTTCAGTGTGGTGAGAACATTGTTGAAAATTTGGTACCAAATGCAAGGTGAGCTCTTTGAAAACCTGCGTAAATGAACATCGCAGAGAGAGGGGTTAGAAGGGTGAGGATTGAGAATGAAGAGCTCCCTTCGGAAAAGTTTCTTCTCTTTACTTGGGGTGGAGGGAGGGGAAGGAAAAGGAAAAGAAAGAAAATATAGCTATTACTCCTAGAAGAGAGGGATGGATCTTAGAAAAGTTGAAGCCACTCCCCCCTCCCAATATGGGACTCCAGTTTACAGGTGGGAAAATTGAGGCCTTAGAGTTCCTGTGATCACACACCTTGGTGTGTGTGATCGCAAAGCAAGGACTAGAACGGGGTAGGGGCGAGGCCCTCTTCCACAGCACAGAGACCTGGATACTCATACCCTATTGGGTTCTTTAGGAGCATGATCCCGAGAAGGATGGTAAAGATTTTTTTCCCTTGTTACTTACTGCAGGAAACCCAGCATCTCCTAAAAGTAGTATGGAATATTGGAAAGACTGGAATTGATTCTTATTTAAGATTTCTCTACTTGCTGATACTGTAGAGAAATTGTACCTCTCCGTTTCCACAAAACTTTTGGGCAGAGTTTTCACTGTTTCTTACTTTGTAGAAAGTAAGTTTCCTTTTTTTTCTTCTTCATTATAAACGACTTAAGGTCAGATACTATGTTTTTCACCAAGTCAGCAGATATTTGTAGAATTTGTATGATATGCTTGTGTGCCTGCACTGTACTACAGTGAAACTTAGGGACATAATCTGAAAAAGTCTAGCTGGGAAAACAGCATGGACATTTTAGAACATAATGGGGGTGCCTTGGTGGCTCAGTCGGTTAAGCGTCTGCCTTTGGCTCAGGTCATGTGTCAGGGTCCTGGGATTGATTCCCATACTGGGCTCCCTGTTCAGTGGGGAGTCAGCTTCTCCCTCTGCCCCCCCTCCACTGATGCTGTCTCTCTGTCAAATGAATAAAGTCTTAAAAAATAATAATACTTCAGCATTCCTCCCCTTTCCAAAAGAATTTGAGATAGCCAAATAAGGCAAAAAAAAAAAAAAAAAAGTACAATAAATGTCCCAAGGCAACTAGATGAATATTAAATCACTGGTAGACACTTTTTAAAATGGTTTTATGTATTTATTTAAGAGAAAGAGGGAGCGAGCCAGAAAGACCGCAGGCAGGGTGAGGGGTAGAGGGAGAGGGTTAAGCATACTTCCTGCTGAGCAGGGAGGCTGATGAGGTAGTGCCATCCAGGGACTCCAGGATTATGACTGGAGCGGAAGGCAGGTAATTAACCAACTGAGCCACCCAGGCACCCTGACAGGCACTTCTTTCAGGAGAGAGCTCACAGAGTTAAAGAGGTCTGAGGAGGATTTCTGGGTATATAGGGCTTTAGGGGGGTCTAAGTACAAGAACTGGGCTGAAAGGAAAGGAAAAGAGAGCATTTCATTGAGGAGTGAGATGGAATTTAGCAAAGACTCACGATGAGTAGAACAGTGATCAGATTGCCTGAGTGGGGGGTTTCTAAAGATAAAACAGGAGAGGGGCGCCTGGGTGGCTCAGTCGGTTAAGCTCAGACTCTTTATTTTGGCTTAGGTCATAATCACAGTTGAGATCTTGAGACTGAGTCCCAGACTGAGCCCCATGTCGGGCTCTGTACTCAGCAGGGAGTCTGCCTGAGAGTCTCTCCCTCTGCCCCTCCCCCGCCCACCCTCTCAAATAAAAACTTGGGGATGTGGAAATAAGAGATTCAGCCCTACAAAGGACCATTCCAGGATAACGAGGGGTAAGTGAAATAGAGTAGGACTATGCCTTAGAGTTTATTCTTGGCATACCTTACCCATGACAATGAGGGATGGGTTTTTGGAGAATAAAGCCACCCCATGTGTGAAACGGGAGAGAGGAACTAGCGACTGTTTCTTCCCTTGTTCTATCCCAGTGCCTTCACAGGGTGCTGCCAGCCATCTCTAATACCTATCTTTTTCTTCACTTCCATCTACAGATGGCCGCCCCGCACCTCCAATGAGAGGCCAACTTCGAAGAAAAGCCCAAAGGGAGAAGTTTGCAGTGAGTGGCTAGAGCCCAGTCAGGGCAACCTGTGTGTACTGGGAGGGAAAAAATGAACATTTTAATTTGGCTTGAGCTGTGCTGACACCTAAGCTCACATGTGCCCCCTTCATCGTTTTAACATCTGGGAGAAGGGAGGAAGAGAGTGGGGCACTCCCAGGGCAGGAACCAGTAGTGGCCATTCTGCCACCCATTTTGCCTCCTCCACTTCCCATTCCAGGACCCAGTCCCCTTCCCCAGCCAGCAGTGTCATTTTCCAGCTGAAATCTCCAGCTTTGATCTGTGAGTGAAAGGATATATGGTGCAGAGCTCCAGCCCCAGATGTTATCCACCCTGTTTTCCTGTCTGTTTCAGAGACGAGTTGTACTGCTGTCACAGGAAATGGATGCTGGATTACAGGCATGGCAGCTCAGGCAGCAGCAGAAGTTGCAGGAAGAAGAAAGGAAGCAGAAAAATGCTCTTAAACCCAAAGGGGCTCTCCTGCAGAACCCACGACCAAATCAATAAAAAGCAGTTCCTGTCTCCCTTTCCTGGCCTCTCTCTGGCTTTCTTCTCTATCACCTACATGCCTCATCCCAGCCAGAAGAGAGAGCCTTCACGTTCCCCATCTATCTTCAGAGCACAAGAGCGTGGACACTGGGAAGAACCACCTGTAGATCACTGCCTGGAGGAGCTGGCCTAGTGCCCTCATCCCTGGCTCCATTCCAGTTCAGTGGAATCTTGCTCTGGGATCCTTCCCCACCTTTGCAGGCCATAGGACTGGCCCAACTGAGAACAGCAGCTACTCTCCGTACATGAAAATGGGGCAGCAGCTCTCCTGGTTTTAGCTTGGCACTCAGGCCTTTAACGGCCTATACACAGCTCAGACTGCATGTAGTTACTCATTTAATAAATGTTCTGATGAAAAAGGCTTTCCGGCTGAGGTCCATTTCTTGGCAAGCAACTGGTGTCAGTTTTCCTAAACTTCAGATAGATGGCCCAGGAGGCTACCCCCACTGGGAAGGCTGACATGGGAAGAACCAGACTTGGGTGTTGCATGTCTGAAGAGTAGGATCTTGAGGTTTCTGTGGTTCTGGCTGAATTCCAGAGCCTGGTCAGAGAGAGATCTATACCTCTCCACCCCAATTTGTGTAGGGGAGCCCTGGAGGTGCTCAGCCCCCAATCAGTCATTGTGGCATAGGTATCCAATATCCATGTGTATCTCCCACAAACCCTTAAGCTGCCTAGGACACAGGGAAACCTTGCCTGTTACTGATCATGGATTCTGGGAGATAGGGGCCTTTGCTCCTATTAAAGTACAGAGCACTGGGCTTTCTTTCCATTTTTCTGCCACAAACTTGTAATAGTTCAGATTTCTAGTATTGCTGGAGCTTTTTACCTGACCTCAATTCTTTCCAGCCTCCTTTATTCCTTGCCTGGCTTTCCCTCCCTTCTTTCCCCCTACTACCTCCTCCATCTCTCGCTGACCAATGCAATTCTAGGATCTTAGATTTCGCTGATGGTCGAGTTTTCTGTCTCCCACACTTTTCCTGCTTCTGTTGGGCTGCTTTTCCAGATCTAGCTCTCAACCTCTTATCTGTCTCTTCCCCACTGTCAGCTTCAGCTCTTCCCTGCATACCTCCACCTTTTGTTCTCTGTTTAGTCAGTCCATGAACATTTTGCCTTTTTTCACTGTAGAGGGGAAAACCAAACCCCAAAGTCCAAACTCCCAATCTCTCTTGTCTAACAGTTTCCCCGAATTTGATTTGCCTTTCCCCACATTCCATGGCCTTGCACCTCCTTCCTCCCAAGCCAGCATAAGGAGTAGCCAGATTGCAAATGATGGTGTTTAAGGGACGGCATTTGTCTTTTCTGCAAGGACGGGACCAGTGTGGCTGTGGAGTTGGTCGGTTGATAGTTGGGTTTTGTTACTATTGCATGTTTGGGCCAGGATAGGGATGAAGGTGGTGGTCAAGAACAAGGGGCAAATGTTTCAGTTTGGTTGAGCCACATGTCCCAGCAGACAATCTCCAACCCAGGTGTGGTGGACATGAAGACCACCACCAGCATCCCAGACTCTCAACTTGTCCGCCTGGGACACTGAGCCTCCCAGTACTTCCCACTCTGAGGTGAGACAAATGCTGAATACCAGGGGAATCAAGCCACCTAAAATATGCTTAGGGGGAGAAAGTCTCCCACATCCCGTGGCCTCGGTTCCCCCCTTCACACACACACAGACCCCCGTCCTTAGCTGTGGCCTCAACCCCTGCAGATGGCAGCCTCCACCACAAAAAGGCAACTTACGGTGGGTTTTTTTTTTTTTTTTTTTTTTTTTTTTGGTTTTGTGGTTTTTGTCCTTTTTTTTTTTTTTTTTTTTACCCGACTCTTGGCTGTAATTGGATTCAGGCTGAAACAACCACGTCCGCACCGGGAAAGGAGGGCATTGGGGCGGGGGCGGAGAGGCTGTGGGAGAAGGGAGGGACCAGAGGAGTGAGAGAGGACTCGCAATGCAGTTCGCAGACTAAGCAGAAGAAAGATCAAAAAACGGGAAAGAGGGGACGAACAAACAGACACTTTGAAGAACAATCCCCCCATCTCCAAGCGGACAGCGCTCTAGGAATCCAAATTCAGTGCCCACCGAAGACAAAGGCGACCCAAGGGAGTGGCGGCGCGACCCTAGGGCTTGGGGCCCCCGCCGCGGAGCCTGCACGGCTGGCTGCCGGGACGGTCGCGGACCATGTCTCCTGCCCCACGGCCCACCGGCAGTCTGCTGCTCCCCCTGCTCACGCTCGCCACCGCGTTCGCCTCCCTCAGCTCGGCCCAGAGCAGCTTCAGCCCCGAAGTAAGTGAGCTCCCCCGGCCCTGCCGGGAGTCGCGCCCGCCGGGGAGGCAAGCCGGGGGTCTCCAAAAGGACAGGGTCCTCCTTAGAGAGCAGCAAGCTCGGGGGTTTGGCCGCTCCGGGCAGCAGCAACCCCCTCCTTTTGCTTTCCCTCCTCATCTCCAAACTTCCAAGTCGATCCAACTTCTGTCTTCCCCAACCAGCCCCCCCCCCCCCCCCCCCCCCCACCTACTTTCTTTCCTGGGAAGAGCCTTACAGCTGGGGCCCACCGTCCCCGGTTCCCCGGGGCTCTGAGCTCCGCTGCAGAACCAGGAGGGAGCCTGGTAAATACTTGGGACTCCGTTCAGCCCTTGAGCTGCCCTGCTTTCTTGTCATGTGCGCCAGTCCGTTGTTTTCTCAACTTTTCAGCCCTCCAGCGCTCTCCCGCCCGCACCCGCGGGCCGGGGAGACTTGGTGGACCGCGCCGCGGCTCCGGGCCCCCCAACGCTGCGCGCCTCCCGGGCGGTCCCGGCCCTCCGCGGGTGCAGCCACCACCAGGTGGGGTCGGGGCTAGACCCGCCGAGCGGCCCCGTCCCTCGCCCCACTCCGCCTCCCCGCGCGGACCCTCTGTGTCGCGGCCCGAAGCCCTGGCGTCGAAGGTCGCACAGGGCTGGCGCCCCGGCCGCCTTTCCGTACAGACAAAGCTTTCCTTGTGAGCCAGGGGCTCGGCAGCGAGGCCGCCTCCTCCCTCTGCCCCCCTCACCATCCCAAACCTCCCACCCCACCCCACCCCCAGCCAGTGGCGCCTTTAGGCTCTTCTAGTTGCCTTTGTTAATTGCTTTTTTGTTAATTTTGTTAATTGCTTTTCTGTGCAGGAAGACTGAAGGCATCGCACTGGGGAGTGGGGAGAGGGCCGGGCCCAGGGCACCAGCACAGGTCTCAGGCGCCCGCCAACCCATTCCCCGACGCTGGCCCACCCCCCTGGGAGGAAGCCGCGTGGGAGTTGTCTAGGGAGGTTTTTCCTCTCTTTCTTGCTCTCTCTCTTATTTTGGGGCGAAGGTGGGAGACGAATTTGATCAGCTTCTTATTTTGGGCCATCTCGACCCACTCAGCCCGGCAGGGCCTGGGTGCGGTCGGGAGGGGCCGGGAAGGGCCCCAGAAGGGGGAGGGGATCTGGACTTGGCTTCCTCCCTCTCTGTCCTGGCCCCGGACCCACCCCCGGGAGGAAACATCTCCAGAAAGAACACTCTCTGTCCCGAAGGGATCTGAGGCTGAAAAGCAAAGTGTGGCCCTAGGAGTGGGGGTGACCAGGGAGAGTACAGCTCTGACCTGGGGCTAAGCCTGACAGGGCCCTGCAGGAGGAGTCATCCTCACCCCTGGCCTGGAGTCTTCATCACAGGTCTGCAAGGAGAGCTCCTAACAAAAGAAGCCTGGGCATCAGGGGGCTGCCCACTGCCAACCTTGCCTGCCCTGCCCTCCCTCCCCTGCCCCACTAGGCCCCCTAGGGGAGGGGCAGCAGCCCTGGCTCTGTTCTAAGTGGGTCATGGGCAGTCCCAGTGCCAGAACCACCATTTGCTTCTGGGCCACGGAGGGGTGGGAGGCAGAGGGAGGGAGGAGCAGGCCCAGAGGCTCTCATCCAGGGCCTGCTGGAGTTTGCCAGCATTTCCCCCAACCCACCCAGCTTCTCCAGGACTCCTAGGCCAGAGGTGGGAGGGGTTCTCTGGACCTCCCCACTCTCGGGGAATACCTCCAGACCACTCAGTTTTCAAGACAAAGCCAGCCAACTGAGTTTTTGGACCTAACATAGTTGCTCCCTCTCCAGGCCAGTCTAGAGGGCGAGCTGGGGTGGCCAGGCCTCAGGCAGCTGGATTCCTCCCACCAGGCCTCCAGAGTCCTGCACCAGCTCCAGGACATCCCTCTCCTCCCCGTGGCCCCTTCTGGCACTTGGCCCTTCCCCCCACCCAGCCGCAGACACAAGAGTCCTCTCTTCTGTGGTTCCTACCTCACCTCCTAGTCTTCTCTGTGGTTCTTGCTTTGCTCAGAGCCTAAGCCTGGGAGGAGAGGGATGGGGGCACTTCCTTTCCAGGCCTCGAGGCTTTCTTGAAGGCAGGGAAGTCCCTTTCTTGCCTAAGCCTCCATTTTTCTCTATCGTGTATGGGGTGGACGTTGTGGGTGGGAATATTTAGACCTGCCTACTTTCCCAAGAGGGATTTATCCCAGAGCTCCTGGATGTGGATTCTCCTCGCCTCTCTGCCACCCTCCATTCTGTTATTCAGCCCTAAGAGAATTCCCCTCAGTTTCCTTCCCCGAGGCTTGAGGAGGCCTAACTTAAGTCCTCCCGACTTCCAGCTCCAGGAGCAGGCCACTCCCATCCTTCACCAAAGCTGAAGCAGCCGCTCCCTCACCAGGGGTCAGAAGCCTGGGGTGTGTGTGTACACCACAGGTGAGGCGAAGGGCAAAGGGAATTTCCCGCATACTTGGGCACAGGCCACAGCAGGCCTCCCGTGGGCACTAGCTGTGGCATCAGCCAGCACAGGTCAGGGCACGTCCACAGCTCCTGGGGAGCTCAACCAGGTTCTGTAGCACCCTGCTCTGCTTCCCTGTGGTCTCCCAGAGGTTAAACTTGACTCCCTCCTCTACCCCTGAGGAGGGGCTCTCAGAGGCGGGTGGTGCTAAGGTTGCTCTGACCAGGCCTGTTGGCTGGGGAAAAGCTAGGTTGTTTACATCTTGGGCCCTAACTCCCATCAGCCTTGGGGGATCACTTCCCAGAACCCTGTTGCAATTCTTGCCCCACAGGCACATGTCCCCAGTCAGCTGCTCCTGAATCACCCCCAGCCCCAATGCAGGAGCAATGCTCCGCCAGCAGGGCTGGGGCCTAGAGGTGAAGGGCGTCAGGAAGATCCATTGTGACAACCTGGGATGGGGGTTGTGGCACCCAGCAGCAGCCTCTACCCACTCCGCGCTCCAGACTTCCATCCTAAGCAACCTGCAGGCCCCCTCCGAACTCCTAAGGAAGGCAAAGCTGGAGCAGGGACCAACGTAGTATCTCCATCAGAGAATCTGAGCATTTTTATATCCCATATATAACTTGGCTCGCTTTACTTTTCAGGCTTTAGGAAAATGCTCCATTGTTCGTTCTTACAATAAAGGCTGGATTTTTCTCCCCAACAGGGCTTTGTATTTTGTGTGCCTTTCAGTCGAACACCGAAAACCTAACTTTATGTTAAAGCAATACGCCAACCTTTATCTTATGAACAGTTCACAATATACCTCAAGTACAGTGCTGCCACCGAGTCTCTACCATGACCCCCATCTCCCACTCCCTCTTCTGAGAACCTCAAATGGGCCTTTAGGTCCCAAGGCCTAGGTCAGATGCTTGGATGGGGACTGGCAGGATCCCAGCTCTGTGGCTGGGTCCTAGCCCCACCACCTCCAAAGGTCCCAGCGTCCTATCTCAGCAGCCCGTCTCAGCCCTAGCTCCTGCTCTGCTTCCTCCTTTCTTTTTTTTTTTTTTTTTTAAGATTTTATTTATTTATTTGACAGACAGAGATCACAAGTAGGCAGAGAGGCAGGCAGAGAGAGAGAGAGGAAGAAGCAGGCTCCCTGCAGAGCAGAGAGCCCGATGTAGGGCTCGATCCCAGGACCCTGGGATCATGACCTGAGCCGAAGGCAGAGGCTTTAACCCCCTGAGCCACCCAGGTGCCCCTGCTTCCTCCTTTCTAAAAAGATGTCAGCTGTGAGGGTCCTAGAGGCATGGCATTCCTGTCCCAAGAGGGTCTCATACAGGGCCCAAAAAAGAGCCTCAGCCTCCCTGCCTCCATCCATCACGGCCACAATCCATTCCCAGGATCCAAACTACAAGAACACTGACACAGAGAAGAAAAGTGCTGGAAGGAATCACAGCTCTGAGAAGCTATCCTAGGACTCAGTTAAGCCATCTGGGCTCCCATTCTCAAGAGTTACAGCCAAAGTCCAGAGCCATGGCTCCCCACCCCTGTTGGAGCCCACAGCCCTGAGAGGACAAGTCATACTGGGGCCTGGGCCAGAGTGCAGGTCCAGCCTGGGAACTCCTCCAGCCCCACTGCCAGAGCCAGGCTGGGAGCTCGTTGCCCTTTTCTCCTAAGCCAAGGGTGCATGCCAGATAGCAGGGGGAGGCAGAGGCTCCCCTTGGGCCAAGTGGAGATGCTCTAAGCCATGCTCTTCTCCCTGCAGGCCTGGCTGCAACAGTATGGCTACCTGCCCCCCGGGGACCTGCGCACGCACACACACCGATCACCCCAGTCCTTCTCAGCTGCCATCGCTGCCATGCAGAGGTTCTACGGTCTGCGCGTGACGGGCAAGGCTGATGCGGACACCATGAAGTAAGTGCCAGACCCTGCTGGGAATCCTGCATGGCACCCACCTCTCAGTGACAACACTGAACACAGAGACCTTGCTACCTATGCACTTGACTCCTGCCCCCTCCCCTTCTCCACACTGACCCTAAGGCCAGGCACTCCCCCTTTCCTCACAAGACCTTTCTCTTTAATGGCCACAATTCTCAAACCCCAGGGCAATGAGGCGTCCCCGCTGTGGCGTTCCGGATAAGTTTGGGGCCGAGATCAAGGCCAATGTTCGAAGGAAGCGCTATGCTATTCAGGGCCTCAAATGGCAGCATAATGAGATCACTTTCTGGTGAGTCCAACAGGCAAGTTGCCTTTCTCAGAACATCAGGGTCGCCCTCCCTATCAGTTGTGCTCATAGACTCAGAGGCCTCCTATCCTACTCACCTCTGTCCCTGGGAAGCATCCCTGGGAGTGGGGAGAAACATGGCTGTAATCCTGGGGGAAGGTGCAGCCTGTGGGGGGTGCGCCCCAGGGCCAGGAAACTGAAGCCTGCGGGGGGGTGTTGAGCCCTCAGTTCTTGGTGTAGAGGTATCATGAGGCAGCAGGAAGAGCCGGGGCAGCAGAGGTAGCTGGGCGGTTCAGTCAGACCTGGGCAAGTACAGGGAAAGAGAATTGTATTCGATGTGATGCTAACACGCTCTCCTCCTCCCCTCCTCCACGTGGCTGGACCTCAGCATCCAGAATTACACACCCAAGGTAGGTGAGTATGCCACATTCGAGGCCATTCGCAAGGCATTCCGCGTGTGGGAGAGCGCCACACCGCTTCGATTCCGAGAGGTGCCCTATGCCTATATCCGCGAGGGCCATGAGAAGCAAGCAGACATCATGATCTTCTTCGCTGAGGGTTTCCATGGTGACAGCACACCTTTTGATGGCGAGGGTGGCTTCCTGGCCCATGCCTATTTCCCCGGCCCCAACATCGGAGGGGACACCCACTTTGACTCTGCTGAGCCCTGGACTGTCAGGAATGAGGATCTGAATGGTGAGCAAAGTAGCCCTGGGACTCATTTATTGTGGGGAGAGTCAACGATCATTGTGGGGCGGGGGGGGGGGGGGTGTTTGTCCTGCCTCCTCCCAAAACCTCAAACCCCCAAGTCTCTGGACTATAGAGATCTCCTAATCTGACTTCCAGCGAAAGCCCAATTCTTATTTTGCTCCATTTACATCTGGTCCCTTTCTCACCCAATAACTGACTTCCCAGTCAAAGACTTCCCACTTTCCAGGCAAATGTCACCTCTAGCTCCTGGCAGACCCTGAGGCCCAGACGGGACCTCAGCTTCCCTTAATACATGTCTCCCTGGGATTGGGATCTGTCCCCAGAGCACCCTCTCATCTCTGCCGAGAATAGATTGCTCACTGGCTTCGTGGCTTTTTGGGTGGAAAATGTGACAGGCAGGCTCAGGTGTGAAAACCAAGCCTCTGGTGGGAAAGCAGGGCTTCTGAGGTAAGGGACCCAGGCTTCCCTCATAATCATCGCCATCCCTCCAGGGAATGACATCTTTCTGGTGGCTGTGCACGAGCTGGGCCATGCCCTGGGCCTTGAGCACTCCAATGATCCCTCAGCCATCATGGCGCCCTTTTACCAATGGATGGACACAGAGAACTTCGTGCTGCCCGATGATGACCGCCGGGGCATCCAGCAACTTTACGGTGAGTAATCTATGCCCACATCTCTCTGCTCCTCCTCTGCTCTTCCTCTCTGACCTGTGCATCCCTTCCTTTCCCCCATGCCCTATGATCTACCCCCAACCCCACTTGACCCTGCCTCCACCCACCACCTACTCTCACTTTCTTTTTTTTACATTATCTCTCCTACATGTTTAATTCTTCTCCCACTTTTGATTCCACCTTTTCTGTCCTTTCCCACCTGATTGCTTCAGCCTCCCCCACAGGGCCATCCACACCTTTCCAAGGGGCTTGTCTGCCCATATACCTGTTCTTTCTGCCCTCTCTGCCACAAAGTCTGAAGTGCCTCTCATGTTCTCTATACCAGGGAGTCAGTCAGGGTCCCCTACCAAAATGCCGCCACAACCCAGGACGACCTCCAGGCCCTCTGTCCCCGATAAGCCCAAAAACCCCACCTATGGGCCCAACATCTGTGACGGTAACTTCGACACTGTGGCTGTGCTCCGAGGGGAGATGTTTGTCTTCAAGGTAAGAGGAAGAAGTGGGCCAGTATGGGGGACAGGAGGGCTCCAAGCCCAGCAGGCTGGGTGGAAACAGCAGCAGGAGGACTAAGAACTAGAACTGAGACAGTGGGAAGCTTTGGGGACCAAGCCAGAGGACTCCCTGTAAGACAAAACATACTGTCCCCACCTCGACACCTTTTAGGAGCGCTGGTTCTGGAGGGTGAGGAATAACCAAGTGATGGATGGATACCCCATGCCCATTGGCCAGTTCTGGCGGGGCCTGCCCGCATCCATCAACACTGCCTATGAGAGGAAGGATGGCAAGTTTGTCTTCTTCAAAGGTAACCGGGCATTCTGCCCTAGTTCTCCAGGTGTGCGGAGAGTCTCCCTGGAGGACTGGATTCCACTTGACTCCTCCAAAGACACAAGAGCCTGAGGGGAACCCTGATCCTGCCCTTCCCTCTCCCCACCAGGAGATAAGCACTGGGTGTTTGACGAAGCTTCCCTGGAACCTGGCTACCCCAAGCACATCAAGGAGCTGGGCCGAGGACTGCCTACTGACAAAATTGACGCCGCTCTCTTCTGGATGCCCAATGGAAAGACCTACTTCTTCCGGGGAAACAAGTGAGACTTCAGCCCATTGACCCCAGGCCTCCCTCCTCAGATGCCACCACCGATTCCCTCAGTTAGGGAGAAAGACCCACCTCTCCCTGGGATGTTTCCCTGGAGAAGTTAGTTGCTGGCTGAGCCTCTGCCGTTGCCTAGCAACAGACGGCCTCCATTAGGTGCTGAGTGAGTGGGAAGTGACCGGGTCACCATTTCAGACCCGGTCATTTGGCGTCTCCTGCCCCCCAGCACGGTGCCTCCACCCTAGCAGCCAGGCACTGTCATTAAAGGCTACCGGTGGCTCCTTGCAGCCTGGGACCTCCCATCCACCCCCACCTTCCGCCACTTTCAGCCACAGGCCCTCATTACTCAAAACCCTGGTCCCGCACCCCGTCCGTCAGCACCCTTTGCTTTCTGGTGGGTTCAGTCTGGGCCCCGCTGCCCTCTGAGGAAAGGCCCAGTGCCCTACTGCTGCCCTTCCCCTCCGATCTCCCAGGTACTACCGTTTCAACGAGGAGCTCAGGGCAGTGGACAGCGAGTACCCCAAAAACATCAAGGTCTGGGAAGGAATCCCCGAGTCTCCCAGAGGGTCATTCATGGGCAGCGATGAAGGTGAGGGGCAAGGGAGGCGTCCATGAGGGGAGGATGGGGACAGCGGATTAAGAGAGAACGGGAGGAAAGCTGGACAGGACAGTATGGTGGGGAAAGCAGTGATGACAAGGGGGCTGGAAGCCTTGCCACATGCCAGGCTCTGAGGAAAGTGCTTTCTGCACCTCAGATCCCTAATCCCCAGAACCCTACTAGCCTGGTACTAGAACTACCCCGGTTTACAGCTAAGACGACTTATGTTCACAGAGGGTAAGGAATTAACTCAGCTCGCTCGAGTGCCTCACAGATTTCCCTCCCGCTCTTCTCCTCCCTGTGGGTCTTCCCTCCACCTTTTTGCTGACCGCTGCAGTCTTCACGTACTTCTACAAGGGGAACAAATACTGGAAATTCAACAACCAGAAGCTGAAAGTAGAGCCAGGCTACCCCAAGTCAGCCCTGCGGGACTGGATGGGCTGCCCCGCGTCAGGTGGCCGGCCGGACGAGGGAACGGAGGAGGAGACAGAGGTGATCATCATCGAGGTGGACGAAGAGGGCAGCGGGGCGGTGAGTGCGGCCGCCGTGGTGCTGCCCGTGCTGCTGCTGCTCCTGGTGCTGGCAGTGGGCCTCGCCGTCTTCTTCTTCAGGCGCCACGGGACCCCGAAACGACTGCTCTATTGCCAGCGTTCCCTGCTGGACAAGGTCTGACCCCCACGGCCGCCCACCCACTCCTACCACGAGGACTTTGCCTCTGAAGGCCAGTGGCAGCAGGTGGTGGTGGGTGGGCTGCTCCACCTGTCCCAGGCCCTCTCCCTACCCCGCCCCCCACCTCCCTTCTTTTCTATCACCTGACTGCCTTTCTCCACCTCAACCCTGGCATTGCTTCTTCCCTAGATGGAGTCCCCTGGGGGCTGATCAGGGGCTGCCCCTTTCAGCTCCTGCTCCCCCACCAGGGGCCTCTGTAGCTTGGTGTGTGCCCAGCCCCATCTGAATGTCTTGGCTCTGCACTTGAAGGCAGGACCCTCAGACCTCGCTGGCAAAGGTCAAATGGGGTCATCTGCTCCTTTTCCATTCCCTGATATAACTTTAACCTCTGAACTCTGACCTCAGGAGGCTCTGGGCACTCCAGCCCCACAAGCCCCCCCCACCCGGTGCACCCCCATGGCAACCTCCTACCACTCTTTCTGGCTTAAAGGAATCTAATCTTGTTGAGAGGAGAGACCCTAAGAGAGTAGGAGTGGTGTGGGGGAAGGCCACACAGCCACCCTAAGACCTTGGGAGGGAAGCTCAGAGTCAGTCCCCTCTGCAAAGATCTGCCTCTGCCCCACCTGGCCCCAAGGACGTCCCCAGGAGCCTGAGCCATTAAAGGGCTGTAGAAACCCTTGATGGCCCTACCCCCACAAATGCCTTACCCCCACAAATGTCAGCCTTGACTGGGGATGTCTGGGTTAGAGGAGTGAGAGCACAGGCTGCAGCTCCCAGGGTAGGATGGCTAGGGCCAAGGAGAGGGACTGTCTGGACCCCTGGGGTGAGCCTGAAGGTGACAGAAGAAGAATCTCACTCAAATGCAGACAGCTGGGATGGGGACCAAGGGGCAGAGCAGTCAGGGGGATAGGACAGGACCAAAGGCTAAGCAGGGAGGCGCAGTGGGAGTGGAGGGCCAGGGGATGGGGGGAGGGCGGCCAGGTGGGCCAGGCCAGCAGGGGCTCCACCAGGTGGGCCGGTCGTTCCCGGAGGAGGCCATGTTTTATTGGAGGTCTGAGGAAGGGCTGGAGAAGGGCATACCTACTCCACTTTGGTGCTCCACTCCTCCAGCCAGCATACAAGTATGGGAAGGGTAGGGAGCCCAGAGAAAAGAGCAGAGATGACACACATCCAGGGACTGGTGACTCGGGACCTTCATGAGGGTGGCCACCCTCATGGGTGGTGACCAGGGGCTGACAGCACTCAGCAGCCTCAGCTGGCTTCAGTGAGGGGGCAGGTGCCTGGGTGGGTCTTGTCAGGTTAGCCCCTCACTGCCTGATACCCCCGCCCCTCGTCCCATCCTACCCGTGTCCTGCCTCCTCTCCCCCAGCCAGCCTGCCCATTGGAAGTCTCCTCTGGCCACCACAGGTGGTCATGGTACCTGGGATTTGAGAGAGTAAGACCCTGTGGGGACAGGGAGAGGAGAGGAATGTTAGGGGTAGGGGAGTTCCGGGGGTGGGGGGTGGGGGTGTGTGGGATGAACGGTGCTGGCAGTTCGGCTAAATTTGTCTTGTTTGGGTTTTTTTTTTGTTTCGTTTAATGTATATTTTTATTATAATTATTATATATGAATTCCCTTCAAATCGTTCCTTTTTGTTAACAAGGGGCAGGGGAAGGGTGGGGGTGGGGGGTGCAGAGGCATCGGACCCCAGGAACCTGCAGGGCGGGGCTGGGTCAGTGCCCTCTAAGGACATTTTTGACCTTGTTCAACCTTTCCACAAAGAATAAATGGTGTTTCACATTCTTTGTGTGGCTGCCTTCTCTCAGAGAGGTGAATGGAAAGCATGCCCATAACCTGTGTTTTCTGTGACCTGGGGTTTCGGTATTTTTCATAAAGGAATATGTTTATCCCTGGTGGACAGTGAGGGTTCAGGGCCATAGCTGGGAAGGAAGGCATACACACTCCGTGGAGGCAGGGAAGTGGTCCCCAGAGCCCAGGCGCCCTCTCCAATCCAGCTAAGAGGTTACCTTGGAGGCCCAGAGCAAGAGGAAGTGGTCAAGCTGAGGCCACACGGAAAATCTTCCTAAATTGCATTACCCTGTCCTGTGATCTGGCCGCAGACCCTCTGTTTCCTCAGACCTCTCTTTCTGCTGCTGGGGACTCCCTGGATGTCTTTGAGCCCTTTAACCCAGCCCTGCGTGCATCTAAGCCTCTTCTAGGCCTAGGGGGCTCGGCTGTAGGGGCAAAAGGAACACCCAGGAAGACCAAACAGTTGTCCTGTGGCCAGTGAGGAGCAGCCTCTCTCTGGCAAAACAGGAATCTCACCGGACTGCCCAGGAGAGGCAGGATGGTCAGGGCGGAAGGGGAGAATAACAAGGCTTTGTTTCTTCGAAACTGCTGCCCCAGACAGGGTTCCCAGGCTATTGACCCACCCTTCCTCCGAAACCAGCCTGGAGGGAGGAATAGCTCAGCTGCTGAGTCAGCTCAGCTGAAGGGGAGCAGCCCTATTTCTTCCTCCCCTTCCCTTCCTGCGTTAGCCCAGCCCTCCCTGGGCTCGAGCCCAGGCCCCCTCCACAGCCTTCCTCCACGAGCGCTGGCCCCACGTAGGCCAGCGGTTCTCTCCAGCTGCTCTTCAGGGCTGGCCGGTGTGATTGCTTTGGCAGAAGGGGTACCCCACCTCTCTGCCAGCCAGGAACCCTGACCCTGAGCCTGGCCGCCTCCACCTCTCCCGCCAACAGCTGTTTGGCACAGCCTTTGTATCTCAGTGGATATGGACACCTCCCTGCCACCCTCACCAGAGGGGATGGGGACCCAGGGAAGCTGGCATGGGAAAGTCAGGGGCTGTCTGGGGGGAGGGGAGGTGGGGGGATGTGCGTGTTGCAAGGAGCTCGAAGATGAGCTCATGGCCCCTTTGTGTTTTTGTGGCCCACATCTGGAGGCAATTACAGATGTTATCCAGTGGGAGTTCTGCAAAACACAGCTGGAGCCAGTCGAGGAGCCTGGGGAGGGGGGACTGCCAGAGGGAAGAGGAGGGGGAGCCTAGGGCTGCCACGGCTGGAGTGCGGTTTCCCCATCACGAGGAAATTGTTTGGCCCTGATTCTGGAATCACAAGATGCTCTCTGAAGCCAAGGGGGAGAGATGGGAATGGAGGACCAGAGACAAAGGGGAAAAGAGGCGGAAGAGGCTTCCTGGGCAGGGAGAACTGTGGGGTGGAGGCCTGCAAGGTCCCGTGCTTCTGACATGCCCTGGGCCTGAGGGGTCCAGCCCAGGGAGTCCACCCAGAGACGCTGGGGAGGTGCCTTGCTGATCGCACAGGGTCAGGCGGGGTGAGGGGAGAACAGAGGTCCCTGCGGCTCCCGAGAGACCTGGAAATGCTGCTTTTACTGGCCCTACCCCGCTCTGTCCATTGGGCCTGACCCAGTTTCTAAGGTTCCAAGTTCCTGTATTCGAAAGCAGCACATGGAGCTAGAGCAGCCGGGGAGAGCCAAGGGGAATCTGCGAGGAGGTTTGGGCAGAACCCAGGGACGCGGCCTCAAAGGAGCCTGCAGCAGGGGCAAGCGCTGAGCAGAGGCAGCGCTCTGCCCACCATGGCACCCCACACGTCTGAGCCCTTCCCCGGGGATCCTGCCACCAGCTGGGCCCACACCTCCAAGGCTGCTGGCCAGATGCTGGGTCAGCGACATGAGAAGCGAAGATCAAAGAACAAGCCAGGCCTTCTAGAGAAGGGAGGATTGAGCAGGGTGACCCCTCATGCACAACCTGGCCACCCCTGCTGGGACTCCACTGGGACTCCACTCTGGGGCCCCCTTCTCCGGACACTGCCAGACTTCCTAGTCCTCTTTCCCCTCTGTACTCCCACTTCCCTTTCCAGCCAAAGGGAGGTGGTAAAAAAAACCAACATTGGTCCAGGTACAAGGACACAGGCACAATCACTGCCCCTGTTTTACAGGTTTGGAAACTGAGGCCCAGATAAGACTTCCTTAAGGTCGTAGCTCCTTAATCCAAAATGAAAACCCAGATCTGTCTGATTTTTCCCCCCCATGCTGGTAGATTATGCCCTTGTCTTTGAGTGTCTTTTCCAATGTGGCCCCTGCGTGGCTGGGTGTGTGTGGTGGTATGTGTTCTGGGGATCTGACAGCCCATGAGTACTTGCTTCTTACTCCATGCGGGAGCAACAGCATGGGGCATAGAAATGCAGCAGGAGAAGGGCTCTTCCTCAGAAACCCACTTTGCCTGCAGTCACCTCCTTTTTAGGGGACAGGAACAGGTCCCCCTCTGAGGGAAAGAAGGAAGAAGCAGGAAGGACTCAGAAGCCAGAAGGACTGAGGGGCACCAGTGGTCGCAGCTAAGGGAGGGATGGGGGTGGCAAATGGCTGTGCAAGGGCCTACAAGGACAGTTACCATTCCCTGAGGCTCCAAGGAAACCCCCGTCAGGCTAATCCATTGTCCTGCTGTCCCTGTACCCCCTTCTCACCCACCTCCCAAATCTGAATTCACTTTCTTTAGGAGACCAGGGGCTAAACACTTAACCTGGGGGTTTCAGCCTTCGTCCCTCAGACAGTCTTGGGAGACTGGGGAGACCCAGTGGCGGTCTTCAAGGGGGCTGGGCAATTGGGGCCTGGAGAGGAGGCAGGCCTGACTGGCCAGAAGCCACCTTCCAAATGAGCTCACACACATACTTTCCACCCTGGCCCAGGGCCGAAGGCTGAGCGCCTTCCAGGCCAGCCTTCCCCAGCCAGGCCCACCCCCCTCTGTCCTCCGCTGTCCCTCACCAATCCTGGAACCAAAGGCTTCACAGCAGGATCAGGCACCCCAAAGAGGGCTATTGCCACACCCCAAGGTTGCAGCTTCCCCTGCTTCCATGCTGAGGCAGCACCTTACCCTCCAGAAGGGTACCTTATTTCTCCAATGGGCGCTTTGTGGCTTAGAGGAGGAGGAGACCAGTTTCCTGTCCCCACAGACCCACACCTGGGTGGGGAGGACCAATAGAGGGCACAGAAGAGGTGTCCACACTGCAGTGAATTGGCGGAAAGACTTCCTTTGAGTGCCTGAAGTAGCTCATTGACTCAGGGACCAGACCAGGTCTGGCAGCTGCCTCATCATGGGTCACTTCCTGCTCACACACTTCACTTCCCAATAGGGACACTTCCCTGATTTGGGGCAGGATGGGGTCTGGGTGGGGCAAGGCCAGGATGACCACAAGAGAGGGGAAAAGACCGGTGCCTCCGAAGGCCTAGTGGATTCACACACACGCGACAAGCTCCAGCTCATTCTGATCCAGCCTGTGGTCAAAGACGTCACCCTTCGCTCAGCTTCCAGAGACTTGGAGCACTAGGCCAGAGAGCAAAATCAATTCCCAAAAATGCTCTCCTTGGCCACTCAGTGTCTGGCTCTGTGCTAGGATCGTGGCTGCCCTGACGGTATATTCTGGATCCAATAATATTATCTTCATGAGGTTCTGTGCATTTGTGTATTCACGTTCACTGTGTGTTCATGTATGGCGGACAATTCATCCGAGTTTGGATCCCCAAAATATGGCCACTTGCAAGTAGCTCATACAGCCTGCCACAGCCCTGCAAGGCACTGACAGGATAGTTCTGTCAAGGAATGACTATGATTCATAATAATACTGACTCCACTGAGGCCACGGGAAAAACACGTTCTGTCCTTACTTCCTTACAAAGGAGTAGGCTGGTGCTAGGCACGCAGAAGCTCCTTAATGAAAGTTTGTTGACTTAAAGGGGCGCCTGGGTGGCTCGGTCATTTCAGCGGCTGCCTTCAGCTCAGGTCATGATCCCAGAGTCCTGGGACTGAGTCCCTGCTCAGCAGGAAGCCTGCTTCTTCCTCTGCCTGCTGGCTCCCCCGCTCCTGCTCTCAATCTCACTCTCTCTGACAAAGAAATAAATAAAATCTTTTAAAAAGGGGAAAAGGGGGCGCCTGGGTGGCTTAGTGGTTTAAGCCTCTGCCTTCAGCTAGGGTCATGATCTCAGGATCCTGGGATTGAGCCCCACATCGGGCTCTCTGCTCAGCGGGGAGCCTGCTTCCCCCCTCTCTCTCTGCCTGCCTCTCTGCCTACTTGTGATCTCTATCAAATAAATATATAAAATCTTTTTAAAAAAATAAATAGGGTGCCTGGGTGGCGCAGTGGGTTAAAGCCTCCACCTTCAGCTCGGGTCATGATCCCGGGGTCCTGGGATTGAGCCCCACATTGGGCTCTCTGCTCAGCGGGGAGCCTGCTTCCCCCTCCCTCTCTCTCTGCCTGCCTCTCTGCCTACTTGTGATCTCTGTCAAATAAATAAAATAAAAAATTCAAAAAATAATAAATAATAAATAAATAAAAAGGGGAAAAAAGTTTGTTGACTTAAATTGCCAGTGAAACTGTGAATTACACAAGCCAACAGCTATACCTACAAATGTGTAAATACTGTACATGTATGTACACAAGTGTTATGTATATGTAAGGTCAAAAGATCCTCAAAGGCACCTGGGTGGTTCAGTGGGTTAAAACCTCTGCCTTCAGCTCAGGTCATGATCCCAGGGTCCTGGGATTGAGCCCCACATCGGGCTCTCTGCCCACTTGTGATCTCTGTCAAATAAGTGAATAAAATCTTAAAAAAAAAAAAAAAATCATCAAGCTGTAGGATTTAGTACACTTCATGAGCTTGACTGTCTATTCCAGCTCAATCTTTTTTTTTTCTAGAGATTTTATTCACTTATTTGACAGACAGAGATCACAAGTAGGCAGAGAGGCAGGCAGAGAGAGAGGGGGGGGAACCAGGCTCCCTGCTGAGCAGAGAGCCCCATGGGGTCCTCGATCCCAGGACCCTTAGATCATGACCTGAGCTGATGACAGAGGCTCAACCCACTGAGCCATCCAGGTGCCCTATTCCACCTCAATCTTAAAAGTTTAAAAAAGAGAGAGAGAGAAAAATATATCAATGTCATGGACTATGCCATAACTCCTAAGCAACTACTTTGTCCCTATGGTTTCCCCGTGTGTCCTCCACAGCCTGCCCTTAATCTAGGAGTGATCAATATTGGGTTGTATTAACCCAGAGCTTCTGGAAATACCAATCCTACAGACTGCACCCTCAGGCCAGCTTGCTCCCAGATCCTGACCTAGGGGCCCAACACCCAGGTCTCTCATCCTGACACCTCTCTAAGCTCCATGCCAGTTGCCCCCAAAGTCTCTCCCTCCAGTTTACCAGCCCGTGCTCTGGAGCTCCCCACCCCTTGCCTGCACAAAACGCCATCTAAATTCTGGGTGAAGGAAAACTGGACAAGAGGCCCAGAAGAACACCCACCCCAGTCTCTGGCTAGCCTCACCCCCACACCCACTTTGCGGCAGAGGCCAGCCGGGCAGGGTTTGCGGGACGATTGCGCCCCCTTGTGCTGGGTGTTGGCACTGCGCGCCAAGCCTGAGCGAGGCAGGGGCCAAGACAGCCCCCCAACAAGGCCACTGGCCAGCCTGTTCCTTCCCCCTTTCCACTTTCCATGTTTCCAACCAGGACACCTGTACTTACAGGGGTGGGACTATGGGCGCAACAGGATGACAAGCCTTAGTCTTCCAGCTGCACAGAAGAAAAAGTCAGAGTTTCCCTCATCTGTCCCTGTGCAGGGGTTGGTGGGCAGCCCTCGAATAACAAGGGGAAGGAAGAGGGAGTGGAGTTGAGGGGGTGCAGGAGGAAGTAAGGGGGCACTACGAGGTGCCTCTCCGAGCTCCTCCGAGTCGCCACGCTGCCCCCCTGTGGACGCCTCAGACACTGATCGCTCCAGGATGCCCTTCCCCTGGGCCCCCACCTCGGAATGCTTTGACAGAACTCCTTCATGCCAAGGCAAGCAGGCCTTCCTGACTCCTTTATCCCCAGAGTGGGCATTTCTCTGTCACTCCCCTGGATCATGCTCCCTCTTGGGGCTCCTCTAACCTGCACCCATCCTCCTAACCTCATCCCTACTACAGGAGGATCCTTTAATCCAAGTCTCACATTTATAGAGCTTTTAAATTTTGTACTTGAAAAAAAAAATGCCTGTAGGTATTTTATAACTATCACCATAATATTGCTGTGTTTATGCTAAGAGTTTTCATTTGTTAAATAGGAACATTTAAAATACACTAAGTATTGAGGCACCTGGCTGGCTCAGTCAAATAGAATATGTGACTCCTGATTTCAGGGTTTTTAAATTCAAGCCTCATGTTGGGTTTAGAGAGTACTTAAAAAAATAAAATCTTCGGGTGCCTAGGTGGCTCAGTAGGGTAAGCCTCTGCCTTTGGCTCAGCATGATCTCAGGGCCTGGGATAGAGCCCCACATTGGGCTCTTGCTTTTCCCTCTCCCTCTGTGATTTCTTTTGCTCTTGCTCTCTCTCAAATGAATAAAATCTTTAAAAATAAATAAGTAAAATCTTTATGAATATATAAAACATACAAAGTATCTTTGAAACTGTCTTGTATTTAACTTTGTAATAAACCAGATACCCCCAAAATGGACATGATTTGAGGTTGCTCCAAACCTCCAAGGTGTGTCTCCAACCCAGCATCGCATTCTTTCCAAAGCACAAAGAAACTTGCTCCTATAACCATATGGCAGGGTCTTTAATCCCCACTCCTTCAAACACAGAAGTTTCCACATCTTGAAAAGCTCTTCTGGATACTGCTGCAGCCTTGAATGATTTCCCTCATATCCCCCTTTTCTGTCAAGCCAAGGTTTTTCAACAGCTGTCTGCATTCCTTCACTAGTCATTTTTTTAAAGTTTTTTAAAGTTATTTATTCACTTAAATAATCTCCATACCTAATATGGGGTTCGAACTCACAACCCCAAGATCAAGAGTAGCATGATCTTCTGACTGAGCCAGCCAGGCCCCCCCAACCAGTCATTTCTTTTTAAACTAACCTCTATATCTGTGGAAGCAACCCAGGCATTTACTCAAACTTCTCCTCTATTTTTTTTTTAAGATTTTTAGTTGATTTATTTGACAGAGACAGTGAGAGAGCATAAGCAGGGGCCAACACAGGGCTCAATCCCAGCACCCTGGGATCATGACTCAAGTGGAAGGCAGACATCCAACCAACTGAGCCACCCAGGAACCCCTGAAACTTCTTTTAAAAAAGAGGAAGCAGGGGGGTATCTGGGTGACTCAGTGGGTTAAAGCCTCTGCATTCAGCTCAGGTCATGATTCCAGGGTCCTGGGATGGAGCCCCGCATAGGGCTCTCCACTCAGCAAGCCTGCTTCCTCCCTCTCTCTACCTGCCTCTCTGCCTACTTGTGATCTCTGTCAAATAAATAAATAAAATCTTAAAAAAAAAAATCTAAAAAAAATATGGAATGTTTCATGAATTTGTGTCATCTTTGCACGGGGCCTTGCTAATCTTCTCTGTATTGTTCCAATTTTAGTATATGTGCTGCCAAATTCAGCACTGAAACTTCTCCTTAAAGGGCCCTCATGACCTCTTTATTCCCACCCCAGGTCTTTTCTCGACTTTCTGTGTTGGGTTCCTGTTAGCATCATACACAACATGCTTCTAGAAGCTTCTTTGCCCTTGATTTCTGGGAAGTTATGCCATCATGAAATTCATGATTCACAGAGTTGCCAAGGAATCTTGAAGTTCCAAGGCATCTATCCCTCTGCATTAACCCTGAACCTCAGGCAGGGAATACACTGATTTTCTTTATTTGCTCTGTTAATTCCAGGCTCTGCCCTTCACTGCACAAAACAAACAAATTCTTGTTCCATGCTATAGCTCATCAAATACTTGGATCTAGTTTTCATATATTCAATCCTTCACTCAAGTTAAGCTTTTCTTTAGGTGAAAAGACTTTCTAGTTCCATAAACAGCTTATTATATGACATGGCTTAGAGACCCCTCACCAGTTCTAACACCCTCCTCCGCATTGATTCATTTTATCAATCTTTTTTTTAGATTTTATTTTAAGGTCATCTATACACTGAGTGTGGGGCTCAAACTCACAATGTAGTGAGTCTTGTGCTCCACTGACTGAGCTGCCAGGCAACCCATTTTATCGATCTTATTTTTTTTTTTAAGATTTTATTTATTTATTTGACAGAGGTAGAGATCACAAGTAGGCAGAGAGGCCAGCAGAGAGGGGGGAAGCAGGCTCCCCGCTGAGCAGAGAGCCCTTTGCGGGGCTCAATCTCAGGACCCCGAGACCATGACCCCAGCCGAAGGCAGAGGCTTTAACACACTGAGCCACCCAGGCGCCCCTTATCGATCTTTTAATACATCGCCTACAGCACAGAGAGGCCATTACACATAATGGTTAGGAAAAATGGCTCTGGAGTCACACAGGCCAAGTGTGAATCCAGTCTTTACAATTTACTAGTTTGGAGGCCAGCAAATTAGGTAACTTTACAGCGCTTGCATTTCCTCATCTTTAAAATGGGGTTAATGGGCGCCTGGGTGGCTCAGTGGGTTAAGCCGCTGCCTTCGGCTCAGGTCATGATCTCAGGGTCCTGGGATCGAGTCCCGCATTGGGCTCTCTGCTCAGCAGGGAGCCTGCTTCCTCCTCTCTCTCTGCCTACCTCTCTGCCTACTTGTAATCTCTCTCTGTCAAATATATAAATAAATCTTAAAAAAATAAATAAATAAAATAAAATGGGGTTAATAATTGAAAGAGTAGTTGAATGAATTCAAGGATGTAATCTGTGTGATGCCTAGGACTGGCATTCATTCGGCATATATTTATTGAGTACCTACTTTCTGTCAGACACGGTTTTGGGCACTGGGGATACACCAGCAAACCAACAAATCCCTACCCCAGCGAACTTGCATTCTTGTGGGAGGAGCAGGCAATAAACATGATAAATGAGTAAAATATATACAGAATATTAGATAGTGATAAGAATTTTCCAAATCTTAGTTCTGCATCCTTTTTGATGAACAATTCCCCCTTTAAATCATTATTCTCTTCTTGCATTTTACTATAAGATTAAAGTGAAGGGTGCCTGGATGGCTCAGTTGTTAAAAAACTGCTTTCAGCTCAGGTCATAATCCCAGGGTCCTGGGGATCAAGCCCTGCATGGGGCTACATGCTCGGCAGGAAACCTGTTTCTCCCTCTCCCACTCCCCACTCTTGTGTTCCCTCTCTCTCTCTCTGTCAAATAAATAAACAAAAACCTTAAAAAAAAAAAAAAAAAGCATCCAAGGGAAACCAGGAAGCTTCCTCAACACTTTGCTACAAAACATTTTTAGTCAGGAGTGCCTGGGTGGCTCAGTGGGTTAAGCCTCTGCCTTTAGCTCAGGTCATGATCTCAGGATCTTGGGATCAAGACCTGCATCAGGCTCTCTCCTCAGTGGGAGCCTGCTTCCCCCTCTCTCTCTGCCTGCCTCTCTGCCTACCTGTGATCTCTCTCTGTCAAATAAATCAATAAAACTTTTTTTAAAAATTTTATTTATTTATTTGACAGACAGAGGTCGCAAGTAGGCAGAGAGGCAGGCAGAGAGAGAGAGGAAGGGAAGCAGGCTCCCTGCTGAGCAGAGAGCAGGATTTGGGGCTCTATCCCAGGACCCTGAGACCATGACCTGAGCCGAAGGCAGAGGCTTAACCCACTGAGCCACCCAGGCACCCCAATAAATAAAATCTTAAAAGAAAAAAATTAAAAAAATAAAGAAATTTCTTCAGCCAAATATCCGGTTTCATCAATCGTGTGTTCCACCTTCCAACAAATACTAGGACACAAACACAATTTGGCCAAGCTCTTTGCCTCTTTGTATCAAGGATCTCCTTTCCTTCAGTTTCCAATTAACATGTCCCTCATCTCCATCTGGGACCCAGTCAGAGTGACTTTGACCAACTATACTTATACTTCTATTCACATTCTGTGCACTACCACTGAGGTAATCTAAGGAGTCTGAGGTCCAGACAGCTCTCTTGTCTGAGCCCTCACGAGAATCTCCCCTAACGGTCCATTCACCACAGCAGGGGCTTTCTCCAAGCACGCACCTCTGGTCTCTGACCCTTCCTCAGTTCTAAAACCACTTCCACATTTTTAAGTATTTTTTTACAGCAGCACCCCAACTTCTCAGTAGCAAGCCTCTGTCTTAGTCCTTTTGGACTGATATACCAAAATACCATTTTGGTATTTTGAGTGGATTTATTGCTCACAGTTCTGGAGACTGAGAAGTCCAAGGTCAAGGCACCAGCTTGGGCACCCACTGGTGAGGGCCCTCTTCCTGATTCACTACCACACCACCGCACTGTGTCCTCTCATAGTGCACAGGCCTCTTTTATAAAAGGCACTAGTCCCATTGTGGGCTCCATCTCAGGGACTCCATCTCAGAGTCATCTCCCGAAGGCTCACCTTCTCATACTATCATCTTTGGGGATGATAGGAAATCAACATACAAATCTGGGGCCTGGGAGACACAAACATTTAGACCATAGCAGCTTGGCTCCTGCACGTGCTGGTAGTTTCATCTTGAGCAAGTTATCTGACCTACCTATGACTTAGTTTCCTCAATTATAAAAGGAGGGCAAAAATAACACCTACTTCCTAGAGGTGTGGTGAGGATTAACTGAGATAATACACATGAAGTGCTTGAACAGGGCCTGCCACAGGCAAGTAGTCTACCAAAGTTAGATATTATCATTTTGAAAACCAAACATCTGCCCGTTTCCACTATTTTTTATAATTCCTCAAAGATTTCCAGGAACATCTCTTCAGGCCCATTCCTAAGTGTACCTGATGGCCTAGGGTGTGATTTATATGGGCCAGGACACTGAAACTCACTAGACTAATTAAAGCTTAAATTCATTTTAAGCGCCCAAGTCCTTTTTTCCTATCATTTTGAGGCTTGAATTCACTCTTAAATATAAGTCCCCACTGTCGAATACCTTGTACTTGGAAGGCACTCTAATAAATATTTACGAAATGCAAGACTATTCTACCCTGGTGCCATTTCTTCCTGATGATGATGACCGCTCCCAATAGACTAGACCTTGACTATATTTTTTGGCCAATTTTCATTTACTCAGCATCCCAGACCATGGGCTCCCTTCCTCCTTTTCCTGCCTCCCACAACTCTTTCCAATTCAGGACCACCTTTTCCATTTCCTTTCTATAATTCCTCATTCCCTCACATGCCACTCCCATGGGTACTCCCCAAGGCTGTCTGGTTTCTCTCATTTGTGTATCTGACCTCTCTTTCCAAGTAGACAGTAAACTCCTGAAGTTCAAGTGAAGTCTTAAGAGTTCCAGGCATCCAGGGCACCTGGGTAACTCGGGTGGTTAAGTAGCTGCCTTTGGCTCAGGTCATGATCTCCGGGTCCTAGGATCCTGGGATCCAGCCCCACATCTCATCATCTCATCATCTCATCCTTGTCCTTGGGCTCCCCACTCAGTGGGGAGTCTGCTTCTGCTTCTCCCTCTCCCTCTGCCTCTCCCTCAGCTCATGTTTTCTGTCTCAAATGAATAAAATCTTTAAAAAAAAGAATTTCAGGCATCCATGAAGCATAGAGAACACGTAGCCAGCACTCAACTAAAACCTTCATGATCACTTTTAGAACTTAAATATTTTATTTTTCCAACCTCTTCACCCTGCTTTCCTTTGCTCAACATCCTTTTTTCATACTCAGGATCCTATTTCACTCCTAGAGCTGTACAGAGAGGGAGCACAGGAGAGGGCACAGAGAGACTGAGGGACCCAAATCCCTTGACACAGGACCAAGGTCCCAGTGGACCTTTTTTTTAAATTTATTTATTTATTTATTTATTTGACACAGAGAGAGATCACAAGTAGGCAGAGAGGCAGGCAGAGAGAGAGAGAGAGGAGGAAGCAGGCTCCCTGCTGACCAGAGAGCCCGATGCGGGACTCCATCCCAGGACCCTGAGATCATGACCTGAGCCAAAGGCAGCGGCTTAACCCACTGAGCCACCCAGGTGCCCCCAGTGGACCTTTTTATGGCCAACTCTATGGCTTCAGGCCCTTTTGTGGTACAAGTTTTCAAAATATAAAAACTGATGCCAACAACAAATGTCATGGATAAAAAAGTGTTTTGTACTATTTGTAGAGAGGAGAGAGTATTAAGGATCCAAATGTACACCCTGTCCCAAGCCAGATCGCCTAGGTTCAAACCCTTGTTTCAGCATTTACTAGATTCATGACCTTGCACAAAATCCTTAATTTCTCTGTGCCTGAGTTTCCTTATCTGTAAAATGAGAGTAAGATAGTTTCTACTTCACAAAGACTGTGAGGAGAATTAAAAGAGCAGATTCCTTTTTTTTTTTTTTAAGATTTTATTTATTTGATAGAGATCATAAGTAGGCAGAGAGGCAGGCAGGGAGGGTGAGGGGAGCAGGCTCCCTGCTGAGCAGAGAGCCCGAGCTCGGTCCCAGGACTCTGAGATCGCGACCCGAGCAGAAGGCAGAGGCTTTAACCCACTGAACCACCCAGGAGCCCCGAAAAAGAGCAAATTCTTGAAAAGTGCTTAGATGTGTGACTGAAATGTGAAAAAAGCTCAAAGTTATTTTCTATTTACTGTTTACTATTATTACCTATCAGTACCACAGGAATAAGAAGTAATAACAGCTCACATAAATAAGAAAAGATCTTCTGGGACTAATCATAATAATTGTTCCAAGGTACAGAGCACTTAGTAGATGCTCAACTTGCATCACCTCCTTAAGCGCTGATGACAACCTTAAAAGAGAGTCGCACTATTAACTCCATTTTACAGTCAAGAAGCCCAGAGAGGTTGAGTGTTTTTCTCAAGGTCACAGAGTCGGCACGCGGCGAAAGAACTTTACTCGTTTATTTACCATTTATTGGCAATTCTTACGGTGTCTCAGCAGGAAACCCCGTGGGTGCAAAGGTAAACAGCCTAGGCCCCGACCTACAGGAAGTTTCTGCTTCCAGAGAAGGGGCGGGGCGGGGGCGGGAAAGAGGAGTAAACAAATAGTTCGAACACCGTGTGGTAATTGCTAGAATAGAGGCTCATGACAAAAAGTGCTGCCGTATCTCAGACACTGGAACAAATACTGAGAGCTTAAGGGTCCAAAGGAAAGACATAACAGTTACGGAATACGCAGTGGATCTCTGACCAACATGTCCTGTAACAAACGTGCCACCCCGAAAGGACGGGAACAGAGCAGAGCCCAAAGAGCAGTCCGAGCGCCTCGCCGAGGGCGGGTCTGACGAGTCCTGGCAGGGCCGGAAAGGGGTTAAGGCGAGCGGGTGGGCGGGGCGCGCGCGTTGATTGGCAGGGGTGGGGCCAGGCTCGTCACCCGCCCCCTCCCTCCGCCCCGGTTCCTCCAACCCCTGGGCTGGCAGGGGGTACCGCCCGGGCTAGGGCCGGGGAACTGGGCCGAGCCTCCCGTCCCCCTCCCGCAATCCCCTGCCGCGTCCCGCCGGCTGGACGCGCAGGAGAAGTTGTGCCCGGGCCGGCCCTGGGGGCTGACCGTCGTTAAAGTTTGGCCCGAAGAGGAAGTGGCTTCGAGCCCCGGCAGGTGGCGGCCGGGCCTGGACAGGGGCGCTCGCGGCCTGCGGGCGGGCTCCCGGCGAGGGCGCGCTCAAGCGCCGGGCCTCGCACCGATTCCCGGGACTTCGGAAGCTGGCCTTGGGGGAAAGCGCGGCGGCGGCCGGGGAAAACAACTCCGAAGTTGGAGTGAGGCACCGCCCCTCCTCCCGGACGGCCGCCCCCTCCCCGCCCCCAGCCCTGGCATCCAGAGCACGGGTGGGGGAGTCCGGGCCATGGAGCCCCTTCGGGGAAGCGGCAGCGGGGGGTCTGGACCGCTGGAGCGGCGCCACCTCCCCACGGGATAGACGACGGAAGCTCCGGGACTCTTCCTGCACCTCCGGACGGCTCAGGATGCTGCCCACCACCCTCCTCTTCCTCCTCCTGGGTAAGAAACCGAAACGAGACTACTCACCCGGCACCCCGCCCCTAGGGCTGTCACAGAGCCCGGGAGCTCACTGCCTTCCTCCTCTGCCGCCCCTCACTTCCCCTGCCTGTCGGTGTCTCCCAGCCCCTGCCGCCGCCTCCGACGCTGCCTGCCCCAGCGCCCGGGAAGCTGCCAGCCGCTCCCCTCAGCCTTCATCCTCCCTCGGGCTTCCCTCCATCGCCATTCCCACCCCCCAGGCCGTGCTGCCGTACCTTCCCTCGAGGTCACACAGCGCAGCCTCCCCCTGCTCCGCTGCCCCTTCCTTTAAACTACCCGGAAGTCCCAGATGGCTCCCTTTCTTTCCTCCTTGAGTTGCTCAGGTGAAGAAAACTAGGGCCGATTCACTCCCCGGCCCTTTCTCGCTCTTCCTCTAGGAGGCGCTCTGGCACATCCAGACCGGATCATTTTCCCAAATCCTGGTGAGTGGAGGATGCGGCTGGGACCCCAAGGGCTTGGGAATAAGAGAAGACCCATGAGGATTCTCTCTTCTCTGAATTCCTCTGGCATCTACCATAGTTTTAGAGTGGAGATCATCCATCCTTATTTTAAAAACGGGGAGACAGACCCAGTGTGAGCTCTCACCTGGTAGTTACATACTATTTTTTTCCCAAATATCCATTCTTGATCTCCCTAGCCAGAATATAGTCTCCCTGATTGTAGAGACAGTATTTCCTTTTCCTCCTGGCCCAGTGGCTGGCACAAAGCAGACCTCAGCTCATTTGTAGTGTTGATATTAATGACTATGGGAAAGAATGGGGCCCTCTAAAGACTATGATTCTAGAGGGCCCTTATGATTCTAGAGTGTGGGTGTAGGTGTGTGGACAGAGAGGGGGAGTTTCTCTGCTCCTTAAAGAGCTCAGGCCCTTAGAGCCCTCAAGGGGGACCGGGGGAGGGCGGGTAGGGGTATAACAGTAACCGGCTCTCAACCAGTGTCCTTATACCTTTCTCCCTCTCCAGCCTGTGAGGACCCTCCGGCAGTGCTCTTGGAAGTGCAGGGCACCTTACAGAGGCCCCTAGGCCGGGACAGCCGCAGTGCACCTGCCAACTGCACCTGGCTTATCCTGGGGAGCCGGGAGCAGACCGTAACAGTGAGGTGAGAAGCAGAGCAAGACCCTATCACCCTCCCTCCTTCACCATGGGAAAGCCTTCAGGAATTACTTCTCCATGGAGTTTCCCTCCCTGTCACCGGGTGGAAGAGTAGAATTTGATTTGGCCGAGTCTGCCCTAAAAGCTTGGCCAGTTCTGGCCCAGACACAGTGTATTGAAGCCGAGCTGGGGCCAGCATCTAGCTTGGATTCTGGCCCTCTCTGAAGGACAGCAGGCGCTCTAGAAACAGTCCTTGGGCTCCAGTATGGGTGCTCCGAGGAGTCCTTCAATCCATTGCATATCCTCGCCTAGGTTTCAAAAGCTATTCTTAATTAGCATAGAACCTTCCTCAGCCCCCCATATCTTTTAAGCGGTACAGGTCTCCCCAGTCTCCTCTGACTTTGGCCATAGGATTGGGGCCCATGTTAAGTACCTAGCTATTTGCTTCATAGAGTCACTCTCTTGAATTTACCCAGAAAGGGCAAAGGGAGCTGTCTGGGAAGAGATCGAGGAAGCAGAATGCCATGCTGCCACTGGCCTCTGTTAGGACTACTGCCATTAACTGCAGAAATTTGGCTGAGTTCATTTGGCTATTTGATTTGGATTGTGGATAAGCAGGGGCTTGTGCTTCTTAGGGTAGAAGGGACCTGACAGCCCCGGGAGTGGGAGAAGCTAGCAGTGGTCAAGAATATCTCCCATCCATGGGGCGCCTGGCTGGCTCGGTGGGTGGAGAGCATGGGACTCTTGATCTCTGGGTTGTGAGTTTGAGCCCCACATTGGTTGTGGAGGTTATTTAAAATCTTAAAAATGAAACAAAAACAAAAACAAAAAAAAACTCCTGTCCCACTCTCCTCCACTCCTGTAGGTTCCAAAAACTGCACCTGGCCTGTGGCTCTGAACGCTTAGTTCTGCGCTCCCCTCTCCAGCCACAGATCTCTCTGTGTGAGGCACCAGCCAGCCCCCTGCAGCTTCCTGGGGGCAACGTCACCATCACCTACAGCTATGCCGGGGCCAGAGCACCCCTGGGCCAGGGCTTCCTGCTCTCCTACAGCCAAGGTACGCCAGATAGGGAGGTCTCTAGAACTAGAACAACAGGTAGTAGAAGCCCTAGGGAGGAGGGGAGGATGCCACCGGCTCCCCTGTTTCACACCTTCTCTGTGCCTCCTGCAGATTGGCTGATGTGTCTGCCCGAAGAGTTCCAGTGCCTGAACCACCGCTGCGTGCCCTTGGCCCACCGCTGCGACAGCATCGATGCCTGTGGCGATGGCTCTGATGAGGCAGGCTGCAGCTCAGACCCCTTCCCTGACCTGACCCCGGCCCCTGTCCCCACCCCACCCTGCAATCACACCTTGGAAGACTTTTATGGGGTCTTCTCTTCCCCGGGCTACACACACCTGGCCTCCGTCTCCCACCCCCAGTCCTGCCTCTGGCTGCTGGACCCCCATGACGGTCGGCGGCTGGCAGTGCGCTTCACGGCTCTGGACCTAGGCTATGGAGATGCGGTACATGTGTATGATGGCCCTGGGCCTCCCAAGACCTCTAGGCTGCTGCGCAGCCTCACCCACTTCAGCAACGGCAAGGCTGTCACCGTGGAGACGCTGTCCGGCCAGGCCATTGTGGCCTACCATACAGTTGCCTGGAGCAATGGCCGCGGCTTCAATGCCACCTACCATGTGCGGGGCTACTGCCTGCCCTGGGATCGACCCTGCGGCTTGGGCGCCAGCCTGGGGGCCAGCGAAGGCCTGGGGGAGCGCTGCTACAGTGACGCGCAGCGCTGTGACGGCTCCTGGGACTGTGCCGATGGCACAGACGAGGAAAACTGCCCCAGCTGCCCACCCGGACACTTCCCCTGCGGGGCGCCGGGCACCCCCGGGGCCACCGCCTGCTACCTGCCTGCTGACCGCTGCAACTACCAGACCTTCTGCTCCGACGGAGCAGACGAGAGACGCTGCCGGCACTGCCAGCCTGGCAACTTCCGTTGCCGGGATGAGAAGTGCGTGTATGAGACCTGGGTGTGCGATGGGCAGCCAGACTGCGCCGACGGCAGCGACGAGTGGGACTGCTCCTACGCCCTACCGCGCAAGGTCATCACAGCCGCTGTCATTGGCAGCCTGATATGCGGCCTACTGCTGGTCATCGCCCTAGGCTGCACCTGCAAGCTCTATGCCATTCGCACGCAAGAGTACAGGTCAGTAAGGGTGCACCTAGCCATCAGGGAGTGGGGAACCCAGGGCGAGACTGTGACAGTGCCTGCACCGTGGACATGTTCTGGGGACCTGCTTATGGGTTGGCTCCTGGAGTTGTCCTGCTGGGGGACAGGGTGCTCCTCTGAGGACAGGTCTTGATGCTGAAAGCAATCTCAAGGAAGGAGGGGAACCTTAGGGGCCTTCTGGGAAAGCCAGGGCCTACCTAGCTCAGCTATCCTGGCCTGGGTGCGGAGGGAAGAGACGCGGCCGGGCTCAGACAGGCTGCTCTGGCTGGCACCACCTGTGACTGAGCAGCCCTCATTCCTTCCAGCATCTTTGCCCCCTTGTCCCGGATGGAGGCTGAGATCGTGCAGCAGCAGGCGCCACCCTCCTACGGGCAGCTTATTGCCCAGGGCGCCATCCCACCTGTAGAGGACTTCCCTACAGAGAACCCTAACGATGTAAGTGACCTCCCAGCCCTCCTCCCTCCTGCTTCCAAGCCTCCTGGGCCCCACCACCGTACCATCCTTCTTTAGGCTTGTGGCCCTCCCCGCAACTGACCCTGGCATCTGCCTCCTCTCCTTGCAGAACTCAGTGCTCGGCAATCTGCGCTCCCTGCTGCAGATCTTGCGGCAGGACATGACTCCAGGGGGTGCGTCTGGTGCCCGCCGACGCCAGCGGGGCCGCTCTGTGCGCAGGTTGGTGCGCCGGCTCCGCCGCTGGGGCCTGCTTCCTCGAGCCAACCCCCCGGCCCGGAGCCCTGAGACCAGATCGCAGGTCACACCTTCCTCTGCTCCCCTTGAGTCTCCGGATGGCAACACAGGTCCTGCCCGTGAGGGTGGGGCGGTGGGTGGGCAGGATGGGGAACAGGCACCTCTACTGCCTGTCAAGGCTCCCCTTCCACCTACCAGTGCATCTCCAGCCCCCACTAATGTCTCCGAGGCCCCAGGGCCACTGCCTTCCATACCCCTAGAGCCGTCACTGTTGTCTGGAGTGGTGCAGGCCCTGCGAGGCCGCCTCCTGCCCAGCTTTCGGCCCCCAGGACCACCTCGAACCCCACCTGAACCCCACACCACAGTCCTTTCTCCAGAGGACGAGGATGATGTGCTTCTGTTGCCACTGGCTGAGCCAGGGGTCTGGGTGGTTGAAGCAGAGGACGAGCCACTGCTTGTCTGAGGTGACCCAGCGCCCATGGGGGCCCTGGTCACCATGACGACAACCGTTTAGAGGGCAGCTCGGCTTCCCTTCCCCTACTTCCTTCCCTGACCCTCCGTCTGAGGGGCCTTGGTGAGCCTCCTGTTGACTCTGTGTAGCTGCTGTAAAATTAGGTATCCCTCAGGCAGGGAAAGGGCTCCCACAGAGCTCCCTCTGCACATGCCCAAGACCGCAGTCTCTGCCACCACCGTCTCCCCACACCACCACCACCCATGTGGCTGTTTTTAAAAAGTAAATTTCTTAAAGGGTCATAGGCCTGGACACTCCATCCTTACCAAACCCTTACCCGAAGTGGCCTTTAAGCACCAGAATGTCAACTGGCTGGAGACCTCCAGCCCTCAGGGGAAGGATTTGGGCAGAACCTGAGGCTTTGCCAACTATAATCCTTTCTACCAGGCCTGGCTCATAAAAAGAGCACAAAAAAATGCTTTTGTCCCATAGCTAGGTCATTGCCCAGCAAGTCAAGGTTGAAAATAAAAGAACAAGAAATCTCAGATTTTTGTAAACGAGCTATGACCACAGCCCCAGCCCTACCCATCTCAGCTTATGTTTGCCTCCCCATGCTCCCTATGAAGGCCTCTGGTCTGCCCTCCCATTCCTGCCCTCTTCCTACTCACTTTCAGACGAGATCGGGCGCGTTCAGGGTGGTATGGCCATAGACCCTACTCACTTTCAAACCACATACCCTTGGTTTTTAGACCACTTTGAGGGTAAGAAAGCTCCCAGAACCCTAGGGACCAACTCTCTCCACCGCCCCCACCCACCCCTGGGGCTCAGCTCTTACAGTGAGTGACACCAGGGGTAAGCACCAAGCCTCTTTACTCACCGCCAGGCCAGAAGTCTGGTGAGCCAGCTAAGCCATGTAGCTGGGAAGGTTCCCGTTTATGGAGTTCTCCTAGAGCACAGATCACAGAAGCAGAATGTCCCTAGTGGAAGACAGGAGCCACCACTCCTGGCCTCCACCCATCACCCCACCCACCAAGCAGTTAAAGTCTGTCCTAGGCGAGACAAATCGAGGGAAAAATCATAATCATTTGGGGTATGAAGATGCTGGCATCACTTTGACCAAATCCAAAGGTGGGCACGGTGCCCCACGAGTGGAAAGGAGGCATTCCCCCACAGAAGCAGAATTCCCTCAGGCTCACCCTTACCCTTCCTGATAGGCCTGGCTTCTCCCTACCCCTGGTGGAGGGGCCCTGCTGATCACAGCCTGTCAGCATCCTCACAACCCAGCCCCAACTGCATATTTCCTCCTCCTGGGGAGCAAGAGCCTGGAGGAGTGGCAGAGGGTGAATGTGGTACAGTCACAGGATCATGGGATCTTGATTTAGGAAAGAGCCAGAATCCTTTCACTCCACTCTCCAGAGACTGGGGAAGGGCCTTCAGAGATCCCCATCCTTGCTGACTCTTGCCCCTTTGGGACTTCCTGAGTGCTCACAGTCCCTGGGTTCCCCCAGTGTCAGGCCCAGAGAAGCAGGGAGTGCTGATTCCCCTCCCACACCTCCCCATCAATGGTCTGTGCCTCTCCCTTGCTCCTCTCTTCATAGCCTTTCGAAAAAACCTTCAGGCCATAGCTTCATCCCTTGTCCTGCTCCAGACCTTTTACCTCCTGGGTAGTGTTTGTAACTTGAATGTGGAGAAAGACTTAAGGTAAAAGAATGCTACTCAGGATGAAATGCTTTAGAAAGCCAGAGGGGGAAGACCTGAGGGTAGAGTTGACTGGGAAGGGCTGTGTGTCTGGATTCCTGGGCCTCAAAGAAGTTTCTCTAGGTGCTGGGTGTATGCCCTAGAAGATGGGAGTGGAATGCCAGGTGGGTGGAGAGGGGATCAGCCTTGTGCAGGCAGCATGGGGAAACTAAGAGGGTCCACTCAGGAGAGGTGGGGCCTTGGGGAGCAGTCACCATGGCCTAAGGAAAAGAGCAGTCACCATGGTCTAAGGAAAAGAAACGGGACCACCTCACATCCTATCAGGACTGAAACACCGCCATCCAAAGTGCTCAGTGTCAAGGTGTGGGACTCTTGCCAAGGCTCTGCATAGGAGGCGCCTCTGCAAGGAGGCGTGCTCACCACGAGATGGAGATCAGCCTGGGACTCTGAGATAACAGCACAGACCAGAATTCAGTCTTTGAGAATCTACCCGAACCAAGCTCCAGGCCTGGCTTCGAGGGGAGAGGGACCTGCAGCTATACTGCCTAAGGTTGTGGGAGCACCAGAGAGCTGGGTAACCTGCCGAGTGCCAGATCCTTTCTCGTGTGTTGTGAACCCTCATAACAAGGCTATGCCACGAGCATCATCAACCCAGTTCACAGGTTCAGGAGCATTCTCAGAGGAGATAGGAGATGAACCAGCCTCTACAGAGATGCAGAGTGAAACCTGGATTGGTTCAGTTCCAAATCTCTACCTTTGCCCCACTATTCCACAGACCCTCCCACCCCTGAGGAAGCCGGGACAGGGCCAGTGTGCAACCTCTTACTAGTGGGACAAGAGAGATGGTGGTTCAAGGTGAAAGCCAGCTCCTAGGACCCAAAGCTGGCTGAGTCCTGCTGGGGTCTGCGATACCCTGACCCATTCTCATCTCATATCCTAGAAATGAATCCAACCACCTAAGTGAATTTTCCAGATACACAAAGCTCACCCTTTTACAATGTGAAACTTTTTTTTTTTAAGATTTTATTTATTCATTTGGTAGATAGAGGTTACAAATAGTCAGAGAGGCAGGCAGAGAGAGAGAGAGAGAGAGGAGGAAGCAGGCTCCCCACCGAGCAGAGAGCTCAATGTGGGCCTCGATCCCAGGACCCTGGGATCATGACCTGAGCCGAAGTCAGAGGCTTTAAAACACTGAGCCACCCAGGTGCCCCTACAATGTGAAACTTTTAAAACTCGTTTTGGAAGGAAATCATTCTAAGCACACTGCTCTTCAGCACTTCTGCAATAGGCTATACATTCGTAGAGCACTGAGGATCCCTCAGAGAAACCAGTGGCCTCTCCATAACGCTGCTTTCAGAGGCTGTCACGGTGTCAAGGAAGCGGTTTTCCTTTTTGCCAAATGCCCTCCAACCACTTTTTAAATGTTTCTGCCTGCTTTCAAAGTTTTTTGGAGTGTTGCTTCCCTTGCCACCAAGCTACCAGGGGCCCCTTGCTACTCTATATGTTGAGTACAGGGATACGCAGGGACATTCTGAAACTGCGAGTAAGGAAAGACAAGTGGGCTGTGACTGAGGACTGGAGAGTCTGTCCACTGAGAAAGGTGCGAAAGTATGGTAGTTCTCTCAGGAGTCCTTTTGGCTCCCCCTAGACCCTGAACATCGCCCTGTAGTTCACATCCAGATAAGTGATCCCTGCACATCAGTCCAAGATCACTCTATATCTCTTCCACTGGAGGAGTCCTCCAAAGATTACCATACAGACCATTCCCAATAACAGGAGACAACTGGAATATTTAAGACAAGGCAACTTAAGAGATGAAAAAAAACAGTCTTTGGTACTGGAAAAATCAGAGTGGGAATCCTGGTATCCCCATTTCCCAGCTGCACAATCCATCTGGGGACAGGAACCTACCACTGGGGACAGACACCTACCACTCTGAGCCTGCAGGTCATGGGGATGAAACTACCACTGGGGACAGACACCTACCACTCTGAGCCTGCAGGTCATGGGGATGAAAAGAGAGAACTCAGGAGGGAGCTTAGCACAGCACCTGGCAACAAACACAGGGTGAGGAGCCAGGGAGCTGTCAGGTCTGTGTGGGTGCCTGCCCTGTCAGGAAGGAAAGAGAAGAGCTGGAGCCTGAAGTGAAGCGGACCCAGGCAGAAAAGGAGCAGCAGAGCCAATCCTGGCTTCTAACAAAGGGGCAGAGAATGGTGTGCAGGCCCAGAGGGCTGGTGGTGCCCCAGAGAGCATAGAGTGGGGCTGGTACTGGGGATCTGGAACTTCTAGAGGGCTTAGCTCAACCTCCCTCTTCTGTCCTGCCCATATTAACACTAGGTTGGTGGGCCTGGTAGTGTGGGAGGGAAGGAGAGGCAGTCCCCCTATGGTTTGCACCCGCTTGAACCTAGTGACCAATGAAGCTGCCCGAAGCAGGCAGCCATCACTTCCTCTTGGGAGCACCCATCTGCCTAGGGGCCAAGTTGGGAAATGGCTACTGTGTTGGGTCTTAGCCCAGAAGGGGGGGTATGGGGAAGGAGAGGATGATGGGGAAACTTGGTGCCAGTGTGACCCCAAATCTCTTGGTTTCTGCCTCTAGGCCGTCCATTTAGCCACTGAGCACCCACTCTGAGCTGGACACAGGGCTTGGGGGCGGGGAGTCCACAGACAAATGACTCACAGTCCCAGCACCTGGAGAAAGACCTCCCAGTTCCTGGGTCCTTGCCTCCTGCCATCCTCAGCTCCCTTACCCACCAGACCCTCACCCGGCTTCTCTGAACCCGTCTCTTTTGCCCCTCTGACTTCGTTATGGTCCGGTCTTAACCAGACTCCACAGTGTGTGTGCTCTGAGAGGGAAGCGACACAAAGGAAGGGGGGGGCAGAAAGGAGGGAATCCCGCTGACATCACTGCTCATTAGCATGTGTGACCTCATCAGGGGGCGGGACAATTTCCCCAGGTGTCGGGGGGAGGAGGACAAGGGGGGTAGTATTTAAGGGAAAAGCTGACAGTGCTGCTGAGTGAGGGAGTGGGTACTGCAAGCTGCGGGGCTGCACACGCACACGGATGCACACGGACCTCGACACCGACATGGACACGGACACAGAAACCACAGCACTATGCCCCTCCGGCAGCCACCAGGCCTCCCCTCTAGGGACGCCCACACCAGGTGAGGACTGAGCTGGGTAGGTTCCAGCTAAAACCATGGGGGTGGGAGCTGAAGCTCTGGTGGGGAGGTCAAAACTGGGGGTTGACGGAGCCTGAACCCAAACAGCAAAGGGGAAGAGCAACTTAGGAAGTGGGCAAGCCTCCCGCTCACACCAGGACTGAGGCTGGGCTGGGCTGGGGGCCCCCAGGGTGCTGCCTAAACGCCCCCGCCCCCATCACTCCCGCCCCCGCCCCCATCACTCCCAGGGCTTCGCTGGGGAAACTGGTGCTCAGACCCTAGGTCAGCCTCACTCCTCGGAGGCTGGGATGGGCAGGAGGGATGGGGGGAAAGGGAAGGGGTAGCCCACCAGCCTGGGAATCACTGGCTGGGGGCTGCCCTGGGGACCTGTTGGAAGGGTTTCACTGGCTCTTGGAGGCCCTGGCTGCCAGCCAACTATTGATCCTGGGCTATTTCCAGCCTCTCGCCATCCCCCTTTGTTGTGTCTGTCGTTCTTTCTCCAGTTACCCTGACCCATGCATTGTCACTCTCCCTCTCGCTCTGGTCTCAAGCTCCCGCACTCTCACTCTCACTCTCCCCCCCACTCCCTCCCTCTCTCTACCTCACCAGGAACAGAAGATCTCTGGGACTCATAGGGACTGCCAGAGATGCAGAAAGATTCTCACACACAACCATGCACTGGGGAGATTCTCACCTGTGGGGCCATGAGAAGAGGCTGCTCTTCTCACGCACAGGGGCGGGGGCACTGCACACATCATAACTAGCAAAGTCCCTTCCCTGGGAACAGGCTCCCCACAAAGTTTTTGCCCCCCACCCCCGCCCCCACAGATCCTGGGCAGCAGCATCAGCTTCTCATCCCCTTCACCCCTCCCCAGTTGGAGGGATTACCTGGATTGGGAGGCAGTAGAAGTCAGGGTGTCTCCAGTAGAAGGCAGGGCCTCTCAGTAGGAGGAGGGGCAGCCTCCTGGGGCCAGAGGCCTACTCTGGGGGTGTGCCTGTGTGTCAGCGTGAGGTCTGTGGGCGTGCAAGCCTACACACAGTTGCCTCCCCTGCATGGGGCACGTTTTGAACATGTTGTGGCTGGACCCACATTGGGTAGGCCTCTAGTTCAGCTCCTTTGAGCCCTACCAGTTCAGGCTTCTGGGGGAGTTCAGTGTCAGAGGCCAGGTCAAACATTCTCAGCTCCTTCTGGGTTGTCATCCACTGGGGCTCTGAGGCCACAGCAGGCAGGGTTGAGCCCTCTACAGATGGTTAGGCATACCCCCACTCATAGCTTCCTTCTCTTTGCCCCCCCAGAAACAGATGCCTCACTGCTGAAGAAGCCAGAGAAGCTGCTGGCAGGGTTGGACCGGGGTGGGCCACCCCCTGCCCCAGGGGCCCCCAGACGAAGAGGCAGTATGCCTGTCCCCTACAAGCACCAGCTGCGGCGCACCCAGGCCATAGATGAACTTGACTGGCCACCTCAAGCCTCATCCTCTGGTTCCTCTGACTCCTTGGGCTCAGGGGAGGCAGGCCCCACCCAAAAGGATGGCATCTTCAAGGTCATGCTGGTAGGGGAGAGCGGCGTGGGCAAGAGCACCCTAGCAGGCACTTTCGGTGGTCTCCAGGGAGACAGTGCTCATGAGCCGGAGAACCCAGGTATTTGGGGGAGCCCTGTAAGGGTCAAGGGCACCTGTGGAGCCCTAGTCAGGGATGGAAGAGCTCAAGGCATGGGCAGCCCCTGGAGGCCAGAACCTAAGAGAAGCTGTTCCAGTGCTCTTCTGTGGCAACCTCCCTGGAGGGGGTCCCTGGTTACCAGGTCTCACAAGTGTTGGGGAGCCTCCTAATGGGCTCTATTCTGTCTTTATTTCCCAACAGAGGACACTTATGAAAGACGCATCACGGTGGATAAGGAGGAAGTGACTCTAGTTGTTTATGACATCTGGGAACAGGTAAGAACCTAGGAGAGCTGGGGAGGGGCAGAGTCTGGCCGAAGGCTGGTGGCACTGCAGGCCCTGGTTCCAGTATGTTCTAGAACCTGGCCTTTCACACGGATCATCTCAGAGAGCAGAGGCCCACATCAATGTGCATGCCGTGGCACTGAGTGCCTCTGTCTTTCTGGGATCTTCCGACCCGGAGGGAAGTTAGGATCTGAATCTGACAAACCCTGCAGCTGTGAGTGAGGCTGAACACCCTGAAACTAACCCCATCCATAGATTTTTCCAGCCTGGAAGACTCTGATCTGACAGGAGGAGAGCTCAGGGCTCTGGAATACCAGAGAAGGGGGGAAAGTGAGGATTTGTGAATATTTGAACATAAATGATTACTACATAGAAATGAGAGGCCAGATTACATACAGCTGAAGAGTATTGATTTTTTTTTTTTAAAGATTTTATTTATTTATTTGACAGAGAGAGATCACAAGTAGGCAGAGAGGCAGACAGAGAGAGAGAGAGGGAAGCAGGCTCCCCGCTGAGCAGAGAGCCCAATGCGGGCCTCGATCCCAGGACCCTGAGATCATGACCTGAGCCGAAGGCAGCGGCTTAACCCACTGAGCCACCCAGGCGCCCAAGAGTATTGATTTTTAAACTAAGAGATTAAGCATAAGAAAGTAGGATGGGCTATCCCGGTCTAGGACCCTGTGTCCCCAATTCTCCCATTTGGAGCTCACATTATAAACCACCCTCTCCTCCACAAGCACCCTTCAGGTCATGAAGATTCTGCCATTAACTAGCTCTATGGTCCTAAGCAGGTGGCTTCTCCCTCACACCCAGATTCCTCATCCTTGAGATGCAGGTGCTCGATGGGTGCTCCCTTGCCTCCAACCCTGACATTCCACTACTCTCTGCCCATATGCAGGGGGACGCAGGGGGGTGGCTGCGGGACCACTGCCTTCAGACCGGGGATGCCTTTCTCATCGTCTTCTCAGTCACCGACCGGCGAAGTTTCTCCAAAGTTCCAGAGACCCTACTTCGGCTGCGAGCTGGGAGGCCCCACCACGACCTCCCTGTCATCCTCGTGGGAAACAAGAGCGACCTGGCCCGCTCCCGGGAGGTCTCACTGGAGGGTGAGTATCCTGTACCTCATCCAGACCGGAGATCTCTCCCTTCCAGGTCGCCTCTTCTCCGCAGGGCCCTTTTACCGTTTCAGGTGTGCAAACAATTGCCTTTACCCTTTAGCAGGCCAAGGGCAGACTCTTAGTGCCCGCGCCTAGGGCCGGAGAACGCCTTCCCTTCACTCCTCCCCTCTTCTCCAATCCAAGGCCCCTGTCTCTCCTGCCCTCCGCACCACCACGGTCCTCTGCGTGATCCCTGCCTTGTTCTGTTTCTAGAGATTCACAGGCCACGACCCCTCTCTACCGCACCCGGCACCTCCTCCTCCCCCCAGACCCCACCTCCCACCCCGCCCCGGGCCCGTGCAGCCCGCGGGCGCCTCAACCCCTCCATTCCCGCAGAAGGCCGCCACCTGGCAGGGACCCTGAGCTGCAAACACATCGAGACGTCGGCCGCGCTGCACCACAACACGCGGGAGCTCTTCGAGGGCGCGGTGCGCCAGATCCGGCTGCGCCAGGGACGGAGCCGCGCCGGGGCCCCGAGGCCCGAATGGGGCTGCCCAGACGGCCCCCCGCCGCCCGCGCGCCGCGAGAGCCTCACCAAGAAGGCCAAGCGCTTCCTGGCCAACCTGGTGCCGCGCAACGCCAAGTTCTTCAAGCAGCGCTCCAGGTCGTGTCACGACCTCTCCGTGCTCTGAGCCACGGTCGCCATGGTCGCCGCGGTCGCCATGGTCACCGCGCCCTCTGCTGCCCCCCACCTCGCCCTGCCCCGCCCCCGTCCGGCTTCCTCTCGAAGACCGTCTAGGAAACCAAAAACGCCCAGGGCGCACGGCCACCCGCCTGCGTCGCCTCCAGTCCCCGCCACCACCGCGCGCGCCCGGCTACCTCTCCGCCCCAGAGCGCCTAGAAGGCGAGGACGCAGACCTGCGGGCGGGCGCGCTGCGGCCAGGGGCAAGGTGGCTTCTGGAGGGCCCGAGGGGCTATACTTCCGCCAGCTGTTTTGACTTAATTATTAAGTCACGGCTTGACCACCTCTCCCGGAAAGAGATTCTAAAAGCGAGAACAGGGAAAGTGCTTCGTAGACCCCTTTCCAGTTCTCCACCTTTATACTCCGCGCGAGCACGCCTCACCTTTAAGAGATCCTTAAAGGTAAAGACACGGAGACGCTTCTTTGAGACTTTTCCTAAAACGTGCTGGTTCTTAGTTGCAGCACTTGTCCACTTTGCCTTTAAGAACTTCTTAAAGGCCTTTGCCTTAAGAACTTCTTAAAGGCAAAGGCCTGGAAGCGCTATTCATCAGAGTTGATTCTGTGATTCACCACCACACCAGGGCACTTCCCTTTTAAGGTTATTAAAGGTAAGGTTGGGACAGACTTTTGCCTTCAGATGCCACAGCAAAGAGCTGAGCAGGTGGCACCGCCCCTTTTGGCCAGGGCCCAGGAGCCCCCAGCGAGGGAGCCATCCTTCCCTTTTCAATAAAGAACTTTTCTACATTTACTCATTTTGACTCTGTTCTCAAAAGCCCCGCAGAAGGGGTAGTTGTAGATGGAAACTGTTAACAGACAAAGCTTAGGCCCAGAGGAGCAAGGAACCTAAATCTCCACGGAGGCTCCAGAACTTTAGTCCTGGTGTAGTCTAAGAAAGGAGCCACAGGCCTTGGAAATATCTGGGTCTAACTTGTCCCTTTGCAGATGAGCAAACAATCCTGGAGAGGAGCAAAGAATTGCTAGAAGGTTTAGTAACTTCCTGACACAATGGGACCAAATCCACACCCTGCACCTCATCACCTTACCTCCCCTTATTCTGCAGAGTGAGGTGGAGGCCACATTTAGCACCCAGAGCTACCCCGAGCTATGCCCCGGGCTGGTTTCAGATGGGGCCCACATCCACGAAGGAGGCCCATCAGCTGGGGCATGATGAAGATGGCCCGCACTTCCCTTGACAGGCCCCCACCACCCCAACTGTCACCTGCAAAGCCCTGTGGGAACTGAAGCTGTCAGTGCCTCCCCTGGGGACGCCTACGCCTACTGCTGCCTGAGCCAAGAGTCTGAACAAAGAGAGCAGAGGCAGCAGCTCCCCTCACCCCAGACTACAGCACAGCTACTTGAGCACCTGAGGGCCAGACCACTCTGCCCCACCCAGGTTTCCAGAACTTAATGGAAAGAAGGATGAGATGTCTCCTGATCCCTGCAGCAGGGAAAGAGCCAAGGGGGACCAGCTCAGCATGAGAGTTTATGAGATGATAATATGAATGACATTACCCTTTGAAATTTATTCCCTTTCTCTGTTCATTCTCTAATGACTATATAAGGTGTTATTGCACCTTTTATTATGGAAGAAAGTTTAAGTAACTTGCCTGGGGTCAGTAAGCAACAGAGCGGGGCTCCCACTCATATCTGCTTGATACTTAATGATTTTATCCAAGTTTGCATCTGAGGTTCCCCTTCTAGTAAGGAGAGGAAGAGGAAGAAGGTCATTAGAAGAAGTGTAAGGGAAACAATGGGCAGGGCCATGGGCAGGTGCTGAGGTGAATGGGCCAGAGAACTTAAGTGATTATGGGGGAATAGCCAGGTCTAAACTCTGGGGACCATGAACAGAGATACTTCATAATGTAAAATGCAGAAAAGCACACTTGGCCCCTTGAGGGGACAGATGGTTGGATTGAAACCTCAGGGATATTAAGAGGAGGGATAGGAGATGAGCATGAAGAAGAAGGTTTGGAACCTTACTTTTAAGTACCTTAAATGGCAAGAAAAGGAGTTTGTGCCCAAGCCTGCAGACAGTGAGTCACCAAAGGTCTTTGAGTATGAAAGTGACACAATCGGGACCATCCTTGGGAAGGAGGAGGCTGGGAGAGGTGTGAATGGACTAGAGTAGCAGGGGCAAATCCTGAAGAGTTAAGCCCAGGGGACAATTAACAGTCATACATATGGACAGTAATGAAGGGCCATCCCAAGGGAGAAGGTGGGGGCAAGCAGAGGCACCAGCAGTGTGAGTCAGAATTGGTGGAACTTGGCAACTGAGCAGCTAGGTACAGGCAGGAGTCACAGGTAGTGGGAGGATGGTGAGGAACTGGGAGTTAAGGGGCAAAGGAGGATGTGGGTAAATGGCTCCATTTTGGAGACCCTTGAATTTGAGATGGTAGAAAAACATCCATACAGAGTTTCAGCAGCTCCCTGAACAGCTGCTCCCTGAAACTCAGAACAAGTTAGGGTGAGAGACACAGCTGTGAGAATAATGCCCGTAAAGATGGTAATAGAGGAGCTAGAAGGAAGAAGTGCAGTCACACAGCACCGCGTGCTGGGTCTGAGGCACTGCTGTTGCAGACTTGAATGTCTTTGATCAAGGAACCCTGCATTATTATTTTTAAAGTATTTTATCTACTTATTTGGCAGAGAGAGCACAAGCAGGGGGAGCAGCAGAGGGAGAGGGAGAAGCAGGCTCTCCACAGAGCAGGGAGCCCATATGGGGCTCCATCCCAGGACCCTGGGATCATGACCTGAGCTGAAGGCAGACACGTAACCAACTGAGCCACCCAGGTGCCCCAAGCCCTGCATTTTTATTTTGTATCAGGACCCACAAATTATGCTGAGGCACTAAGGAAGGGGATAAAATACAGGCTGGGATCCTTAACCTCAAACCACACATGGGCTTTAGGAGTCTGTGATGTTTGTGAAGTGGGACAGTTTGATGTGTTTGTGCAGTGGCACATTTGAGAACAGAGTTCACAGATTTCCTCAGGTTGCCAAAGGGGTCTGTGTCCCAACAAATTACAAACCACTGATGGTCCTGATTGCTGCCAGGATGGGGAACTGGGTGCATGGAGAATGGGTGTGAGAGGTTTACTTTCCATTGTATAGCCTTCTTCTGTTTGAATGTTTAACAATGGCACATATTACTGTTCAAAAACAAAATAACTTAAAACAAAGTCTTGATGTTGCAGAGAAAGAGAGCCCAGAGACAGGGTCCTGGGGATAAGGAGATGAGGAAGGTGGAGACCCAGCCATCACCAAGGCAGCGGAAGAACTGGACTTGAACTTGCGGTGGTTCTGCCAAGAGAGGAGGGCTCTTGTGTTTTTAAGTAAACTCTATGCCCACAGTGGGCCTCACTCTCTCCACTCTGAAATCAAAAGTAGCATGCTCTACTGACTGAGCCCCGCCAGGCGCCCCAGGAAGAGGGCTTTTCCAAGGAAAGACTACCACCAATGGTTAAATGTGGCCAAAGGGGAAGATGAAGAAAAAGGCCCAGTGCCTTTCATGTATCTGAAGCTTCAAATATGCATCCTGAAGATGGTGATAGCACCCGTGAGGGGTGCCACACACACCATAAGCATCCTTCCCCCTCGCTCAGCCAGCCCCATCAGCCCAACCCATCTGTGCGTTCCCTCCAGACGCCTACATGGTTGAGCTCAGAACAGACGGAAGCTGAAGCCAGGCTCCCGCCAGACTTGGAAGGTGGGGTCTTCTCTGAGAGCCATTCTCCCTCTCTCTGGGTAAGGCAGAGTCGCCCACGGGGGCTGATCCACTGGTGTGAGAGATCAGCAAAGGGTCCTGGGGCCGGAGCGGCGGCTTCTCCACCCTTGTGCTCCTCTTAAGCATGCAATTGTGTCTGCGCCACTTTAGGAGCCAGCCCTTGCCCCTTCCCGCTCCCAGCCCCGCAGTCCCACAGGACATCCTCAGGGGCCCACAACGAGGAGTGTGTACGCTCTGCAGGGAAGGGCCGGAGGTGAGGCCAGTCCTGCATCTTAGAGGGCATCCTTCTACTCGGGGGCTCTGCTCCAAGGTGGGCCGTTATGCCCTGCTGCATCTAATCCTCTCTAGAGAGACTGGGGCAGGGTCTTTCCTATTCTAAAAGCCTGCCAGTCATGGAAGGGGATTTCACAAGTCTTCTGCGTTAAACCCTCATTCCCAGAAAGCCCACCCATCCATACATCTTATTAATCTAACATAGGTCTAGCCACATCACTCTAAGTCCATTTTTCCTGGACATCCATTCACAAATCCTTGTTGTTCCCCTCAAGTACTGCCAAATGCCGGTCACCACACTGGGCGCTATGGGAAAAACAAATACAGGTTAAGACACGGCTGCTGCCCTCCGGGAGTTTACAATTGAGCTGGAAATGTGAGACAAACTGGACCACAGTTTGACTATCTATCTGGGGGCTATGTCATGTCCTCTAAGAATTCTGAATGAAGAAACAGAATTTGGAGACAAATTTTAGGAACTGGGTCTTAAAGGATATATGCAGGCTAGATTGGGGGAAGAAGAAACTCCTTGTGGAGAAACTATGTGAACAAGTGCACAGGAGACATGGGACAGGATAGGCAGCCCCGCGTGTGAGATAGACACTCTCCCTGTAAGAAGGCAGCAAAACTTGAGGGGATGGTACAGCCCAGTTGTCAAGGGACTCCAAAGCCAGGTAAGAGCATCCTGCTTCTTAGTCCTTTATCATCTTGGTGGCTCTCTGGTGGATATGCTCAAGGTGCCTTGTCATTTTTTTTTTTTTTTAAGGTAATCTTCACCCCCCAGTGTGGGGCACAAACTCACAACCCGGAGATCAAGAGTTGCACCCTGTGCCAACTGAGCCAGCCAAGTGCCCCTTTATCCCTTTGACTTTAAAAGACATACTCCATGGCTTGGTGGCCTGGTAGACTCTATGTGCCCATACAGATTCCATGGGAGCCCTGCCAGCACTTTAATTAGTACTTAGTCCCACTATTTTCTGGATGCAGAAAGTCACTCTCAATCTCCCTTCTTTTCTGGACCTCAGCTTTCCCAATTATAAAATAAAGGTAACAATACCTACCTTGTAGGATGGTCATGATAACTAATGCAATGGAAACATCTTTGTAATTTGTCAAACATTACAGAAATGAGCCTTGGAATTTTTTTTCCCCCCAAGATCTGTGTCCTGATCCCTTATTCAGGGACCCCGACAGCTTACTAACTTCTCAAGGCACATCAGCACCCCGGAGATGCAAGTCTAAGGGGGCACCTGGCTGGCCCAGTTGTTGGGGCATGTAACTCTTCATCTTGGGGTTGTGAGTTTGAGCCTCACAATGGGTGCAGAGATTACTTTAAAAAATAAAGAGGGGCACCTGGGTGCTTCAGTCGGTTAAGTGTCTACCTTCAGCTCAGGTCATGATCCCAGGGTCCTGGGATGGAGTCCCGCATTGGGTTCCCTGCTTAGTAGGGAGCCTACTTTTTGCTTCTCCCTCTGCCCCTCCCCTGCTCGTGCTCTCTCTCAAACAGATAAATAAAATCTTTAAGAAATAAATAAATAATAGATGGGGTGCCTGGATGGCTCAGTCTTTAAGCATCTGCCTTCAGCTCAGGTCACGATGCCAGGGTCCTGGGATCGAGCCCCATATCATGCTCCCTGCTCGACCGGGGGGCCTGCTTCTCCCTCTTCCCCGCTTGTGTTCTCTCTTGCTGTGTCTCTGTCAAAGGTTCAACTTGCCTCCAAAGGACCCCCATTATTAGATTTGTTGTTTTGAGGAATATTGGGGGACAGGAGGAAAGACTGGCAACTGAAGCCTAAGTGATGGCATTATACTGCAGTTTTCCATTTTTTTGTTCTAGTTATGATTTGTCTTTAGAGGACCTGAGCTGATTTAAAATCTTTCACTGAAAAGAAGTCGTCAGAGCCCTGGAGACCAGTGATGGCAGGTGCTAGCAGACTCCTGCGGCAGGCGAGGAGGGGCACTAAGCAAAGGGTGGTAGCAGGGAACACTTCAAGGTTTCCCTGGCCAAAGCAAACAGCAGGAGTCCTGCTGAAGGTACCTGATGGGGTGGCTGAGGAGAGAATCACTTTGACTTTTTGAAGCCATCTGATTGCTATCTGATTTTAAATATTTTTTTCTTTTTTCTTTTAGAGTGAGTGAGCATGAGTTGGGGGGTTGCAGAAGGAGAAGCAGACTCCCCGCTGAGCAGGGAGCCCAATGTGGGACTCCATTCCAGGACTCTGGCATCATGACCTGAGCCGAAGGCAGACACTGAACTGGCTGGGCCCCCAAGTGGCCCCTCTGATGTATAGTTTCAGGCACAAAAAAGGGACTGAGCCAGTGAGACTTACTCTTCTGAAATCCAGGGTGCTTGTGACCCAGGACCTTGTGAGCAGGGGACTTCAGTCCAGGAAGAATTGCTTTCACCACTGCCTCACCCTCACTTTTCTCCCTGCACATGGGGAGCATTCTGAGGTCAGGAAGAAGTGGGAATAATGATGGCCAGTAGTAGTAACAAGCTCTCAAGTTCCGAGCCCTCTCCACTGGCTTTTATCTCAGCCTCACACCGTCCCAGAGACAGGTGCTGCTATCAGCTCTCCCTTTCCACAGATGAGGAGTCCAAGTCACAGAGGGACGAACCCCCAGTTGAGTACTCAACTGCTCTCGGACAGCAGAGCCATCTGCAGCCCATGGTGTTGCTCCAGAGTGTGACTGTTCTGCTGCAGGGTGAAGGCCCTCTGGCTTGGACGAGCCCAGGAGTTCAGAAAAGGCTAATTTTTGGCACTCCCTTTCTAAACAAGGAGGTTTCACGATGCTTAAAAGCTAATGAAAGCTGCCTTCCTTTCTGGAACATTGGCTAGAGTTTGACAAGTCTCTGATTTCCAAGGTCACTGCTTCCCCTCCCTGCAAGCCAGCACTGACTGGCTCCTTGCCAGTCTTCAGGCCCCTCATCCATCTACCATTGCCCTCAAAAATAACTGCTTAATGGCCCTCCAGTAACTGCAGCCAAATCCTTAAGGGCTCTTGAGAGGAGATCATGTGGGAAAGCTAACAGAACTCATCCAACTTTTAAAAGTGAGCTTTGATCAGCTCTTTCCTTGCCTCCATGTTCCTAGATGTTCTAAATTGGTTGGTCTGCTTCACTGCTCACAGAACTCTCTCCACCAAGAGCACATGGAGAGCAAATACGTCCTGGATACAAAGTGCAGAAGTTGGGAGGGAAGAGAAGGGATGTTTGAAGCCTGAAGGTTCAGACCCAGTTCTGAGACCAGAATTTCTTTCCTGCAGCCAGCTCACGACTATCACATCACCTGGTTGCCATGGAAACATCAGTCTCTGTTGGATGGCAAGCAGCACTTTTTTGACAGGAAGCATCAGAGGATACCATGGTAACACCAAAAAGAGTAAAGCTGCCTTCTCTCCTGGAGGGATGAGGAAGGAACGGAGGATGCTAGGGAACACAGGCCAGGAAGGAAGGGTGTCGGAAAGCTTAGCTCTGACTTGAACAGAGAGGGAATTAACAGACACCTAACATATGCAAAGCAAAGCAATAATGAAGAAGACATGTCTGTGGCTGGCCTCATCGGGCTATAATCATCTTTTAGTAAGAGTTTACACAGAACTGTTCATGAAGGCAGAATGAGACTTGTAACAGGACAACCAATCCTGAAAAGGGAAATCAGCTAGCAAAGCTTCAGAGTCTTACAGGACAGGATTTTGACCAGCAGAAGACGGTCAGAGAACAAGATGAGCAAACATGGAAGTGGAAAAGTGCAGGACGTACTGAGAACTCAGGATATAGAGGTAGAAAAAGCAACTCCCAGGCCTTGGCTCCCAGAGGGGCAGGCTGAGATTAGGATCTAAGAATGCGAAGCTGGACTGCCTGGATTGGAATCCCAAACTTGCTGTGTAATCGCCCACGATTACAGGTTACTTACCCTCTTTGGGTATCCGTTTCCTTGTTCACAAAGCAAAGATGGTGAGAGGGTTGTTGTGAGGATTAAGAACTCAGTACACACCAAGTGACTAGGGCAATGCCTAACCCAAGACAGCGCTGTGCCAGCGTCAACAAGTATCGTCGTACCACCTCCCACTTCCGGAGCCAGCACAGCCCCTCCCCGCTGTCCAACCATTACTTCCTGACTCTCACCACACTCCTTCTGTAAAGAGAAAGGAGAGGCTGTGATGACCATCTCCCTTCAAGTTGCGAACTCAGTTCCCTTCCTCCTAAGCACCAGGACTAAAGATTCAAATGGCAAACACCTGCTTCCTCTGGTCACTCACATCTGGGGGCTGTTGGGAGCCTAAGAAGGAAGTAGGCAGAAACCCAATTCCAAGAACATGTAAGTTTAAAGAACAAGGAGGAAATACCACTGCCTTAAAGAAGACAGAAGTATAGGCTAGAAGTCAGAAGTCAGGTGAACGTCATTTTAGAACAGAGGACAGCAGGGCAATTCTATGCTAGAAAAGGATCTGGGCCAGTCTCTCTACCCACACCTGAGCCACTACGCCCAGGCAATGGAGCCTCAGGAAGGTTTCTTTTACCTTAGGAGGCTGTTTGCTGCCCCCTCCTCTCACCCCCAATGCAGAAATGAGTAACTAGAAGGCACTGAGTCACATGTAGTGACTCTGGCTGTCACCCACTAGATGCTGTCACCTTATATAGGTTAAGGCTAGAGTAGTTGTCCTAGATGTTTCCTCACTTCCACCATTCTCTCTCCCCCAGCAAGAGGCTGTATGAGGAACAAAGGACTGGTGGGAAAACTAAGCTGAAAGAAAGCAAAGTGAAGGCAGGCCAAAGTAGGCAAGCATGGGAACGAAAGGAAACCAAGCAGACGCGGGCATCCATCTGATGAAGGCAGGGAGGCAGGCAAGGCCTGTTGTTATTTATAGTTTGGAGGAGTTCAAGACCGCCATGAGGAAGCCTGGTCCTGAGCCTCAGGATAACTAACAAAAATGGTCCACGCTGTTTTTCAGGATGCATTAGCAGCCAAATCAATAACTATAGGGGAACTGGGCCCTAGCCAGCTACTACCTAAAATCAGTGCAGCCTCCTTCCCTTCCCCCAGGCCCAGAGAGCAAACCAGGACAGGGAAAAGGTGGGGGTGGCGGCAAAGGCAACAGGAGCAGCGAGGCTGAGGCTGCAGCAGCCCGGGGGGGGGGGGGGGGGGGGGTAAGGGGGGGGGGATTATGGTGGGGAGATGAAGAGCTAGTTCTGGGTCCCAGTGGCCTTTTCTGCCACAAGCAGGCACCAAGAACCTAATATTTCAGTGTGAAAAGCAACCCCAAAAGCTAGTATCACCAATAAACCTTTGCTCTGCTTAGAAGTCTGAGAGCTGACAAATTAAAACGGAACAGCAATTATCCATATTTTTAGCATTACAATAAAGTCTTAACATTCTGTTGCCATAGAGACTGGTAGAGAATGGAGGAGTCCCACAGAGCTCTGGCCCTGAACCTCAGACCTTCTTCTCTAGGCTGGTCCCTACAGAGCGAGCTGAGCTGCCGAGTTATGGCAGGCCCCTTGTCATAAGCCCTACAAAGCAGGTGGAAGATGATGTGTGCCTCCCCTTCCTCAGGGCAATTCCTGGAATACTTGGCATTCTGGAATTCACTGGTCCCAAGCCTGTGTTGTGCCAGAGTCCTATATGGAAAACAACAGTTGAGGGGACTGACTGAGGAATAGCCGACTTCAAGCCTGGGGAGTCCCAATGTATGATACCCCAACTGCTCTGGATACTGGACTGGGAGTTCTGCCACAAAGAGAGCCACAGGTGGGCACAGAGGCTAATGGTAAAATTGGTGAACCTAGGAGGCTTCTCTGGTACTTAAACACAAGATCACAAAATACCTCTAACCAAAGGTGCAAAATGTGCTACCATCATACTGCCATCTGGTGGAAAGATAAGATCTGTCCTCGGGCTCAGAGACAGCCAATTCATGAGTCCAATGACAAGGTAGGTTTGGAAATATTTAGGATGGGTGGGTGGGGAGGAAAAAAAAAAGGAAATAGTTAAGATGAAGACATATGGAGAAGACCCACGGGGTGGAGAGTATAATGCAGATAGATGGGGGAACTTCCATCCAGGTGTGTGCCTTCCATCCACTTTAATTTCTAAGCAAGGTTAGATAAAACAAAATTAAAATAAAGGAAAAAAAACACAAAAGCTTTACAAATGTTTTCTAACCCTAGAACCATTCATGGTTTTGGCTCATAAGAAGTTATTAGCATCAAACACACCAACTGACTGAGACCACACACATATGGGCAGCGGCCACAACAGTGGAGCCTGCCTTTTATACAAAGTTTATATGCATATATGCACATGTATGTGTACGTATGCACATGTATGTACACATGCATATACATATATTTTTATGTACACAGACACAAGGGTATAAAATCCAGTGAAAAGGGCTCATGTGTGCCCAGGTAGGGGACAGGAGCAGCTTTAACAGCTGGGGTTGAGCCCACAGTAGAGGCACATGGGAAATGGTAGAGAGTAGCAGCCTCCTCTCCATCCCCCCATCCTGGGCAGGACCTGGGAGGAAGGACAACTATACAAAGGAAGATAAAAGATAATGGAAAGGTATCCCACCTTTTGCTAAACTCCTGAAAGCCCCGCCCCTAAGACATCCAAAATGCCTGGCAGGACAGATCATTTCCACACCTCCCAGCAAGATGCTGAGCCCACAGGAGCAGTTCTGGCCCCAAGTGAGGCCTAAGGCAGGCTTCACAACATGCATGTCCTTGCCCTCTTCTGGGACCTGTGCAGCAGAAAGCCAGCACCTTCAACGTTCACCATTCCCCCCCTAGACTCCAAAGTCCTCTTGGACCAGAGGTCTTAAGGGTTTTCCTCAACAGACTGTAGGGTAAAGGTACAGGAAGAGAAGAGAGGTTAGTTCCTTCAGTTAATGCCCTATGGCCTTCCCAACAGGGGAGGAACCAGGAATCACTAAGAGGTGGTTGGAAAGAGCAATGAAGGTCATCCTAGAAGACGACATACATGGAGAAACAGGTGTTCAACGCAGGTGCAGATTCTGTCCTCTTTGACTAGTGGCTTTGCTCATCAGAGTCCATTTCCAATGGCTCTGAGCAGGAGCTCTTCTTGAGTTCAAGGGTGGCCCCAGTTCCCACACAGTCAATATCCACACGCTCAGGATGGCTTGGTCCACAAAATGGAGAAGGGGCCGTGGAAGGGTAGATGTGGAGAAGGGAGTGGCAGGACCCAGAGGCACAGGGAGGCAGTGTACTGCACCACTGATTTACCTATGGCAAGGAGAAGAGGTCAGGGAATGCTAAAGGAAAGAAAAAAACCAAAGACTAAACTGAGCCATACCCTGAGACTCACATGGTCTGAGGGGTAAAGAGGCTGGAAAGCTGGAAGCACTGGGAGGCAATTGCCTGGGAGGCGAGGTTCAAGGCTGGACTCAGAGCTACAACAGAAAGAGGTGCAAGTTAGTGAGCACAGAGCATTTCTTCTTTCCAGGCCCTAACCCCTCCTCCCTTTCCCAAGTCCAAGTCTACCAGTCAGAGCCGCAGGGTTCAGGGCCCCCAAGGGCACCGTCCCATTCAGCTGCAAGGCAGCAGCAGCCTGGGCGGCGGCGGCGGCGGCAGCTGCAGCTGGGGTAGGCAGCTGGATTCCAGAGCCTAAAAGGGAAAGCGAAGTTGGCATTAAGTCCCAACCCCTGATCTAAAATCCCACCCCCCTTCTTCACTCTGCAGAGAAACACTCTCCACCTTCTGCCAATTTGGCCATGAGCTGCAAACGTCCACCTGCTGATCCCAGATCCAGCTCCTGGTCCCCATCTGGAAAAGTGATGTCTGTGCCACCATCCAGACGCTCAGTCACATGGCCAACTCTCATAGGTCGACCAGCAAGCTCAAAGCCATTCAGCTGTTCCAGGGCCCGCCGGGCACACTCAGAGTCTGAGAACTACAAGAAACCCAGGCCGTATCAGTCACCTCCTGGGCGCGGACATGCTCTCCAAGCCCCACTACCACCGCCTAGTCAAGCTATCCCAGGAAAACTGCATGCTCATTGTGGCACAAATTCTTCTGTCCCAGGGAATGTGACCAAAGATACCCAGCCCCCAAAATGATCATGTGAAAAGGACCTTTTCCAACTGACTCAATGGCAATCACTTCACTCTTCCAACTCCACTAAGAACCCAATAATGCAAGAACTCTATTATCTATAGGGTGGCCTACCCTTACAGGCTGCGGCACAAATGAGCACAGTAACGGAAGTAAGACAGTCTGAGAGCCCAGCTTCCTTTATTTCAGCCTTTAGGGCTCGTCAGTTGCAATTCTCAATCAAGAAGTAGGAATCTGGAACTCCAAAGCCCCACCATAAGAGGGAGTGCACCTTGGCATGGAGAGCAAGATGGCACCCCAGCCCTACACCTCCGCCAGTGCTGCTGATCATAGGGCTCTACTGCCCAGTGGCACCAGAGCAGCCTGCTATGGGGAAGATCCCAGTCTGCTGCTAATGTGTCAAGGATATTGACCAAAAAGGTGGCAGCACAAGGGCAAAAAGGCCTCAAAAGCTTTTCTGCATCTGAGTCACCCAGGAGTTAGAAGAGGTACTTGCCACTGTGAGCACCGGAGCTGGCTTTGTTTCCTCTGGTAGCACCTGCCCTAGGGCCTGGCACGCAGTACTGACAGTTCCTAGGCAGGCGGTGTAGGTGGCTTGCCTTCACCGGATACTTCTCTGAGGTGAGCAATGCCCCTGGTGGAACACAACCTACCTCTCCTCAGCCCTGCAGGCAACTGTGGGGGGTGTGTGTGCTGCCTGGACTGAACCTAGAAAATATCGGCTTCCATGAGACTCAGGGGCTGGCAGCCAGTCCTCAACCTGGAGTCACACAGGGCTGTAAGAACCAGTTATGGGAACTGGAAGCAATTGTGTTGGGAGTGTCAGGAAAAGGTAAAATATGGCCTCGCTCTTCTCCCTACAGTGGTCCCTGAATATAAAGATATTTCTAAATGGAAAAACTGATTTTAATGGGGGTAGGGCCAGGGCGAAAAAAAAAAAAATCCCTATTCCTGCTCCTATCATGAAAACATACCAATTTCATAAAGCATATCTACAGAAGCCCACACCTAACCTCCCTCAGGCCCCCAGCCCTGCAGCTGCAGCCTGAAGTCACTTCTATTACCCAAAGAGCAAGACGAGGCACGAGGGAGGCTGGTTGAACGCCTGGACACACCCACACCAGGGCCACTGACAGTGTGCAGGAGCAAAGCCAAGATCTCAAGCAATGCACTCATCTCAAGGGGCAGAAGGCTAGTCCAGGCTTCAGGCACCAGGGCTTATGGGTCATTTAGACAGTTCCTAAAGGAGGAGGATGAAGCTAAGCTGCAAATCAGACAAGTGGACAAACCACAATGAAATTCCAAAGTTAAAGACCAGAGACTCACCGTAATGAAACCATAACCTTTAGAACGGCCTGTATCTGAATCCTTCATCAAGACAATATTATCAATCTGTAAGAGGAGGAAAAATTATTAGCAGTTTTTGGGGGTACCCTCACCTGTGATCTTTCCTACCAGTTCTAACTACCTCTAACTTTGGAGCCAACTAGTTCTAACTCTCCAAATCACTTTAAAAAGAGACAAAGGCCCCCTCTTTCCATAACACCCTGCTCATCTTACTAAATCTGGACCCCGTTATCTGAGCTCCCGATGCCAGACTCATGTGCGCACTGAGTACTCTGACTGCACAGATGGAGCCTCACTTCGATGGCACGGACAATCTGCACGTTCTGGCAGGTGCGGTGGGCCAATGCTGGACAGACAGAACAAAGAGGCAGGCTTACCCTCCCTGCTTTTCCCAATTCCCTTCAGAGCTTTCTATCACTTTCTACTCACTTTGCCGAACGGCTCAAAGATGCCCCGAAGCATGTCCTCTGTGATGTTGAAGTGCAGGGAGCCCACATAGAGGCGCATTGGCCCGCTGCTGCCCTTCTGCAGGTTGTTAGCCATGGCTGCCAGTCGGTTTTTCTCAGCCTAGGCGAGAAGGAACTGATAGCTCGCATCCCAAACCTCCTCCCTCCAAACCCATTTTCTCCTGTCAGCTTCACAGCTTGCTCACCTGTGAAGCCTGGACAATGATGGGCACTCCAAGCAGCCGCTGCCCGGTCAGCCCAATGGCCAGCGGCACGGACTGGATTTCACAAAACTCCACATAGGCGATGCCCTTAGAACGACGGGAGTTCCGATCAGAGATGATTCGGACGTCACGAACCTATCCAGAGCAAGGAGAAAATCCTGAGTTGGGCATAAAAGAGGATGAACAGAAGATAGCTATACAGGGAAGACAGGTAAGGGTGGGGGAGGGTTACCTTGCCAACAGCAGAGAAAAAGTCCTCCAGGTCCCGAGGCCGAATGCGGGCAGCTAACTGCATACAGAATACCGTGCGGGCATCACGCTCCTCGGGACTCAGATTATCAATGGGCTCCCTGAAGAGCGAGTGCAATTTGGTGAGACACCCCGCTCTTGATACACGGTTACTGCTCTCCAGCTCTCCTCAAGTACCATGCATTCCTGGACTCTGGCTCAAGCGGCTTTCTAGTCAGAACTCACAGTCCCTGGAAGACTGTTCACTATCAACTCACCTGACTGGGCTCTTTTCTCTGAAATGAGGGCTCTTACTGTGTGCGTACCTGCGCCTGTGGAAAAGACAATGACAAATGGAAAATCGTGTCATCCAATTTCACCCACATCAGTCCAATGCCTGGACTTCCAGCACGAGAAAGCCAGATTCCAGCACCTCATCACACAGGAATTGTCAATACCACCCTTCTGGTCCTGGGGCCTCCTGCCTGCCACAGTGGGTTGCGAGCACCCGCTGGGAGGAACTACAGCACACAAGGCCTACCCAGACTCCAACACAAACGCCATCATATGAGCAAGAGGCGATACCCAGTGGTAAGAGGCGGGCTCCTGTAGCGCACGCGGTCCTCACGCCGCCGGTCACGACTGCGGGACTCACTACTGTGCCGCCGGTCCCAGCTCCGGCTGCGGTGGCGCCGCTGCCGGTCTCGACTTCGGCTCCGACTGCTCCTCCGCCTGTGCCGGTCCCGGTCCCGACTGCGACTACAGGGGGAAGGCACTACTGAGTTTGCTAAAGGGCACCCTGGCCTCTTCTGGCCTCTGAGGATAGCTCTCCCTGCTATCTTCCCATTCGAAGACTTCTCAAAATGCAAAAGCCCCCAAAACAACTGACCTGCGCTTTCTATCCCTGCTTTTACTATGGCTCCGACTCCTCTTCTTCCTGTAAAGGAGGGAATAAATTCTCATTATCAAGAAGGTTTTCTCCTTTTCCCCAGGGAAAAGGAGTGACAGAAAGATCAGGGTAGAACGGCAATAAAAGACCAAAGAGCCCCAGGTGACCTGGCAGGCGTTCACAGCAACACCAACTTGCACACAGCCCTGAATGCTGTCAGGCATCCGAAGTGGCCATTTCCCCCCAAAGCACAGCAAAAGCTGCTGTTTCCAAATCAGGGGTCCCCTGGCTGTTTTCTTCAACTGAAACAGAAAGATGCTAGAACAGAGCCACAAGCCTATGTTGGAATGTGAAGAGGAGAAGATCATTAAACCAAATCACTGTGATTCCCAGGACCCAGCAGAGCCATCACTAAAAATCCACATCCCCATTCTGGCTGTTTCTCTGATGACAGACGCAACTGCTTCCTCACGCCACACTTACTTGCTCGCCTCCCCACCGGCGCTGCTCCCACTGGTGCCACTGGTGCTGGTACTGCTCACGCTGGTGGTGCTAGGGCCATCTTTTTTAACATCTTTCCTTTGCTGTTCTTCCTGAGGGGTTTGCCAGGAAGAATGTCACCAGATACAAGGTGGTAGACACACACATTCCATTGAGCAAGAGAAGAACAAAAGTGGACAGAGAAGAAAGCTTATGAAATCAAAGCTCACAATTATCTGGCCAGTTTGTGAGCACCTGGATCTCCTGACAAAGGGAATAAGAGAAGGAAGGAAGGAAACCACCCAAAAAGATCAGAGTGACAGATTATGATGTCAAAACTTTAGCTACTTGACATTTGTTGTACTGACAATCTATTTCCCAAAAGAGTGAGAAATTATTTACGTCTGAGATACACTGAATTTCTACTCTGTCACTGAGAGCTAAGAACAAAGCACTTATTCCCAGTACGTTCTACCCCAACCTCCTCCCACTCCTCGCCCCAGCTTTGGGACCCTCTCTGCCAGCATGCCTTTGAGTACAGAAGCTGGAGAGTGGCGCTTACTAAAAAACTATGACTTCTATGACTAGCCACGATGCATAGGAAACATGCCGGGAAAGAGGATTTACAAAGTGTTGAAACTTATGATCTATAACTGCTTCTTCTTACCAACCCAATTCCAGGAGTGAGATGGGGAATATTACCTCCTCTTTTTTATAGGGCGCCTCCAGCATGGCCTCAATCACTATATCAAAGTCATCGGATGCCATAGTAGCAGATCTGAGAAGAGGACATGGATACGTAAGAATCTCATATTTTTCTACCCCTGCTGGCACCCCACATTCCCTTCCTCCTCCAAGACACAGACTTTAGAATACACACTTCTGTTTCTTGAATTCCAAAGGGATCTTCCTGGCTGTGGCTTACTCTAGGTTTATTTTTGTACATTTTAAATCTGAACTAGTTTCACTCTGTAGCTTTTAAAAAGTCAAGTATCTAGAAGGAAAATAAATATCTAGACAGAAACAAAATATAGGGGCACCTGGGTGGCTCAGTGGGTTAAGCCTCTGCCTTCAGCTCAGGTCATGATCTCAGGGTCCTGGGATCGAGCCCCACATCGGGCTCTCTGCTCAGCAGGGAGCCTGCTTCCCCCTCTCTCTCTGCCTGCCTCCCTGCCTACTTGTGATCTCTCTGCCAAATAAATAAAATCTTTTTAAAAACTTAAAAAAAAAAAAAAAGAAACAAAATATAATACACACCCTGTCCTGTGAAGAGAAAATATTGGCATTCAAAATTATTATTCACTTGACAATGGACTAGGCCTCCATTCTATAGTTCAAAATTCTGTGTTAATAACTGGTTTAAACTTAAATCATAGAAATAAGCATGTATTTCCAATAAAAAAAAAAAGATGTAAGACTAAAAATCAGGAACGAGACAAAATAACACCAGAAAGCAAATCAGGCCTAAGCTCTTCTCCACATCCCCCACCTAAACATCAAAATTATAAGACTCAGCACTAAGCATTTCCCATATAATACCAACTAGAATTCGGGTAACTCAGAAAGATAATGATTAAGACCACCTTCACCAATTTCACCCTGAAGCCTGTCTAGAGAGGAAGGGTAATACTTCCTATCTCCTCCAAGCTTTCACACCTAGCAATCATCTTTCCCAAATCTGTCCACCAAAGGCCAGTCCAAAATAAAACCAAAAAGATGATATCAGGGATGCCTGGATGGCTCAGTCGGTTAAGCATCTGTCTTCAGCTCACGTTATGATCCCAGGGTCGTCGGATTGAGCCCCTGCTTGTCTCATTGTTCAGCAGGAAGCCTGCTTCTCCTTCCCCTCTGCCTGCTGCTCCCCCTGCTTGTGCATGCACTCAAGTTCTCTGTCAAATACATAAGTACGATCTTAAAAAAAAAAATTTAGAAAAAAACCCCCAAATATCAAACAAGATCAACAGAATAAATAATTTAAAAAATATTGGTCTGGAATTATCAACATACAAAACATGCACGAATCTCAAAATAATTATGCTGAGTGAAAGAAAAAAGACAAAAGTATACACATACTGTGTGCTTCCATTTAAAGGAAAAAATTCTAGGAAATGTAAACTAACCTGTACTGGCAGAAAGCAGATCAGTGGTTGCCTAGGGATAACAGGAGGTGGAGAGGGCCTAGGAAGAAAGGATTACAAAAGAGCAGAAGAAACTTTTGACAGTGATGGTTTCATGGGTGTTTAAACATCAAAACCCATCAAACTTTGTACCTTAATGTGTACAGCTTTACTTTATATCAACTATACCTCAATAAAGCTGACTAAAAACCAAAAACCAAAAAAACTCCAACTAATCTGAAAAACTTCTGTGGAAGGAGCTTAATCATAATCAGACTTACCATATCCACAAGAGCTTTGTCCTTTTTTTTTAAATTTTTTTAAAAAATTTTTTAAAGATTTTATTTGACAGAGATCACAAGTAGGCAGAGAGGGAGGCAAAGAGAGATGGGGGGAAGCAGACTTCCCGCCAAGCAGTGAGCCCATGGACCAGGGGCTCGATCCCAGGACCCTGAGATCATGACCTGAGCCGAAGGCAGAGGCTTTAACCCAATGAGCCACTCAAGTGCCCCATCCATTTTTTTTTCTTTTTTTCTTAAGATTTTATTTATTGGGGCACCTGGGTGGCTCAGTCATTGAACGTCTGTCTTTGGCTCAGGTCATGATCCCAGAGACCTGGGATCCCCAGGTCAGTCAGGCTCCCTGCTCTCCAGGAAGCCTGCTTCTCCCTATCCCACTCCCCCTGCTTGCTGTTCCCTGACTTGCTGTGTCAAATAAATGAGTGGAAGCCATGCGCTCAATGACTGAGCCACCCAGGCAACAGCTTTTTCCTCTTCAAAGCAGCTAATGCATCATCCAATGATGCTGTCCTTGCTGTCCTCAGATTTGGTGATTTAAGAGTAAAGCAGGAGAATGGGCGCCTGGGTGGCTCAGTGGGTTAAGCCGCTGCCTTCGGCTCAGGTCATGATCTCAGGGTCCTGGGATCGAGTCCCGCATCGGGCTCTCTGCTCAGCAGGGAGCCTGCTTCCGTGTCTCTCTCTCTCTGCCTGCCTCTCCGACTACTTGTGATTTCTCTCTGTCAAATAAATAAATAAAATCTTTAAAAAAAAAAAAAAAAAAAAAAAAGAGTAAAGCAGGAGCATAAAAGTAATAACTAATATAAAATAAGTAATATAAAAATACAACTAATCACTCCTACAATACCTAATATTCCTAGGCACTGTAGTAAGCCTGTTACAGAGACAAGGTTCTTGGAAAGAGCCAAACAAAAATTACCTGGAATCAAATTTAAGCCTTAAAATGGAAGTCAAATCAAAATCAAATAGGTTTGTCTAAGAACCAGTGAACTTGGGACGCCTGGCTGCCTCTGTTGGTAGAGCTTGCAACTCTTGATCTCAGGATTGTGCCTGAGATCGACCCCATGTTGAGTGTACAAAATTACTTAAAAATAAAATCTTAAAATAAAAAAAGTAAACTCAATCTCTTATTATAATAACATTGTACACTTTTTTTTTAAGATTTTATTTATTTATTTGTAAGAGAGAGAGAGAGAGCGAGTACAGGCAGACAGAGTGGAAGGCAGAGTCAGAGGGAGAAGCAGGCTCCCTGCGGAGCAAGGAGCCCGATGTGGGACTGGATCCCAGGACGCTGGGATCATGACCTGAGCCGAAGGCAGCTGCTCAACCAACTGAGCCACCCAGGCGTCCCAACATTGTACACTTTTAACAAATATTTTTTTAGGGGCGCCTGCGTGGCTTAGTCGTTAGGTGTCTACCTTCAGCTCAGGTCCTGATTCTGGAGTCCTGGGATCGAGCCCTGATTCTGGAGTCCTGGGATCGAGCCCGGCATCCAGCTCCCTGCCTGGAGGGAAGCGTGCTTCTCCCTCTCCCACTTCCCCTGCTTGTGTTCCCTCTCTTGCTGTGTCTCTCTGTCAAATAAATGAAAAAAATCTTAAAAAAATAAAAATATATTTAAAAAAAAATTTTTTTTAAGATTTTATTTATTTATTTGACAGACAGAGATCACAAGTAGGCAGAGAGGCAGGCAGAGAGAGAGAGAGAGAGGGAAGCAGGCTTCCTGCGGAGCAGGGAGCCCGACGCGGGGCTCGATCCCAGGACCCTGAGATCGTGACCCGAGCCGAAGGCAGCAGCCCAAACCACTGAGCCACCCAGGCGCCCCCAAAAAAATTTTTTAAAAATAAAGTTTATTTATTTGACAAACAGCGAAAGAGGGAACACAAGCAGGGGAATGGGGATTAATAGGCCTCCCATTGAGCAAGGAGCCTGATGTGAGGCTTGATCCCAGAACCCTGGGATCACAACCTGAGCCAAACAAAGGCAGATGCTCAACAACTGAGCTACCCAGGAGCCCCACTGACACAGTACATTCATTTAACAATCGAAGGTAATACATCCTATAAGCAGCTATCAGGTCCAATGCACAGTGAAAAAACTAAGGTTTTGTCAACAGCCCAGAATCACAAAACTTTTAAATGGAGTAGCTGACTCTTGATTAAGGTCTCCTGACCCAAAGTCTAATGTCTTATCCATTCTATCTTCTTCTGTACTTCATAAGTCTCTCGTACTTTATACCTCAGCCTTAAAAGAAATTTTAAAAAGAAGAGCACACAGCATGATCTAGTTTTTGTTTTTTTTTTAAGATTTTGTTTTTAAGTAATCTCTACCTCCACTGTAGTACTCGAATTTAACAACCCCTGAGATCAAGCGTCTCATGCTCTACCCACTGAGTCAGCTACGCACCCCAAGATGTTTTATTTTTCATTTTTATTTTTCAAAGATTTTTATTTATTTGACAGAGAGAGAAAGAGTGAGAGCACAAGCTGGGAGACAGAGGGAAAGGGCGAAGCAGGCTCCCCACTTGCAGAACTCGATCCCAAAACCCCAGGACCATGACATGAGCTGAAGGCAGCTGCTTAACTGACTGGGGCTTAAGCTGACTCAGGTGCCCCCCAAGATGTCTCCTTTAAAATACGTGCTCATCTAAGGAATTACTATTCTGAAACGTTTATCAAAAGCATTAGTCCCATTAGTCACACCTTACTGTGTGGCTTCCAGATAGGAAAAATATCTTTTGGACTTCAAACTTCAAAATATCAGGAACCGAGCTCATTGTAACACATACTATTTAACCGACTGTGGAAAACTGCTTCTTAAAAATAAAACGTTCCAATCTATCATTTCTGTTCTTACCAGTCATTTTTCCCTGCCAAGTCTATACAAGTTTTCTAAATGTCATACAGCTCCTCTTTATTTTTTTAAATCTGCTTTTTCCTCCCCAATGAAATGCTTCTGATTTCAACAGCTGCTCTTTGTTGACTGCTAGTACAGAGTAGCAGTAATTCAACACATGCACAAAAACTTTCATTCAAGTTGACAAATGAGCCACCACTTACAAAGTAAAGTTTTCATGCAGGTACTCAGAAATGAATGAAATCTATTTAAGCACAGACATACAGAACATAAGCATATTTTAAAACTTGAAACCTCACTCGGTTTGGTGTTATCTCTTCAAGTGTCCTAGAAGCAGTAAAGTCTCACCCACTGCATTTTCAGATTGGTAGTTTTCACTCTTCCCATGTACTAAATTAAGGGTCAAATTCCATCAACCCCATCCACTAAAAAACCACAGTGCCTTCTTCCATCCCTGCTCCAAAAACTGCATGAGGGGTGCATGCAAGTGTCTGGACTTTGTCACAGCACAGTCAAGAACCCCAACAACCGCTTAGGCCTCACTGCTGAAGGGACAAAGGAGAGTCAAGAACCGAGGTCAGCTCAGTTCAGGCAAAATTCACCACATGCAGAGACCCATGTGGTGATGGGACCAGTCACAGAACTGGGCAAAAACACCTTCAAACTGAAGGCAATTTAATCAAGAACAAGAACAATGAGAAAGATAAAATACATTCCCACGCTGTGCAATAAGCCAAGGCTACACTTTTAAAAAAATGGTCCTGTAAGTAACCGATTCGCATCGTCCCTGCGAGGGCCAGTGTCCCAATGCTAAAACCTCATATATGGCCTCACTGTACTTCTGTATCGCCATGGAACGGGTGGTTAAAAAAAAAAAAAAAAAAGGAACCAGGGAAAACCCCAGAGGCCAACACAATGAACACGAGTCTTCCAGAGCCTAATGACTGAGAAATAAGTCTCAGTTCCCTAACCCCTCTCGGAGCGCTGGCACTAAGTGCTAAAATCCCACTCTGCGAGCCCTCTCCTAACGGGCTGAGTCAATGCTCCCCCCTATCCCCGCCCCAGTACGGGCGACCCTAAACGTCAGGGCTGCGGGGACCTGGAAAGAGATCAGTCACTAGGATCCTTGAGACAGCATCTTCACCTTTAAGAGACAGAGCAAAGAGAGTGCCGATCCCTAAAGTCATGCCAGCGGTCTACATTAAGGAAGAGTACACTTTCAGACCAAAGTAAACAACAATATTGTCTCAAAAGTTTGCCCGGTTCTGCTCTTGACGCCATTTTCTGCCTGTGACGTCAGGGGGAGGCGCCGTGCGGCAACGTCACGCATAGGTGACGTCGCGGGACGACCGGGTTTCGGGGTTTCTCACCAGTTCCGGGTCCCCACAGGGGGGGTCCCGGATTCCGCCGTTCCTTTGGGTGTGTTGGGGGCTCGAAGCACGGCTGTTTTCCAGAGTCTCAGCAGTAAAACAAGCACTACCGTCAGAGCCACTCGTCTTCCCGCAAAATGGCGGCAGCTCTGCCGTCTTCCAGAACTTTCCCCAATCTGCGCAGGCGCCGAAACATTCAGGTGGTGGAACTAATCTCACTGGTTTCGCGGCAACAGTCCAAAGTACAGATTTTCATTGGCCGAAACCCTAGCATGGGTGGAGCCAAACTCAAATGTTTCTTAGCAACCACCAAGTTCCCACGGATTGGCTAACCTTTCCGGGAGTGGAAACGTCCTAGGGCAGCCGCCCATCGCTCTCTCATTGGTTAGATGACACGCGGAAGGCGGAGAACGCGGGCAAAGAACAAACGAGGACTCTCCCGCCCGACTCCCGGCTCCAGGTGTCTAGGCCACCGCCGTGGGCGGAGCCAGCGAGGAGGTAGTTGACTTCTTTGCTACACTCTACTCCTGATTTCCTAAGAGTCACGGGCCCTGCTTAGCGGCGACAGCTTCGGAATAAGCAGCTGCCTTTCTCATGTCAGGAAGGAGGCTGGACCAGACATCCCCATTCTGAGCGGGCTGTCGACACAACCTTCCTGTCTCCTCCTGCCCTCTGTGCTTGGGCTCCAGGAAACACAAGTCTTGCCACATATTTTGCACTCTAATGGTTATTGCCTGGTTCCACACACCTCCATTGCAAAAGTAAAGTTGGACGTTTCTTCGGTGACTCTTTGGATGCAGCAATACTCAGCCCACTACCCAGAAAGAGAAGAAACTGATGTCCACTCTCAAGTTCCAACAGCTTCCAGAATTCCCATACTTTAGTTTTCCCATCTATTAGCTGCCAGAAACGTAGCTGGTTAGAACATCAAGAGCCAGGAATCTGTGTTCCAGTCTCCATCTGAATACTAACATGACATCTTTGTGTCAGTTTCAAATTCCTTCTCTGTTAAAATGGAGAAATAGGACTCATGACTTCAAACTCTAACCATGTGACTTTTTTAAAATTTGACCAAGAGAGGCAAGTAGGCAGAAAGGCAGGCAGAGAAGAGGGAAGCAGGCTCCCTGCTGAGCAGAGAGCCTGATGTGGGGTTCAATCCCAGGACCCTGAGATCATGATCTGAGCCAAAGGCAGAGGCTTTAACCCACTGAGCCACCCAGATGCCCCTAACCATGTGACTTTATTCAAACAAAACAGGTGGCTTCTTGCTGGTGATACCTGCATGGCTTCCAGCTTCCCTCTCAAGAGCTAGCTATCAGTGCAGTGGCTCAGCAAAGTGGAAGGGGTGTGGGCTTCACTCACTACTCCCATCTTTCTCCACTGGGGCAATCTCTTCTCCCCAGAGAAAAGCCTAATCACCAATCTTAATGGACAAGGCCTCTTTGCAGCTGGTCAGAAAAACCTACACCCAGGAGTCCCAAGAGTGATCATTAAACTTCCTAAATAGGAAACAAAGTGAGGGCCCTTTGGGTCTTGGATAAAGGCATAGATTTGAAAACACATAGGTTTAAGTAGGGTATGGGAAAGCAGAGGCACGGGGCAGCAGGGCTGGAGCGGGAAAAGCTGTAACTTCACTTTATTTGTATTTCCTCCCACAAAACCATCATAATAGGAACAGAGATGGGCAGGGAAAGGGCTGAAAATGTGTTCAATCTGCATATTCTCAGGGCTATTACAGGGAGCACTTGAGGCGCAGCACCTGTTGGAACAGCTTCAGATCCAGCACTAATTCCTCCCACCCTCGCTTGAAGTCTTCAGCTTGGTGGCTTGAGCCCTGCAATTAATTCTCATCCTTTGCCCGCCTTGATGGAAGGCAGGAAAGCCGACTGAAATGCTCCACTCTGATGGACAGATGTACTGTACTTTCTGTGCCACAGGAGCAGAACTTGAAGCTGCTTCCAAGGCTCTGGAACACTTGCAGCAGGGCTAGAGGCCAATGGTGTATGAGCGGCCTGTGGGATTGTGAATAGCAGAACAGACTGGTGCTGTCACAGCCCACTCATACCACACCTTCTTGGAATTGCTGCATCGCCAAAAACGCACACAGATGGTCTGGCCTTCACGTACCGTAATGGGCTGCTGCAAGAAGAAAGACAGGGAGGTTCAGAGTAGAGCTGATGAACTCTATGTGGCAATGTACTGCTGAGCTGAGCATGGAAAGAAAAGGATAAAGTGTGACATTCCAACCCTCATTAGTTTATTTGAAGTCTTTCAGAATGAATAATCAGAACTGAACCATCAGACACTGAACAGATCATCGAAAGTGTGATGAGTGCCGTGAACAGGCAGAGAACATGCACTATAAGAGCACCTAGGAGAGGGAGCGCGCACCTAGTCCCAGTGGTCCCGAAAAGTTATTGGACAAGAGGAATGTTTAAGGAGACCTGGAAGATAAGTATGCTGGGTGAAAAGGTGAACAAAGAACTTTCCAGAAAGAAGAAAGGTGTGAATGCCTGAAGCAGGAAAAAAGGGTACTAGAATCATGACGAGCACTGAGTAATGTACAGATTTGTTGAATCATTATGTTGTACATCTGAAACTAATGTAATCCTGTTAATTATATTTCAGTTTAAAAAAAAGATCCATAGGGCTGACGGCAATATAATCAAGGGGACGGCAGCTGAAAAAACCACCTAAAACTAGATCACACCAAGTCTTACAATGTTAAATCTTTATCCTGAGGGCAGTAGGAAGTCATTGAAGGGTTGGGTTTTGTTTTTGTTTTTGTTTTTTTAAGATGTATTTATTTGAGAGAAAGAGAGCTTGTGTGCACAAGCAGAGGGGTAGGAAGAGGGAGAAAGAATCCCAAGTAGAATCCATGCTTAGCGTGGAGCCCAACACCCATGATGGGCTCAACCTCAGGACCCCAAAATCACAACCTGAGCCGAAAGCAAGAGTCAGACACTTAACTGCACCACCCAGGCAGCCTGAAGTTGTTGAAGGGTTTTAAGCAGGACAGAGACATGATCAGATTTGGGTTTTTAAAAAGATGATTCTTGCTTAAGGTAGAGACTAGACAGAAGAGTAGACAGAGGAGATGTGGGGAAGCCAAGCAGAAGGCACTGAAGATATCTCAAGACCTACAACAGGGCTCCAGGAGCATGTGGGAGCAGCAGAACATGGGTCACAGTCAAGCATCATTCTGAGAGTAGGGAAGGGGCAGAATACCAATGGCAAAAGTTACTTCCTTAACCCACTGAGTGTAGAAGGTGATTCCTACCTTAATGGGGAAAAGGATGGGAAACCATGAGAACATCCCAGGAGAGTGAGTCTCTGGACGGATACCTATGTGAAAAAGAAATGAAAAAATTGTGGTCTCTGTGAGTCTCCTTTTTGCCTGGATTGAGGGGAATGTCTTTTGTGAACAGAAAAATAAGTAATCAAAGACCCACATGCACAGATGTCCTGGGCTCCCTGTGACTCTAAGTGAAGCATGTACATAAGCTGCCCAGGTAACATACTTCTACCCTGACACCCACTACCCCAGACACTCACTCAGGGTGATGTCCTGATAAAGCACAGTCTCAAAGTAGCCTGCAAAACCATGAAGTACTGTGTTCACCTCCACGGGAAACTCCAAGGTGCAGTAGCGGTTGTTGTCAATCATGGGATCTGTTAGGGAAGAGTTGTGTGGATGACAAGGAACCAGAAGTTCTAGATAACTTGGTAAACTAATATCAAGAACAAGGGAAGCTTAGAGAGAGCAGATCTGGGATAGCAAGAAACCAGAAGGTAAGCTCTTACCCATTCAGTCAGAGGACAGTCACAAAGGAACCCACCTCTGTTGGGATGGCTGAAGGTGAAACAGGGCTGGGGCGCAGACAGCTGGTGGAAGTTGTGTAGCCGCACCACGTAAGGCATCTCAAATTGGGCCTATCCCAAGAGACCAAGCAAGAGTTAGAGCAGATAGGCAAAACACACCACTCTCCCAGGTAAAGAAGCCTGAGCCTCCCAGACACAGAAAAAGATAAAAACATTTTCACTTCAACCACTCTCCCACATCCCCATCTCCTTCACCTCTTCACCTTCTCCAGTGGAAGAAAATAGTTGATGTTAATATAGGGAAGAAAAAAAAAAAAAAGAGGACTAAAGAAAATAGAGCTCTCCAGAAGAGAGTGGCTTTTTACCTCAGGGTCTCGGTCCTTTTCCCGACAGGCTCGGACCTCATTGTACAGCTTGGAGGAGGAGATGGGAGCCAGAAAGGAGGTGTACTCCCCAGGGATGCTCACACCATCATCTGCAGAGCAGGAGGGTCATATAAGTTCCCAAGGGATGAAAATGGTGTCCGACTGAAAGTTCAAACCTCCCACATCAAAGCTGGCCAAAAGCACCTTGATCTCAGGGTCCTGAGTTCAAGCCCCGCACTGGGGCCTACTTAAAATTTAAAAAAACAAAACAAAAAACAAAACAGACCCAGGCGGCTCCATGTCATCACATTCCCAGGCCAACCTACTCCCCAACTCCTGTCTTAAGAGATGCTACTTCTAGGTAAGAACTCAAGATATTCTAATCTAGTGGTTCTTCTGTGAGTCAATAAAAGTCCTTGAGATCTGTATGAAAGCTAAGCCCAAGGTACATTTCATGTCAGTACTGGGAGGTATTGCTGAGGTTCAGAAAGATTGCTCTATTTGCTAAGGGCACTGACCCACATCCAACCCACCTTCCCTTAAACCTTTTTTTTAAATTTATCTATTTATTTAAAGATTTTGTTTATATATTTGATAGACAGAGATTACAAATAGGCGGAGAGGCAGGCAGAGAGAGAGGAGGAAGCAGGTTCCCCACTGAGCAGAGAGCCCGATGCAGGGCTCAATCCCAGGACCCTGAGATCATGACATGAGCCGAAGGCAGAGGCTTTAACCCACTGAGCCACCCAGGCGCCCCTCCCCTAAACCTTGTAACCTCCTCTGTGGCTGCTGCCCTATACCACCCCCCCCACACACACTCCCCCTCCACAACCTGCCACAGCCTTCCTAGCTGATAATCCATTCTCCCTACTCAGTACATCTCAGCCTGGAGGCACCTTTTAGGAAGTGTTGGGCTCCATCTAGGCACTCAGGTGACAGTTCATTGTCAGCGAAGGAGCCTAGAAGCTCACTGACGATGATGTCTGCTTTCTCTGGAGCCACCCATTCCCGCATGTCTGATGAAACTACTGTCACCTGGCTTCCCCATTCTTCAAACTGCCAGTTCTCTAGCCTAAGATAAAGATAATGCGAGTGAGGACTCTGAAAAGAAAAACTGGCACACAAACTTCCCAGCAAGGAGGTCGCTACTTACGTCACCACGGCATTTGGGTTCTTCTCCACAGCGTACAGCTTTATCCGCCGGTCAGCCTGCTTGGCTGCCCGCAGGGAAGCGTTCACCAGCGGACCCCGGCCTGCTCCCAGCACCATTAGCACCCTAAGAAAGGGGAAGGGTCAAACTGACTTGGCAGATGAAGAAGTAGGTATGCAAATCTTTGGGATTATGGGGAGAAGCACTCACTGGACATTGGTATCCTTCTCTTCATCTGGCACTCGATCTAACAGACATTTATAGATGGCCTGGGCAAGGAGGGAGAGAAGAATTCATGACTATAATCCCATCTTCACCCAGGTCAACCCAGCCCTATACTTGACCCGGACCCAAACTATACCTGTTGATACTGAGAGTATTTGATGGGGTCCTTTTCAAACACTTCATATGTCTGAGATTCCAGATTGTCCATCAGTGGCTGATGAATGAGAGGAAAAAGGCAAAGTGAGGCAGCCCGCTTCTGGCAGGGACACTGTGCCAGAACACCAAAAACTTTCACTGCCTCCTAAGCTTTGGTAGGATTTTAGGGCACCTACTGCCAGATACATTTTCCCCATGGCTCTTTCCTCTCAGCGCACTCCAGACTCACCTGGAGTGGGGACTGCAGATAGTCTTCATAGCCCTTGGCAAAGAGTTCATAGGCATTGGGTGGAGGGCGGTTCTGACTCAAGTATTCCAGGTACTGGAGGTAAGAGCAGAACTCCTTCTCTGAGTGGTGATTGGTGCCTGTGATGATGAACTGCACTTCCAGCTGTGAGAGAGGGCAGACAATCAGACACAGTCCTCGAACCAACCTTCTGGGATACTGTTATGGGTTATGGCCAGAGAACCCTAGTATAAGGCCTGGACCGGCAGTCTTCCAGTTCAACAAATCCCTCCAGGTATCAACAAAACAGCATGAGGCTTCAGTAAACTCATAAAGCCCTTCTATGTCCCTCCTATGTCATGTAAGCATCATCATGGCTCAAATAGCCCTGTGAATCCTCGCTGTAACATCTTAAATGAAACCCTCTATAAAGTTCTCATGAGATCTAGTTCCTTTTGAAATGTTTCTGGGACTCCTACTGCCATTTGCCTCTTTGTTCTCAAGACCTCCAACTTTGCTGAAATTGCTCTCCAGAAACCAGAGAGGAAGACAATCAGTCCCACCGGGAAAAAAACATCACATACATATGAGTAAGGCAAGAGGATTAGCTAGAGTACCTCTGAAACCCTTTTACCACCCACCTTGAGGAGCCGGAAGATCAGCCTCTGGTGCATCTTAGAAAGAACAGGAAATCCCTTCTTATTGGTCAGGAAAATGCTGGTGGGGAGAATAGCTGCTTTGATGGGCTCCCCAAGCCAACGATCAATGACATGATTAGATGGGAGGTCAGCCCCAATTTCAAGAGCTATGAAAAGATAAAGACCACTTACCAACTGCTAGGCAAGACAGCTTTCCTTTGTGCTTTTTTCTGCAAGATCTGTTGACTACCTAAGAGCAAGGCAGACTGAGGCAGAGTAGCAAAACTGCCCAGCAGCCAAGTATACATGAAACTCCTGATTTTTTTTTTTAACTGTATCCAGCTTCACTAAAGATACTTTTCATGAACAATCATGGTTATTTCAGGCAGGACATGGGCAGACAATCCTCAACAGTATACAACTACTTTCAAACTCTCTTCCTCAGTGCTACCAAAATCAGAGAGCTACAGTAAAACCCAAAGATGTGATGCTCTGAACAGGGAAAGTTTAGAGTGTGGGTTGACGGTTCACATTTAGCATGTTGTTTCACAACTTTTCAAAGCGGACCCTGACTTTCAAGAAATTAAATGAAAATGGCAGAATTTTCAATCTGAAGATCCACAAGCTAAGAGGAACTCTTTTGAGGGATGCCACCTCCGTGGTGACAATCCAATGTCCATATTGTTTGACATACTAGGAATAATGTTTTGGGGTCAGGTTCCAACAGGTCCCTGGGTTAAGGGAGTCAAGTCTATATTGAAGGCATAGAGGGGAAAAGAGGATGTAAAAAATAAACTTTAGTTTTTCCCCACCACAAGGCATCTGTGCCAAGGTGGCTAATGTGTATCAACATCAAGTAATCCCTCCTCTGGGGCACCTGGTGGCGTGTTAAGCGTCTGCCTTCGGCTCATGATCCCAGGGTCCTGGGATCGAGTCCTGCCTTGGGCTCCGTGCTTCATGGGAAGCCTGTTCTCCCTCTCCCACTCCCCAGCTTGTGTTCCCTCTCTCACTATGTCTCTGTCAAAAAATAAATAAAATCCTAAAAAAAAAAAAAGGAATCCCTTCTTCTGGGAACCAAGAGAAAGCTTCTCAAAACTAGAAGGGAAGGTGTTCCCCCTCCCCATGCCACTCCCCCAGTATTAATCTAGCTTTGGAGATATTCTATTAGTGACATATGCCCTTCCTCCAAAACAACAATGAAGTGTTCTGTGTGCTAACAATATAACTTTAAAAAAGAGTAAAACAAAATTCTGCATTTTTTATAAAAATTGATAAAAAGCAGTATTTCAAACTGTAAAGTCACCAGAAGTACACAGCTATCAAAAATGCACACACTCCACTTGGCACCTCTGAAACTCCTGATTCTTATTCACAGGAGGTCAGAGAAGGGAAACCTACCCAAGACCCTGGTAGACTTACCCACCGCAATCCTTTTGCTATAGTCACACAAGGTCCGGAAGTTGTGCCACCTGTCCAGGGTCAAGTACACAAAAATACAGTCAAATATATATGGCCCACTAATCACCATAGCTGGAGGAGACTACCCTATAGGCTCTACCCTGTACTTCCCCTCCCCCTCCCCTCTGCCCTGGTACAGCAGCAAAAGGAGACATACCACATCCATGTCTTCTCCTCTCCACTATATTCCTCTGTATGTGTACTCGGTACATTCTCAATGATATCATCTCTCAGGTCCTCTGGAGCCACCAAGGGTACCCGCATCCAGAACTGCACATGAACAAATACCCTTAGTTCTAAGTACCCTTAGATCTCCATTTTGAATTCATGGGGTCCAGAATGCTTCCTTCAATTATCTTGATCCAGATCTCAAGTTAATCCTTTTATATGTTTTTCCCAACTTGTGATTATATGTACCCATACTCATACCTTGTATATATCCTTATGTAAATATCTGTCCTGTTCTTAATTGCAACTATAAGTTTCTAGAAATAATTGCACATTCTGTATGTTTTCTATCCCTCTGCTTACTACTTTTAGATGGTGGTAGGCAGTACTGACATTTCAGTTCTGCCAAATGTACCCTTTACTGAATGGCTAGGAACAAGAAGGTACGTAGCACAGCCTGACTACCATAATATGCAGCAGGAAATGAGGTTCTCAGCCATACCATGGATGAGTGATGGCCAGTATGGATGTGGTTGGTCAAAACCCTGGCCAAGTTTGTGTTATCTTCCTGATTTAGGGGCAGCAGGAAAGCTGGAAGGCCCAAATATGCCCCAAAATTCAGCTCCTGTAACATGGCCTGGAATGGAGAACAAGAGGAAAAGGTTAAGAGCTAGCAACCCAAATAACTTTGACTGCATTATATTAGATAGTATTACTAAGTTGTGGGAGGAAAAAAAAGGCTCTCTGCACCCAGCCGGGTTAAGAACTTGATATCTAGAAAAGATCCAGTGGAGAGGTCAAACAGTCTTACCGCCTCAGAGTTCCTGCGAATCTTCTCCACTTTTGAGTCTGGCCGAATCCATGGGGAAAGCTTTCCCACAATTAGCGTATTCCAGTCTGCACTCCCCCCATCCAAGAAAGACAAAGACTAAATGAGGTTCAGCACTTGCTCAATTTCTATTTCTTAACAGGAAATAGAGAGAGTAGAGTTGAAAGACAAAGACTTTTTCTATCAGAGATGTGGGATAGCCTGATGCAGAATAAACTAAGGCTTTTTAAGCAGGTAAGCAAGAAGAAAACAAGTTATCTATGTCCCAGAACTAATCAATATGTCCAAGTCAGGAAAGGAGGAGAATAAGGGCACTGTTAGAGCAGTTGTTACTGCCTCTAATAATTAAGGGGCATATGGGATGGTCCCTACCCCTTCCTGACAGCAGTAGGTCTGATCGTGTCTGGGGGCCCGGCCGATTCTTAGCAGGTTCCTGAGTGAACTCCCTCTTGAAACGCGGGTGGAAGACAGGCATGCAGAGGAAATCAAACCTACAACCGCGACAGACCCAGAATCGTCATGTAAAGAGAGTAGCAGTGCCCAAAAAATCCAAGCAACTGGATTAGGCTATCTCAATTCTGCACAACCCTTTTAGCCACCATCAGTCACCCGACTGGACTACTAAATTCAGCCCACCTTGGTGCCTATCACTTCCGCTGCACTGTGCCTCACTTTCTTCCCACAACATAGGCATGGAAAAGGAGAAAAGATAAAAGCCACGCCAAGTGGATTTTCTACTCTGCTGTCTTGGGTTTTCCAAGACTGTCACATCCAGATTTGCCCCAGTACCGCCCATGCCTTCCCCCTCAAGGTTTATCTCTTCTCTTCCTAACCCTCTAACACTCCCCCGACTCGGAGACTATAATCCCGCTCTCCGGGGCCCTGGCGGTCTGTAGTCCCCTTTTTGAGTTTACCTGACAACTCCCCTGACTTTGGGGCTCAGTGACCATATGCCCCAGCAAGTTTTTGTTTGGTTGGTTTTTGTTTTTCTTTTTTTCCCACACTCCAGGCTCTAAGGCTTCTCGATCCTCCCCCAAGGAGTAATGGTTTCTCCCGCCCTAATCTTACCCACTCCGACCCCCTAACCCCTGCCTCTTGAGGATGACTAGTCTGACCCTCTTCGACCCCGAGTTCGGAGCCCGCATTCCGCTTGCGGAGGTCTGGGCCCTCACCCCTGCTTGGCCACAGCCCCCAAAGTGTCAGCTATTTCGGGGACGCAGTTCAGGTCCCGCCCGCTGGACACGCGGCTCCCACCAGCACCTCCGACCGCCATCGCCGCCATCTTTTCCCTCGCGCTGTCCACGCCGGGATTCCTTGCTATTAGCAGCCAATCACAAAGCCAGAAAAAAGCCCCCGGAAGGCGGGATAAGTCGCCCTAACAACCAGAGCGTCTTCTAGGGCTTCGGAGCAGGAGGCGTAGGGGTTCTTCCCGCCAATCCGCGGGCTGCACAGTGACGTACGACGTGGCTCCGGAAGATCCACCAATCTTAGGGTCTGATTCTCGACGAACTTCAATCTCCCATAATGCTTCGTGAATTCATGGACCTCTGTTGAGGGACTACACGTCCCATGAAACCCTGCAGTAAAAGCTTGAAGTAACATCACGGATTGAAGTAACATCACGGAGAAAGCCGTAATTGTCTCAGGGCCAGTGGCGCAATGGATAACGCGTCTGACTACGGATCAGAAGATTCCAGGTTCGACTCCTGGCTGGCTCGGTGGGACAAAAGTTCCTTTATTGAGCAGCATCTTTTTTAAGTCTTCCTTTCCTTAACGCTCTCTGAAGTTTTCTTGTTCTTCATGCTTTCGTTTTTCAGGTCTTAATTTGATTGAGTTCTGCAGCCATCTATATCAGCTTTTTTCCGTTAATTCAGAGTTGGTCTTGTGCCACTGCTTGGGTCCATCTAACCTTGAGAAAATTGGGGTAATGGCGGGTGCTCTTAAAATGGCATTGTAGGGCCTTAGTATAGTTACAAATAGATTGTGGCAATTCAGCCACTAATTCTCCATGATTCTAAATCTCAAAACACAAAAGGTAAGCACACACGCACACGCACGCACGCACTCCTTCACAGTGAAGCATCACAACGGAGAGGAGTCCACTCCTTCACAGTGAAGCATTACAACGGAGAGGAGTCATGAACTGCCTAGCGGAGGCCTGGGAAAATATCTTCATTCTTGTTAGAGGGACAGAATGGAAGGAGAGGAATGAAGCAAGGAAAGACACAGGGAAGAGAAAGGGGATACCCTAAGGCAGGGAGCCCAGAGGTGTTGAGGGCCTGGCAGCGGAGATGGAAAGGAGAGCACAGTACAAAAGGCCCGAAGAAGGAGGCGTTGACAGAACTTCGGAACTCCCTGGCTAGGAGCCTTAAGAAAGAGGAATCTGGGTTCTGGCCTCTCTCTGAGTGAAACAAGAAAGAAGTGGGTTTAGGGACAGTCAGAGTCGGGTTTGGAAAGCTGAATTAATTGGACGCCTAGGGGGCGCTGTGTAATAGAGAGTTGGATGAACAGTGAGGTGAACCAGACAAGATTTGGAAATGGCCAGAAGAGAGGTAGTGACAGAAGCCACCAGACTGAATGAGATCATCCTGGCTCGTCTGGGACAAAGTCCTTGGACACATGGTAAGGGTGTGGATAGGATAAGCTCTGAAGAGCCATGGGTGCAATGTAAGTGCTCCAGAAGGATGAAATTCTAAAAGCCAAACAAGTTAAGAAAATATCTATGAAGCCTAGAGGGGTTGGAAGTGCTTTTGTCTCATCTTAGTCCTCATTTGGTTCTTGCAGATACTACTACTAAAGCTGCTACAACAACAACTACTACTAGGCTTTATTTTTAAAATGATGTTATTTATTCCTTTGTCAAAGAGAGAGCACAAGCAGGAGGAGTGTCAGGCAGGAGGAGAGGAAGGCTCCCCACTGAGCAAGGAGCCCATTGCCCATGTAGATGCAGGACTGGATCCCAGGACCTTGGGATCATGACCTGATCCCCTGGGATCATGACCTGATCCAAAGGCAGACATCCAACTGACTGAGCCACCCAGGGTTTCTTTCTTTCTTTTTTTTTTTTTAAGATTTTTATTTATTTACTTGACAGAAGTGAGAGATCACAAGTAGGCAGAGCAGCAAGCAGAGAGAGAGGGGGAAGCAGGCTCCCTGCGGAACAGAGAGCTAGATATGGGGGTCAATCCCAGGACTCTGAGATCATGACCTGGCCTGAAGGCAGAGGCTTAATTCACTGAGCCACCCAGGCTTTATTTCTGAAAACAGTTTTAGATTTACCCAAAAGTTGCCCAGACAGTGCAGGGAGTTCCCATATGCCTCCCCACAGGTTTCTCTATTACTAACATCTTAACATATATGGTACATTTATTACAACTCATGGACCAATGCTGATACATTTTTAATAGCTAAAGTCCATAGTTTATACAGATTTCCTTAGTGTTTACCTAATGTCTCCTCGGCTCCTCTGGGCTGTGTCAAGTTTCTCAGTTGTTCCTCGTTTTTGATGGCCTTGATAGTTTTGAGAAATACTGGTCAGGCATAGTATGGAATACCCCTCTATTGGAATCTGTCTGATTGTTTTCTCAGGATGACACTGGGATTATGGGTTTGGGGAGGAAGATCACAGAGATAAAGTGTCATTTTCATACTGTCATGTCAATAGTAGGTACTATCAACATCATTTATGACTATTGATGTTGACCTTTATCACCTGGCAAAAGTAGTGTTTATCAGGTTCCTCTACTGTAAAATTACACTCTCCCCAGCCCCTTTCATCCTATGCTCATTGGAAGGAAGTCACCATGTGCATCCCATACTTAAGGGGTAGGGAGTTATGCTGGCCCTCCTTTAGGGCGGAGTGTCAACAATATTTATTTGGAATTCTTCCCTGCAGGTCTTATGAGTAGGTGGCTGTCCAAAGGAAGTGGGTGAGTGCTTTACCAACACTGTAAGAGGTAAAAGAGAGTTTGGAGGAGGCCTGCTTGTTCTGTGCCCCAGCTGTGCCCAACCAAACTCTACATTCAGAGAAGACTTATTAGATGTTGTTTCTTCTTCAGAAGCTAATTATCTGGGCTGTGGACCATCTGTGCTCCTGGCATCTTCCTCCTGATGTCAAGCTGGTGGCTGCTCTGTTGGCTGTTAACTAACCCATCCATGGGTAAGAGTGAGGGAGGAATATCTATGAAACAGTAATGTAAGTTTTGCCATTGGTTAAAATAATTTTCGAAAGAACTTGTGCAAAAAGAGCCTGGAATGTCTGGCTGGCCTTAAAATAACTTCACAATGGGCTAAATTTCATTTGTCTGTGATGTCTTTTTTTTTCTTTCTTTTTTTTTTTTTTTTTTCATTCAAAATGGCCCCAGGTCTAGGGCAAGCATGATGCTCAACAGTTCCCAGTAATTCCATATTGCATTGCTCCCCGCCTTTCCGACAGCACTTTCCTGTGACTTCTAGAAACAGCAGGTACTATGAGTCTGCCTATATGAGCCAGAGAGAAGCAGAAGCGAAGGAGTGAAAAAGAAATAGAGCACCTGGGAAAGTCAGAGTTGGTGAAGAAGTCTGTTTTCTGTTCAGCCTCCCTCTGCCCTGCCCTCCATGCTGAACTCTTGTGCTCAGAAGCATGTAAGTCACTGACTGGAACGCCTACTGGATGCAAGCCTTTACTGAGATGAAAAGGTAGGGAGATGGTAGGTCAGAGGGAATACCCTGGGTATTTGAGAAATAATGTTACTTTCTTCAACAGGAGCCAGTGACCAACAGGCAGAACCTTGGAAACTTTTCTGGAATGGAAAGAGTATCCTCTCGCTGAGAATTCTCCCCATGCCCCTCCAGCCCCTTCCCCTCACATTCCTCACCTCCAGGCCCAGTTCTTTTACCTGATCCTGTTTTTGTGACCTTGTTTAAACACCTCCAGCCCATTGTAAACACTCCTTTCATGCTCAGCTCCTCCCTCAACACTTACCTCCCTCCCCAGCACCCCTTCACTCACCTCTGTGCCTGCCCAGCCAGCTAAACTCTTCAACACCAAAATAATGGCCCGTTTGACCCTCCTACTGCTCCAAATTGCTTCTGTACAATCAAGGCTGGCCTGCAGCTACCAAAGTGGCAGAGTTACTGAGGCAAAATAATCTGTGCCGATTTGCATTCTCTTCCTTGTCAGCTCTATTATACAGTGTTTATCTGTCAAAATGAATAGAAAGTAGAAACTGTTCTGGAACACCGGAAAAGATGGAAAATTACCCGATTTGTTTACAAAGCCAGAACATACCGAATAGCAAAACCTGTCAGAAGAAGCCCCCTGCCCCAAAAAAACCCTATAGACCAATCTCACTTATACTTGATCTTAGCCAAAAGGTCGAGAAGCGATAGACCAATCTCACTTATGAATATATATGTAAAAATCCTAAAATATTTAAGTTTAACACATAAAAGACAGCAGTATATTAATATAATAATTACATACCACAACCAATTAGGGTTTAATGTTGGAACTTAAGATTAGGTCTGAAGAAATTTATTTAAATAAAAGATCAAAAATAAACCAAACAAGGGACCCTGGGTGGCTCAGTGGGTTAAAGCCTCTGCCTTCGGCTCAGATCATGATCCCAGAGTCCTGGGATGGAGCCCCACATCAGGTTCTCTGCTCAGCAGAGAGCCTGCTTCCTCCTCTCTCTCTCTGCCTGCCTCTCTGCCTATTTGTGATCTCTGTCTGTCAAATAAATAAAATCTTAAAAAACAAAACAAAACAAAAACCCAGAAAACTAAGAAGAGGAAGTCATTTAAAAAAAAAAAAGAAAAGAAAAAGAAAAACATCTGATCATTTTTAAGAGTCACCAAACAGAACATGGCAAATCAATTCCATTTGCTGTAAATACTCCTAATAGTCTTAATATTCTTCATATATAAATGCATATGTGTGTGTATATATATATATATATATATATATATGAAGTCAACAATGTATGTAAAAACAAGAATGTCTAGTCTCATCACTATGTCATTTAGTATTATTGTGAAGAACCTGGAAATTTTAAGAAAGGGTTATAACTTTTGGAAAGAGATACAAATTTATCACTTTGCAGATGATATGATTGTATACATAGAGAATCCATGAGAATCAATTTTAAAATGAGAATTAATAACAGAATTCAGAAAAGTCACTTGATACAAGACAAATACAAATCTGTAGCCTTTCAAATGCTGAGAATCACCAGTCAGAAGACATAATTAATAAAAATATCCCAATAACATGATAGTCAAGGTAATGGACTATGGAGCCAGATGGTTAAAGCTCTGTTCATCCACTTACTAACTACATGACCATAACCTCTCTGGCCTCGGTTTCCTCGTCCATAAAATGGGAATGTAAATAATAGTACTTATCTCATAAAGCTGTTAAGAGGATTAGTTAAGTTTTGGGTTTGTTTTTTCTTTTTTATTATAAGTCATACAGTTTCATTGTTGTTTTTTTTTAAGATTTTTATTTATTTATTTGACAGACAGAGATCACAAGTAGGCAGAGAGGCAGGCAGAGAGAGAGGAAGAAGCAGGCTCCCTGCTAAGCAGAGAGCCTGATGTGGGGCTCCATTCCAGGACCCTGAGATTATCACCTGAGCCGAAGGCAGAGGCTTTAACCCACTGAGCCACCCAGGCGCCCCTAGGGTTGTTTTTTAATTTATTTTTATTTTTATTTTTTTAAGATTTTATTTATTTATTTGACAGAGAGAAATCACAAGTAGACAGAGAGGCAGGCAGAGAGAGAGAGAGAGAGAGAGAGGGAAGCAGGCTCCCCGCTGAGCAGAGAGCCCGACGTGGGACTCGATCCCAGGACCCTGAGATCATGACCTGAGCCGAAGGCAGTGGCTTAACCCACTGAGCCACCCAGGCGCCCCAAGGGTTGTTTTTTTAAAAAAAGATTTTATTTCTTTATTTGCCAGAGAGAGAGACAGTGAGAGAGGGAACACAAGTGGGGGAGTGGGAGAGGGAGAAGCAAGCCGAGCAGGGAGCCTGATGAGGGGCTGGATCCCAGGACTCTTGGGATCATGACCTGACCCAAAAGCAGGTGCTCAACAAATGAGCCATCCAGGCACTCCAGGATTAGTTAAGTTTAAATTAGTTACAAATACTAAAGCATTGAGAACCTACCCTGCACATAATAAGCCTTCAATACTATGATTAGTTTTTTCCTCATTCACTACAATAACAAGAACACTGCTATAAAATACTTAGCTAGAACCTTCCTGAAAAATGTGAAGAACCTATGTAAAGAAAATTACAAACTTTTGCTGAGAGAAAAACTGAAAGACAGAAATAAAATGGAGAGACAAGCCATGTTCTTTAAAAAAAAATCTTATAAAGATGTCAGTTCTTACCAAATTAATTTCTCACTTTTACAACATCCAATCACAACTCTAATGGAATCTTTTGTTACTTGATAAAATGATTCTACTGTTCATTTGTAATAAAAATCAGACAAGAAAAGCAAAGAAAATTCAAAAAAGGAGGAGAAAGGAGAAGGAACTGACTCTATACTTTAAGCCCTTTACTTAAAACCCTTTATGAAATAAGCAGTAGATAAATAAAGGGCTACAATGTGCAGTTGGTTTAAGAATAGGGAGACTAAAAGAGCTAAACCAGTAGCCCAGAAACAGACCAGTTATATGTGTATACATGTTTGTAATGAGATATATGATTTGAATTGTAATAATAAAACCAGCTAACATACTGAGCCCTTATTTTGTGACAGGTTCTATGAAAAGCACTCTACTGGGATGCCTGGGTGGCTCGTGGGTTAAAGCCTGTGCCTGCAGCTCAGGTCATGATCCCAGGGTCCTGGGATCGAGCCCTGAATCAGGCTCTCTGCTCAGCAGGGAGCCTGCTTCCTCCTCTCTCTCTGCCTGCCTCTCTGCCTACTTGTGATCTTTCTCTCTGTCAAATAAATAAATAAAAATCTTTAAAAAAAAAGAAAGAAAGAAAAGCACTCTACATTTGCAAGAACTCTGTGAGATAGGAGGTATTATTCTCTTGGTCTTAAAAAGATAAAGTGAGTTGCCCCCTAAGAAGGGGTTTAGATGGGATGCAAACTTAGGTCAACTGACTCTGGAGCCTTTGATCTTAACCTTAAGGCATATTATCTATAATTTTCCTTCCAGAAAGCTATTCTAGACAATCTTCACGAACTGGGACAAAGATTAATTAAGAGAAATGCTTAGTGTAGCATTTTTTAAATGATTACAAAGAATGTAAAATAACAAGTTGGATATCCTATAGAGGTATGGTTAAATAAATCATCCATGCAATGAAATCTTAAGCAGCCATTAAAATCAATGTAGCCAGAGAAAATTTAATAACATGGAGGGGCGCTCAATGATATGCTCTTCTGACACAAATTACAAACTGTACATACAGAATGACTTTGATATGTGGGGAAAAATGGTATTTTCCAAATTTTCTGTAATAAACATGTTTATATTATAGGGAAGACATTTTTAAAAATGAGTATAAAACCAAGGTGCCTGGGTGGCTCAGTCAGTTAAGCATCTGCCTTTGGCCCAGATCATGATCCCAGGGTCCTGGGATCAAGCCCCACATCTAGCTCTCCACTCAGCAGAGAGACTGCTTCCCCTCTCCGTCTGCTGTTCCCTGCTGCTTGTGTTCTCTCACTCTGTCAAATAAATAAAATCTTAAAAAAAAAAAAAAAAAAAAAAAAGATGAGTATAAGACCTGTGCCCTCCCTGGGCTTTCTGATTGTTTAGATCCTTCTTTCTGTTGAAGACCCCACCCCTGCCCTGTCTCCAGGCCCCTGATGCCCCGTCTTCAGCAGTTACTCTCACCTCAAAGCACTAAAATAGCCCTCCTACACAGACTAGTATTTGTTCAGTCCTATCTCTATGCCAGGCACTTTTATTTATTTATTTATTTTTAAGATTTTACTTATTTATTTGACAGACAGAGATCACAAGTAGGCAGAGAGGCAGGCAAAGGCGGGGAGGGGGAAGCAGGGAGCCTAATGCGGCTCGATCCCAGGAGCCAAGGATCATGACCTGAGCTGAAGGCAGAGGCTTTAACCCACTGAGCCACCCAGGTGCCCCTATGCCAGGCATTTTAAATATATTATCTCACTTAATCCTCAGGACATAATCTTCTGGGGGAAGAATTACTGATATACCCATTCTGTAGATGAGAAAACTGAGATTAAGTATCTTGAATGAAGTTATGCTTTGGTTAAATGGTGGAGCCAGAATGAGAATCCAATTCTTCTAATTCCCAACTCAATGCTTTTTCTTCTTCTTTTACCTTTCCCAAAATGTGGTCCAAGAACCTTGGGGCTCCCTGAGACCCTTTTCAGGAGGTGCTTGAGGATCTCCTACATGTCTGTGTGAGGCCAAGTTTTCTTTATTCAACCAAAGCCATGTATCACCACAAAAAGAAGATAAAGGAATTCACTTGTCTTCTATTTAAACCAGGTATCAAGGAGATTTATAGAAATAAAAAACAATGTTACTCTTATTGTTAAATTTTGTTTGTTTCAGAAAATATACTTCTTTTACTAAAATGTATTTTTGGAGTGCCTGGGTGGCTCAGTTGGTTAAGTGTCTGCCTTCAGCTCAGGTCATGATCCCAGGGTCCTGGGACTGAGTCCTCTATCAGGCTCCCTACTCGCCAGGGAGTCTGCTTCTCCCTCTCACTCTGCCCCTCCCCTCTGCTCGTTCTCTCTCTCTCTCTCTCAAATAAATAAAATATATTTTTTTAAGATTTTATTTATTTATTTGTCAGAGAGAGAGAGCAAGAGAGGAGGGAGAACAGAAGGGCAAGGCAGAAGCAGGCTCCCCGCTGAGCAAGGAGCCCGATGAGATGCGGGACTACATCCCAGGACTCTGGGATTGTGACCTGAGCTGAAGGCAGCAGTTTAACCAACTGAGCCACCCAGGCGTCCCTCTCACATAAATAAAATCTTTATTTTATTTTTATTTCTTTTCAGCGTAACAGTGTTCATTGTTTTTGCACCACACCCAGTGCTCCATGTAATACGTGCCCTCCTTAATACCCACAACCTGGCTCCCCCAACCTCCCACCCCCCTAAATAAAATCTTTTAAAAATGTATTATTTATGCTAACATGCAATGAGCTTTTTTTAATGAATTAATAAATTCTTTAAAATTTTCTCAGTTTTAATTTTTTTTATTGGGAAAATATTCGGCTTATTCAGTTTATTGTGAATGTCTGGAATATCAGATACATCATTTCAATATATAAATATCCAATCACAATTCAAAGTCCAATTTAGATTACCTGGATTTTTCTTTGCTTTTCTCTAACAATGACAACTAAGACCCTTCTATATTTTATTAGTTTCTTTATTTTTTTAAAAGATTTATTTGACAGAGATCACAAGTAGGCAGAGAGGCAGGCAGAGAGAGAGAGGGGGAAGTGTGGGGCTCCATCCCAGGACTCTGGGATCAGGACCTGAGCCGAAGGCAGATGCTTAATAACTGAACCACCCAGGTATCCCTATCTTCAACTTTTTCTGAATAAAAAGTTTCTGTTCTTAAGACATAGGCTTAAAATTCATATATTTGATATTAGTACATGGCATTTTATCTGTAATAAGAAGGAGATCGAATTTCAATGAATACTAGAAAACTATTCAGCCCTTACTCATTATTTACTGTTTTTTCCCCTCTGACATGATGCAGAAAGTGCTTTTGGTTCTATGTCTGCCACCAGGGACTATGTACTACGTTCACAAACTTGAGATCTGATCAAGAACATATTCAAGAGGCACCTGGGTGGCTTAGTTGTTAAGCATCTGCCTTTGGCTCAGGTCATGATCCCAGGGTCCTAGAATCAAGCCCCACATAGGCTCCCTGTTCAGTAGAAAGCCTGCTTTTCCCTCTCCCACTCCCCCTGCTTGTGTTCCCTCTCTTGCTGTGTCTCTCTCTCTGTCAAATGAATAAATAAAATCTTTTTTGAAAAGAGCTAAGGGAAAAAAATCATTATTTTTTTGAAAAAGATCATATTCAGGAAGATTTATTTGAGAGAAAGAGAGAGAGGAGCAGGAGTAGAAGAGAAGGAGGGGCAGAAGCAGACTCCCTGCCGAGGTGGGGCTTGATTCTAGGATGCTGAGATCAGGACCTGAGCCAAAGGCAGACACTTAACTGAGCCACCAACTGAGCCACCCAGGTGCCCCAAGATCATACTTAAATCAAAGCAGGGGCGCCTGAGTGGCTCAGTCGTTAAGTGTCTGCCTTGGGCTCAGGTCATGATCCCAGGGTCCTGGGTTCAAGCCCCACATCGGGCTGCCTGCCTGCTTCTCCTTCTCCCATTCCCTCTGCTTGTTTTCCCTCTCTTGCTGTGATTCTCTCTGTGAAATAAATAAAATCTTAAAAAAAAAAAAAATCAAAGCAGTTGTGACTTAATGGAATGTGGATACTATATGACTCCACCTTGGCAAAGGGTTACATTCAAGAAACTCCATGGGAGCTCTGAAACTTTATTAGGTGCCAGATAGGATTTCTAAGTACTTTGTGTGTAGTAAGTCATTCAATTATCACAGCAAACTTCTGAGGTGAGTACTGTGACCATCCCCAGCTTACAAATTGGGAAACTAAGTAAGGTGTGGAGAGAGGGGGTATCTGTTGCAATGTCACAAAACTTGAAGAGGCCTGGCTTGCATGAACCCATACAGTCTGGTTCCAGAACCTGCTGTCCTAAGACCCCCTGGTACCTTAGGTCCAGGTATGTCTTTTCCAAGCAACATCATGTTTACTGATTTCCTTATCCTGGACTCTGGGAAGAGGATGCCCCACACATCAGATGGACATCCCTTCCACTAGAAAGTGCTATCCTCTCAAGTATATTGACACAACAGTACAGATACTGGGCTCTAGTGAGTGCAGGGAGTTGAAGACACAGAGGACTACTGGCAAACAGAGGTTCTGGGTCTACGAAGCTGGGGCCAGATCCTGAAGACCTCGCCAGCGTCCTCCTGCCACCCCATGAGGTTGATGGACACCTTTCCTGCCACTGCCCCATCCTATGCAGGTCCTCCTTTAGAGGCCTTACCAAGTGTCCTAACTGTCCCTCCTCTCATATCCCTCTGCCGGGCCAATTTTTATGACAATTCTAATTTGCTTTTCTTAAGTATTTTGTAATTTTCACTTCATTTTGTCATTTCTACAAAGAGAGTCCCCATAGCTTAGCTGTGGATTCAGGTCCTTGAGGACCTTGTTTTATGAAGAGAGCTTGCAATTAGGCCTTGTTCCTGCCCCCAGTGTAGCCCCTCTCTCCAGTAACCTAACTTATATCCCCAGTTCAGTGTCTCTTTCAAACAGGTTTAGGGCTAGAAAGAAAACCAGAATACTTGTGTGATGGTGAATTTATGTGTTTCAACTTGGCTAGCCTATAGTACCCAGTTATTTATTTTTTAAGTAATTATTTTATTTATTTATTTGACAGAGACAGCGAGAAAGGGAACACAAGCAGGAATGGGAGAGGGAGAAGCAGGCCTCCCGCTGACCAGGACTCTGGGACCAACCTGGATCAAAGGCAGAAGCCCAACACTTAAGCCACCCAGGTGCCCAGATTTTATTTATTTGAGGGGGGAGGGGCAGAGGAGAGGGACAAGTAGACTCCCGGCTGGGCAGGGAGGCTTGACATGGGGCTCCATGTCAGGACCCCCAAGATCATGACCTGAGCCAAAGTCAGACACTTAACCAACTGAACCAACCAGGTGCCCCAGTACCCAGTTATTTATTTTTTTAATATTTTATTTATTTATTTGACAGACAGAGATCACAAGTAGGGAGAGAGGCAGGCAGAGAGAGAAGAGGAAGCAGACTCCTTGCTAAGTAGAGAGCCCGACGCAGGGCTCGATCCCAGGACTCTGAGATCATGACCCGAGCCGAAAGCAGAGGCTTCAACCCAGGCGCCCCAAGTACCCAGTTATTTAAGCAAACACTAATCTAGGTGCTGCAGTGAAGACATTCTGTGGATGGGGTTAACAACTATGATCAGCTGACTTTAAGTAGAGTACTCTTGGTTACGCAAAAATGTCTCATCAGATCAGTTTAAGGCCTTTTTTCTTTTTCTTTTCTTTTCTTTTTTTAAAAGTAAATTCTGCTCCTAACATGGGGTCCCTAAAAAGACCCTGAGATTAAGAGTTGCATGCTCTTGATCTGGCCAGCCAGGCACCCCAGTTTAAGGCCTTTAGAGCAAAAACTGAGGTTTCCCACTGAAGAGGAAGTTCCATCTCAAGACAGCAAGACATGAGTGGCCTGCCTATAGCCCGCCCTGCAAATTTCAGAATTGCCAGCCCCAAAATCACATGAGCCAATTCCTTAAAATAAATCTCATTTTATATAATACAACAAATAGAAAAAGTAATAATACAATATAATATAAAACATAAGTTCTTTTTCTCTGGAGAACACTGACCTTGCTCTTTAGATAACTCTTTTCTAAATTCTAGACTGATTGTTTACTTTTGATTATATATTCTTTCTTCAGCCAGGCTTGGCACATTTAGGTCTCGCTAAATTTCAGTTGTATTTTTCTAGACCAGGAAAGCCACTTAGGCTAGACTTCAACCACTCAAATACAAACCACTTTTCACAGTAAATTATTTCTACAGATTGCTAATCTTGTCCATTATCAGTTGACTCCTAAATTTTCAGTCTCAAGATATAAGGAAATCTACCAGTTCCTTTAACAAAACCTAGCCCAGGTCCTTCGAGATGGGTAAGGTGGAAAGACTGTTAAGGGGTGAGGGACCTCACAGAGAGGCTGTACCTTAGGGATTTCCCTCTCTTTTCGGGAGCATCAGGCTGGCCTCTAGATGGCACTAGATTTCCTCTGTGCTGGATGAGGAAGAAGGCAGGGTCACGGCCCCAGAGACCTGGATAGTCACCCTTTGTTGAGAACCTTGGGACAGATTGTGTTTGTCCAAGAGCCCCAGAGTTTCCTTATGGAGAACAATCCTATCTCAAGCTCTGGAGGTGATTTATTTTGTTTCTCATTATAGAGGAAGAATCAGCAAGACTGGGTTCTTGGTCAGATGGGGCAAAAGACAAGATGCCTATGAAAGAAAGGACAGGCAGCAAATATAAGCCTTTTCTGAAAAGTGTGAGGGGAGCAAGGGCAACTGAAGTCCAGTACACTATCATTCAGCTGTCACTGTCACCCAGCCTCTCCACTGGCCCTCCAATCCCCTTCCTGCCTATTCCACAATAGCCAATACCTCACACGTAGTGCACCTCCTGCCATCTCCTGTCACTGTGAGGAATGAAAGGACGAGGACAAACCACTGTAATGCCCATTTTGGGCAGCACTGAACACCTCTTGTGTCCCTTCTCCCACCTTCATGGCACACTTTTGAGAAATTTTTCTACCAAGCGATATTCATAAGCTCAGTAGCTACTTTTTCATAAAATTACTAGAATTAATATACTTTCTGTAATACCAAAAAAGCAAAGATACCTGAGCAAGACACAGATGCAATGATACTCAGTTAAGCATTTTGTAGTAGGACAAACTGGAAGCAATCTAAATATCTCTCCTGAAGGGAATGGTTAAATTATGATGTAGCCATACTCCAGCATGAGTATGAGCTAATATTGCTGTACATATGTTTGCAAATGTTTAGAAAAAGCTCTGGCATTATATTCACCAAATCACTCTGGTTACTGTAGCGTAGTGGATTGGGGTAAAGGGCTGTGTGCGTGTGTCTCAGGGGGTGTGGTAAATCTTTTATTTTTTACTATTATGTATTTGTTTTGTTTGAGCTTTTTTATAAGACACATTTTTGTTGTAGTTAAGCCAATAAATATATTTTTTCATAGAGTTGGGCAGCACGGTTGCAAGCAAATTATCGGTCTTATTTGAGTTTGGGGAAACACAAGGAACAGCTAGCTGTCCAGCTCCATGTCATTTAGGGAGCGAGGACTGGGAACCATTGCTTTGGAAGCCATTTTGGTTTCTCATTTTCCAACAGGTAGTTGGAAATCTAAACATTTCTCAGACCCCAGCTTTCCAGAGATTTGATCGAAGCCATGGGATATTTTTCACAAATTTTGGTTATTTAAGATGAAGACTTTCCTTGGTGCATGATTTACTCATTTCTAACCCTGTGCCTTCCCCCACTACCCCTTCCCTTCTTTATCTTTGTCATTTTTTCCAAAATGCCATCCCAAACTTACTTCTAAAGCCTGAACTAAAGCTCTCTTCCCTACTAAGACTCCACCTTATAATTCCTGATTCACTTCTCTTGGTTTTCAACCATATTCATTTGCACTTGCTATTACATTATATTCTTAGACTGTTTTTATGTGTCTACTATTAAGTTTTAGACCTTGAGGACAGGATCCATTTCTTTTTTATTATTATCCTTATTATTTCAAATACTAAAACCTACTTTGGTTTAAGATGAGTACCTCATTAAATGAGGAAATGCTGAATGCCATAATAAATATCAGGAAAAACTATTTTGAGATTTTTTTTTTAAAGATTTTATTTATTTATTTGACAGAGAGAGATCACAAGTAGGCAGAGAGGCAGGCAGAGAGAGAGAGAGAGAGAGAGGAGGAAGCAGGCTCCCTGCTGAGCAGAGAGCCCGATGCGGGACTCAATCCCAGGACCCTGAGATCATGACCTGAGCCGAAGGCAGCGGCTTAACCCACTGAGCCACCCAGGCGCCCCTATTTTGAGATTTTTGTTGTTCATCTCTAGATGCTACTAACTACAAAGGAAAATGTATTCTATATATAAGAGAGATTGGCAGTTACCACCTTAAATAAGCAATCAAAGTCAGCATAATTAATTGTGAGACATTCCAACCTGATATGGCTCCAGGGTGATATAATGTGAAGTACATAATATCATCTATTAAGTATTCTTTGCAAAAACGTTTAACCTGAATCAAATAAAGCCTATAGACCTACTTCCAGTTTATAGGAAATAGAGGCTTGTAGCACTGTCCAATAGAACTTTTTTTTAATAGTTGGTTTATTTTTAGTGTTTATTTATTAAGTTATCTCTAACCCAACATGGAGCTTGAACTCATGACCCCAAGATCAAGAGTCATGTGCTCTACCAACTGAGCCAGATGGAAGCCCCTAGAACTTACTTTTCTTTTTAAAAAAATTTTTAGGGCGCCTGAGTGGCTCAGTGGGTTAAACCTCTGCCTTCAGCTCAGGTCATGATCTGGGGGTCCTGGGATCAAGCCCCATATCGGGCTCTCTGCTCAGCAGGGAGCCTGTTTCCTCCTCTCTCTGCCTGCCTCTCTGCCTACTTGTGATCTCTGTCAAATAAATAAATAAATTAAATCTTTTAAAAAAAACCTTTTTTTTTTAAAAAAAAACGTTTTTTTTAAAAGATTTTATTTATTTATTTATCAGAGACAGCAAGAGAGGGAACACAAGCAGGGAGAGTGGGAAAGGGAGAAGCAGGCTTCCCACAGAGCAGGGAGCCCCATATGGGGTTCAATCCCAGGACTTTGGGACATGACCAGAGCTGAAGGCAGAAGACCAACAACTGACCCCCCAGGTGCTCTAGAATTTTCTATAATGATGTAAATGTTCTATATTTGCACCACCCAGTATGGTAACCACCAACCTACTGAATTTTAATTTTAATTTTAATTAACTTAAATTTGAATTTAAATAGCTACATGTGGCTAGTGGCTACTATATTGGACAGAACAGGAGATCAAGTTCACCACCACCAGAAACAATTGGACAATGGAACATTCTACAAAGTAACCAGACTGGATTTTTTAAAAAACCACTTTCAATTAAAAAGAAAAAAATTTACAGGGTGCCTGGAGGGCTCAGTGGGTTGAGCCTCTGCCTTTGGCTGGGGTCATGATCCCAGGACCTGGGATCAAGCCCCACATCGGGCTTTCTGTGCAGCGGGGAGCCTGCTTCCTCCTCTCTCTCTCTGCCTGCCTCTCTGTCTACTTGTGATTCTGTCAAATAAATAAATAAAATCTTAAAAAAAAAAAAAAGATTAGGTGGGATGCCTGGGTGGCTCAGTCAGTTGAGTGTCCAACTCTTGATTTTAGGTCAGGTCATGATCAAAGGGTTGTGGGATCAAACCCCACATCAGCTCTGCTTGGCATGCAACCTGCTTGGGATTCTCTCTCTTGGTCTCTCTGCTCCTCTCTGCTCCCATAAATAAACAAACAAACAAACAAATAAATAAATAAATGGATGGTAGGACGAATGTTCTATTTTAAAAGATATTAAAGAAACCTAATATCCAGGGGCACCTGGCCACCTCAGGTTGGTAAAGCATGTGATTCTCAATCTTGGGGTCATGAGTTCATGCTCCACATTTGGCACAGAGCGTATTAAAAACAAAAGAAAACATGGGTGCCTGGGCGGTTCAGTTGGTTAAGTGTCTGTCAGTTAAGCATCTTGATTTTGGCTTGGTAGTGATCTCAGGGTCCTGGGATCAAGCCCCACGTCAGGCTCCCTGCTCAGAGAGGAGTGTGCTTTGAACCTCTTCTGCTCCCCCTGCTTGTGCTCTCTCATTGTCAAATAAATAAATAAATAAATCTTTAAAAACAAACAAACAAACAAAAAAACAAAAAAAAACAAACACAGATAATACAAATCTAACATCCAAATGTAATACCCAGACCTTCAATGGATCCTAGACCAAGAAAACAAATTAGGAAAATTTTAATATGACCTAGATAATAGATATTATGAAATTATTCATTTTAGGTATAATAATTTTATTAGTTATACAGAGGAATGCCCTTATTTTGAAGAATTGCCTGGTGAAAAATGAACTGTTGGGATTTCATCAAGATTAAAATCTTTTGCACAGCAAAGGAAACAGTTAACAAAACCAAAAGACAACTGACAGAATGGACGAAGATATACACAAATGACATATCAGATAAAGGGCTAGCATCCAAAATCTATAAAGAACTTATCAAACTCAACACCTAAGAACAAATAATCCAATCAAGAAGACATGAACAGACATTTCTGCAAAGAAGATATCCAGATGGCCAACAGACACACGAGAAAGTGCTCCACATCACTCGGCATCAGGGAAATACAAATCAAAACCACAGTGAGATACCACCTCACACCAGTCAGAATGGCTAAAATTAACAAGTCAGGAAATGACAGATGCTGGCGAGGATGCAGAGGAAGGGGAACCCTCCTACACTGCAAGCTGGTGCAGCCATCCTGGAAAACAGCATGGAGGTTCCTCAAAAAGTTGAAAATAGAGCTACCCTACGAACTAGCAATCGCACTACTGGGTATTTACCCTAAAGACACAAATGTAGTGATCCAAAGGGGCATGTGCACCCGAATGTTTATAGCAGCAATGTCCACAATAGCCAAACTATGGAAAGAGCCAAGATGTCCATCAACAGATGAATGGATAAAGGTGTGGTATATATATACAATGGAATACTTTGCAGCCATCAAAAGAAATGAAATCTTGCCATTTGCAACGACGTGGATAGAACTAGAGGGTATTATGCTGAGTGAAAAAGTCAATCAGAGAAAGACAATTATCATATGAGCTCTCTAATATGAGGAATTGTGGGGGGTAGGGAAGGAAAAAATAAAACAACATGGGATGGGGAGGGAGACAAACCATTAGAGACTCTAAATCTCAGGAAACAAACTGAGGGTTACTGGGGATGGGTGGTTGGAGGGAGAGGGTGGTTGGGTTATGGACATTGGGGAGGGTATGTGCTATGGTGAGTGCTGTGAAGTGTGTAAGCCTGACGATTCACAGACCTGTACCCCTGTGGCAAATAATACATTACATGTTAAAAAAAAGAAAAGAAAAAAAGTTGCCTGCTTAAGTATTTAAGGAATGATATATCACATCTGTAACTTACTATACACAATGGCTCTGAAAGAAAAAAGTCTGTATAACTATATATCAGTTTGTATGGGAGGAGGGAGAGAGAGAAAAAAAAAATCAAAATGTTAATAATTGTTGAATCTGGGTTGCTAAAACTATGCTGGTGTTTAGTTGCTAAGACTATACTGGTGTTTTCTTTTAATTTTTCTGTAAGTTTGAAACTACCCCACTTTTCTGGGGGAAAGAAGAAGTATAAAACTAAGCAAAATTGACTATTTCTGACTTTCTCCATTAATCTGTTTGTGATTTGTGAATTTCATATAGGCCAACATTTCCTTGTAGATAAATGGCAGTAAGTACCATTTATAGAAAAAAATCTAAATTATATTAAAGACCTTAGTTTTTTCTATGAACCAATCCAAGACCATCATTATTTATTGTAGCAGAACACCTCAAGACAGTCTCCCTTGAAAGTAGTTTGAGGGGCACCTGGGTGGCTCAGTTCAAATCCCACACTGGGTGTAGAGATTACTTAAAAATAAAATCTTAGGCTCAGCTGTAAAGCATCTGCCTTCAGCTCAGGTCATGATCCCAGGGTCCTGGGGACGAAGCCCCACATCGGGCTCTCTGCTCTGCAGGAAACCTGCTTCTCCCTCTCCCACTGCCCCTGCTTGTGTTCCCTCTCTCACTGTCTCTCTACCAGATAAATAAATAAAATCTTAAAAAAAAAGGTAGTTTGAGAAGCTCTTCTAAATAAGGGTGGAGGTCTTCTGCTTTAGTTCTCAGTTTCTGACCTTGATGCCATCAGGCCCTGCCTTGCTCTAAGCTAAGTGGACTGGGAAACTTGGTTCCTTGGGGTGATCTCTTCCCACTGTCTGCTTTCAGAGAAAAAAGTGACCCTCAAATCACGCCAGCAGGAACCAGGCTTGTGTCCTACCCTGTAACAGGGCTAGGTGCCCTGCTGCTTTATGCTAACCACCCCACTGAGAGCCTTGGTGACAGAATCATCCCCTACCCCTATCCACTGTGGCATCCAGCCATCCTCTGGATATTACAGTTCTTCGAAAGCAAGCCCAGATTTAATCCATGTCTGCTCTCCAAGAATGAGGCCTCTAAAACTCTGGGCAGGCAGGCCGGTACTCCCACCTCCCACTCTTAGCGTAAGCATTACACATCTGTTTGTCTGGATCCACTCAGTTCCCCTCCTCACCCACCTAGTCTTTGATGTTCTTTTTTCATCTGTGCCTGAAGGAAGCATCATCACTTTATTCAGGAGATAATCAAATATAACACAGGGCCGACACTGACAAAGAGTTGCACACAGAATTATATAAATCTGCTCCATTTCCCAGAAGAAACTCAGTCACTATAAACAAGGAAGAAAAACCAGGATGGTGTCTAGCCCACTGCAGTGTTTCAAGTAAGTGTCCCCACACTCCCGGAGTAAAAGTGGGCCTGAGGTAGAGGTGGTCCTTTCAAGCAGGAGGAGGGGGAGGCCGCACCCATGTGGAAGTCCACCTCCGGACCCCGGCGAGGTAGCGGTCAGCGGCAGGCCTTGTTAAACTCCCGGAGGGCCCAGCGCTTGTTCTCAGTTGCCTGCTTGAGGCAAGTGTACTCTTTTACCAGCCTGTCAAACTCCTCCCCAAGGACCTCATAGGTGCTCAGGACCTGTCGGGACTTCTCCATGTCCTGCTCTTGTAGGCGAATGGCCCCCTCCAAACGGTCCCTATATGCCCGGGGAACAAAAGATACAACGTAAGGATCTGGTTCCTCAGCAAGCAGACAAGAATGTGAATACGTTAACATGAATGGGTGTGGAGAGTGTGGGACCAGCCCTGAGCAGCAGGACCAGGCCCTTGGGAGTTCTCACCTAATGAGACGATGAACTTCAACTTTCTCAGCAGTGTAAGTGTCGGACAAGATCTTTAGCTCCTCCATCCTGACAGAGGGAAGAAAGAAATGCTGAGGGTCCCTGACGGCAGCAGAGTTAGGAACAGGACACAGTACCTGCCCGTGGTCAAGACGTGTGCTAAGCAGTGACAGGAAAAGCAAGATCCCTCTGAATTCCTGAGTAACGTATCTCACAAGAAAGCACCTATTTCAGGCTTTAAAATAAGACTTAAGGGGCACCTGGGTAGCTCAGTTGGTTGAGCGTCTGACTCTTGATTCTGGCTTAGGGTGGTGAGACCCAGCTCCAAGTTGCACTCAGTGCAGGGTCTGTTTGTCCTTCTCCCTCTGCTCCTTCCTCCCCCTCCCCAACCACCCGCTGGCATGCTCCCTCTCTAAAATAAATACATAAATAATATTTAAAAATAAAAGAAGATTCAAGAATGTTGAATGGGGGTGTCTGGGTGGCACAGTCGGTCAAGTATCTGATTCTTGGTTTTGGCTCAGGTCATGATCTCAGCATTGTGGGATAGAACCCATAGTTGGGCTCTAAGTTCAGCGCTGAGTCTACTTGGGACTCTCTCTCCCTCTCCCTCTGCTCCTTCCCACCACACATGCTTGTGTGCTCTCTCAAAATAAATCTTTTTTTTTTTTAACTGAGACTCTCTTTTTATTTATTCATTTAAAAAAAAGATTTTATTTATTTATTTGACAGAGAGAGAGACACTGAGAAAAGGAACACAAGCAGGGGAGTGGGAGAGGGAGAAGCAGGCTTCCCACTGAGCAGGGAGCCTGATGCAGGGCTCAATCCCAGGATCCTGGGATCGTGACCTAAGCCCAAGGCAGACGTCTCACAACTGAGCCACCCAGGTGCCCCTCAAAATAAATAAATCTTTTTAAAAAATATTTTATTCATTTATTTCCCAGAGAGAGAGCACGCAAGCAGGGGGAGCCACAGGCAGAGGGAGAAGCAGGCTCCCCCCTGAGCAAGGAGCCTGATGTGGGACTCAATTGCAGGGCACTGGAATCATGACCTGAGCTGATGGCTTATGTTCAATTGATTAAGCTACCCAGGAGTCCCAAAATTTAAAAAAAAAAAAAATGTTGGACACTTCTGGGTAATCCAATGGCTACCACTGCTGTGTGGCATTAACCCAAGACCCATAGGATGTTAGGCATGGCAGAGAGGAAAAGAGAGTTGAGGGAGAGGGTTGGACGGGTTGGTATGTGAGACAGAGTTCCTGAGACCCACAAGGGTCATATGGCTCACCTCAGCTTAAGGATCATGGCACTGCACTTGATCTCTAGGTACTGGGCATTGATGCGGTCCAGCTCAGACTGAGTCTTCAGCCGGTGCTCCTGAAGGAGCCTCTGCAGCAAGGCAAGGCAGCGCAGAAGCACCTGAGCCCCCAGGAGGCAGGGAGAAGGCAAAACCACAAGTCAGTAGAAAAAAAGGCAAATCAAAACTCCTTGGCTCCCCCAAAAGAGTCTCTAGGGCCAGGATAAAAGACAGAGGGGGATATCCCAGTCCCCTGACAAACCTGGGAATAGGTAGCACTCTTTTTCTCAAGCAGCACCATCTGCTCCTTCTGCTGGCTCTTGGCATCCTGGCATTGCTGCTTCTCACCCACTAGGACCTCTGCCAGTTTCCACACCTTTGCTGCCTTCAAGGTTTCACCGTCTGAATCTGGGCAAAGAGACAGAGGACTGGGGCACCTGGGTGGCTCAGTCAGTTAAGTGTCTGCCTTTGGCTCAGGTCATGATTTCAGGGTCCTGGGGTTAAGCCCCACATCGGGATCCCTGTTCAGTGGGACACCTGCTTCTCCCTCTTCCTCTGCTGCTTCTCCCCAACCACCACTTGTGCTTTCTCTCTTGCTCCCTCGCTCACTCTCTCTCTCCCTCAAATAAATAAAATTTTTTTAAAGGTTTCTTTTCTTTTTTTTTAATATTTTATTTATTTATTTGACAGAGAGCAGAAGTAGGCAGAAAGGCAGGCAGAGAGAGAGAGGGGGAAGCAGGCTCCCCACTGGGCAGAGAGAGACAGACAGACAGACAGACAGAGAGAAGACTAGACAGGAAAACCCTAATTGCTACTGCCCTTCTGAGGTTATTTTTCAGCGCACTATCCCATATCTAGCCCTACAAATTCTCTTTAGGTTTTCTCCTGGTGTCCTGTTAAAATGGCCTAGTTCTCTTCGCTCTTACCCTTATTTTTTTTTTTTTTAATTTAAATAACCTCTACACCCAACATGGTGCTCAAACTCATGACCCCGAGATCAAGAGTCACATGCTTTTCCAACCAAGCCAGCCTCATGCCCCTCACTCTTACCTTTAAGTCCAGATTTGGCCCTTCATTCTTAAGGCATAGAAATGAAGATTAAGGGAATACCTATTAGCCTAAACGTTCTTCCCTATTCCACTCCAATTCTCTAGAGATGAATGAACTCATCCTTCCCTGCAGTAAGAGGACACTTGGTACCTTGCTGAATAAAAGTTCTCACACAATTCCTTGCCTGTATTCTACCAGCAAGGAAGCAAACAAATAAGCATCTCCAGTGCTTCCTAGCTTCTGTCCCAAATCTAAAATTCAAAGCATTATTCGCAGAAGAGCAGACCAGGGACACTGAAGGTCAGGTGTGAACAGAGCAGAGTGCCAGCCCTTACCTGAACTGGGGTCATGGTAGCAGAGTAGGGTGAAACATTTCTTTTTGAGCTGCTCCTCCACTTCCAGTGGGAGCCGAGCTCTCATCCACACAAAATCCTAGAACCACAGAAGCAAAAAGAGAGATGCAAATAGATTATTAGAACTAAGATCCACCAGTGAGTACAAGATGGTAACACTCAATGATAACCAAGAAAAATGCATCAAGAGACAACAGGAAGATTCATTTTCATTGGCCTATCAAATTTGCAAAGAATAAAATGATGGTCAAGACCCCATGTTGGGGGCACTTGGGTGGCTCAGTGGGTTAAGCCTCTGCCTTTGGCTCAGGTCATGATCTCAGGGTCCTGGGATCGACCCCCACCATCAGGCTCTCTGCTCAGCAGGGAGTCTGCTTCCCCCCTCTCTGCCTGCCTCTCTGCCTACTTGTGATCTCTCTCTCTCTGCCTCTGTGTCAAATAAATAAATAAATAAAATCTTTGGGGAAAAAAAATGAAAAGGTGGGGAACTGGCAATACATACCAACATGTAATCATACAAAGGCAAATACACCTATGAACGAGTCTGTTACTATCAGTGTGGTTTCTAAGGGCAAAAATGTGGAAACAACTATATCTGTCATTAAGGTTAAGCAAACTATGCTACATCCATACAATGGAATCCTTTTTTTTTTAATGTAATCTGTCCCCCGTCCCCCGATGTGGGGCACAAGCTCATCACCCTGAGATCAAGAGCTGCAAGCTCTACTCACTGAGCCAGCCAGGTGCCCCCATACAATGGGATCCTATCAGTGATTTAAACTGATGATATAGAGGCACCTGGGTGGCTCAGTTGGTTGAGCATCTGACTTTTTCTTTTTTTTTTTTTTTTTAGAGTTTATTTATTTATTTGAGAGAGAGAGAGAGTGAGAGTGAGCATGAGAGGGGTGAAGGTCAGAGGGAGAAGCAGCCTCCCCATGGAGCTGGGAGCCCGATTCGGGACTCAATCCCAGGACTCCGGGATCATGATCTGAGCCGAAGGCAGTTGCTTAACCAACTGAGCCAGCCAGGTGCCCAAGCATCTGGCTTGTGATTTCAGCTCAGGTCATAATCTCAGGGTTGTGAGACTGAGCCCTGAGTCAGCTCCATGCTCAGCAGGGAGTCGGCTTGGAATTTTCTCTCCCTCTCCCTCTGCCTCTCCCCTCATCTGCACTCTCTCTCTCAAATAAATAAATAAATAATTTAAAAAATAAACTTATGATATAATAAGAACACTGAGCACAGACCATGTGCCTGCTGGCACTGTGTTAAGTGTGCGTTAGAAGTTATCATCTTATTTATATTTATTTATTGACTTGAAAAAAGTCCCAAATATATTAAGTGAAAACAGATTACATTCACTATACAAGCATAAAGGCTACAATACCATTTATGCTGAGCTGTATATGATATACTGTATTTATTTCTAAATGTAGAATTTCAGCTTTTACTTTCTTCTGTGTAACATTTTTCTTATTTATTTGAGTTTGGCCCTCACGAATGTGTATCATTTTTACAAAAACAATAAAGTCTAACAAAAAAATGTTTAAATATATGGGAGAAATTAAGCCATTTCACTTTTTTGATCCCAGTATCTGCTCAACCCCCACCTCTGAGCGGGGCATGAGCTCCAGAAGGTCCGCCTTCTCCAGCCCCAGCAGTGGAGGCATTTCCCTCTCCCGGCTGGGACCCAATAGTCGTGTCAGTTCAGTCACGAGTAGCCGCTGTTCAAGGGTCTCGTGAAACTGAAAGAGAATAAAAAACAAAAGAAGTTACTATAAAACTTCTCCCACTCCACCTCCTCCATCCTCATAAACCAGTTCTTCACACATTTTCAAAGTCCTCAAACATGTTATCCCCTTCAGCTGCCAGTGCCTTCTCCTATCAATCTTTCTTTTCAAAACTCTTAACAACACACCCACCTCTTCTGCTATAACTATAGCAGAATAGACACACAGTCTATTTCTTCTTCTTTTAAAAGATTTTGTGTTTTAAGTAATCTCTACACCCATTGTGGGGCTTGAACTCACAACCCTAAGATCAAGAGTCACAAGCTCCACCCACCGAGACAGCCAGGACCCTCAAGTCCATTTCTTCTTTGATAACTATTACTCGAAGCTCCTATTTACCCCAGAGCATATAAAGAGGTAAAGCCATAGTTGGTTTGGTCACTCCTGCAGCTGGTAAGCACCCCCTACTGCATCTCTCCTGCTTCACCTTTTTGTCGTCCAAAGTTAAATTTGTGTCTTGTGTCTTTACATAGTAGTCCACAAGCAGCTCTTGAATGACTCTCTGTAAAATCTCAGACCTCAGCCATATTGTCTTATGGAGTCGAACTTCCTTCCATGCCTAGGAAACCAAAAAATCCCAGGTAGGAACCTCTTTCTCTCTTGAAAGATTTTTCCTTTCTCCTCCCATCCCTCTTCCCAGGGCTCTTACCTGCGCCTGCTCCTTTGCCAGGGTGAGGCTTAAGCCACTCTCATCCATGTGCTGTGACAGACCCAGCAGCAGTTTGCCGAAATGTGGGTTCCGTAACAGGTCCTCTTCACTCAGGTTACAAGGAGGAAGCTGTTTGCTGCACACTTCATAGGATGTCCCCCACAGGGGCAAAAGAAATTAAAAAAAAAAAAAAAAAAGCAAAGAAGGTATCATTATATTAATTGAGTATTACTCTTAGCTTAATACTCACTTCCAAAAACCTCTAGTTTTTTGGTAGGGAAGTTTTTGAAATATAACGAAATGTTCAAAAAAAAAAAAAAACCCCATAGCGGCACCTGGGTGGCTCAGTGGGTTAAAGCCTCTGCCTTCTCGGCTCAGGTCATGATCCCAGGATCCTGGGATCGAGCCCCGCATTGGCCTGTCTGCTCAGCAGGGAACCTGCTTTCTTCCCCCCACCCCACCCCGCCCCTGCCTGCCTCTCTGCCTCCTTGAGATCTCTGTCTGTCAAATAAATAAATAAAATATTAAAAAAAAACCCACAAATAAACTCGAGGCAATATTCAAAGGTAACAAGCACCTATATATACACACTAACACATACACATAAAGATATTAATCAAGAATTAGGTAATGAATCACTAATGAAACCAAGAGCTTAGAAAATGAAGTATATTTGGGGTCCCTGGGTGGCTCAGTGGGTTGGGCCGCTGCCTTCGGCTCGGGTCATGATCTCAGGGTCCTGGGATTGAGTCCCGTGTCGGGCTCTGTGCTCAACAGGGAGCCTGCTTCCTCCTCTCTCTCTCTCTCTCTGCCTACTTGTGATCTCTCTCTGTCGAATAAATAAATAAAATCTTTAAAAAAAAAAAAGAAAAGAAAAAGAAAGTAATAGAGACAATCAGGAAAAAGGGACCTTTTAGTAGGGGTCACCATAGTACTCCAAATGTCTCATTCACACAGAATAACTAGAATTCTTGAGGAAGGGGGGAAAAAAACTCCAAAGGTAAAGTTCCAACTTTGGATGTGTTCTCTAGTTGCATAAGCAAGACTGCAAGAAGGTATACTCAGGACTAACTGAAAAACTGAACTAAATTTTTATTGTAAAGAGAGCTGAGTAACCCAAGTAGATTCAGAGCAGCACAAACATGAGAAAAAGTGCAAGAAACTGGGATCCTGTAGTTATTCCATCAGCCCAAGGGCCTCTCTTTCCATCTCTTATTCCTACATGCTTTCTGCTGTGGTCTTCTGTTTCATTCCTACTTACCAAACAAACTTTCATTCTTTGGACCATGAGAAAGTCCTTTTGGAAAATAAGAACTCTCCCTTTTTTCTCCCCCTCAGGCACTGAAAGATCAACATGGCAATGTTCAAAATATAGAAGATTCAAGTTCTTGAAGGATTCAAGATATAGAAAGGCTTTGAGATAGGAAAAGAATTCAAGTTACAGAAGGAGTCAAGATATAGAAAGGGTTTGAGATAGGGGAAGAATTCAAGATACGTCAGGATCTGAGATTTTGGAGTACAAGATATGAGAAAATTCAAGACCCAGGTAGGAAGGAAGCCTTCTTCACAGAGTTTGCTGGCCACTCTTCTCTTCAGGTTATGCCTGCTGACACAGCACTGAAGCAACTTGAGTTTTTAGTCTACTGCACAGGTGGGTACTTAACAGGAGTACTTAAGAGGAGCCGGTGTTGTCTGTTTTCTAATAAGAGAGTGTCCAAGAGTCTTCATGTATTCTAGTTTCCCCCAGAAACTTTGGATTTTATGTGACAAACCATACTGGTGAACTTTATAAATCCTTTTTATTATAGAAAGCAAGAATCTGGCTCCGACCTCCCTGGGTAAGTCATCAAACGTCCTTCAAATGGCCTCCTTACCTTGTTGGAGTATTTCCATCCCTTCTCCGGGTAAGCAGAAATCCCCGGATGCCATCTGATTTTCTCGAGGTTCTTAATGTGTAGAACTGAGTGAAAGAGAACAAGGAGTGAGTAAGTTGGGTGGCTTCTTCAAGAAAACTACCTTGGGTTCACATTTCTGTTGTCTGCAACCTGGGGAAGAACCACAGGGAAGCCTCTTACAGGGAGAGACTATATCACACACCCTGGGTCCCAAGCTCCTCTACAAGTTTTAAGGGCAGACTTATAAGTGGCAAAACCATTTGCATTCTAAGCACATAAACGTTTCCACTTGTTCCAAGCTGTCAAAAAAGGAGCCTCCTTCAGAAAGAAAATTTTCCAATTCACTAAACAGAAGGATGCTCCCCTCCCCTCAACATTATGTCTAAGTTAAACCTGAGCTGCTGCTTTCCAGTTATGAGTGAACTGGGGAAAGGGGGGGGGGCATCCAATGTCCGCTTTTTCCCCCCAGTCAAATAACTCCGCTATCAAATTCCACAAAATAGTTTCTTGAGCTTCTTTAACTTGTCCTTTCATCTAAAATCTGTTGGTAGTTTTTGATCATTAACTCTAGAATCATCCTTCAGGAGTGACAAATCATTCCGCACTTAAACAACAACTGCTTTTCACATAACAGCATTAGTAAGGAGCACCTTAAGTAAAGAGCTTGACAAGAAGACTGACAGGAAGGTCAGTACCAAAAGAACAAGGCAAGAGTGTGGTTAATGCAGCTGAGGCTGGGATGGGAGCTGTCAGGTGTTTTGCCAGAACACGGAGTACACTGAAAAGTATGACATCAACACAAAGGGGAAGCAAAGGTGGGCATTCTGTGGGCTCTGGAGACTAAATTTTTCCCTTGAGGTGATGTTCCTCTTTTTTTTTCTTTTCTTTCTTTTTTTTTTTTTTTTGCTCCACCCACTCCTCTCTGTAAGATATCAACTCTAAAGGGCAGCTGAGTCTCCCAAAGCACAAGACATCGAAGGTTATTATGATTTAACACTTTAAGTTCACAGAACATTTGGTTTACTCCCTCGCTTTATGAGCAGCATCAAAGTAAGTACTCATTTATTTTGCAACTTCGTCCAGAGGGGAACACAGATGAGGAGTCGGAATGCTAAGACTTAATTTGCAGCTCTGCAGTTCCTTCTGTGTGAATTTAAGGGAAACATTTTTTGTTTTTCATGCCAAACTTTTTTCCACCTGCAGAACGGAGATAAATGAATCCTGCCTTGGCTGAGACACCGAGAATTAACAACACAATCGACCTGTCAACAAAATCCACTAGTTAGTTAAGCCCAGTGTTTTAACAATTCTGTTTATCGTTGACCTAAGTTCTACAGGCAAATTTCACACAGAAATGAGGACCAACACAAAATTTAAAAGTCAGCTGTTCTTCCCTCCCTAGGGGAACTGCCCACTTGGGTTTTCTTGGGGTGCCTTTCTTTACCCTTTTAAAATGTTACAGGGCGTGAACGAAGGCGGCGATCAGGCTTGATTCTCCACCCTCTGCACTCAGACGTGTTAAAACGCTGCTACAGGGACCCAAGCATTTAAATGTTCTGACTCAGGCGTCTTTTAAATTCTTAGAGCTGTCTTTACACGCTGCACTGAACGTTAAATTGATTTTACAGGTATTTTCACAAGATGTGACCCTCACAGGGCCCGAGATGAATCAAAATGCAGAGCGGGCTCTCCGGCGCCTACTTCCCTTCTGTCTGGGCAGCCAAGGATTCCCAAGGGCGAGGGCGGCCGCGGCGGCCAGGGGCCGGCACTAACCCTCCCAGCTCTCCGCCTCCCCTCAGCGCGGCCCGCCGACTCTCCGAGGCAAACCTGCACACGCGAGGGCCCCTGAAGCTCCCGCGGCCGTACGGAGCCGGCTGGGGCGAGCTGGCCCGAAGCGTCGACCCCGAAACCACGCCCGCGCCCGGGCTCCGGAACCTCTCACTCGGGCCGGCCGCTGAGGCTGGGGGAAGATAGGCCCGGGAGGACCGCGCGGGAAGGTCGGGGGAGGTACGCGAAAGGCCCGAAGTGCGCGCGAGTCCTCCAGAGAGGGGAAGAGGGGCGGGGCCACGCTCGAGGCGGGAACGGCGGGTCCGCCCCCCGCCGAGCGCTAGCCCTGGGTCCTCAACCGCCTGGGAACCTGGCTATTAGAGCCAGTAGGGACTCTTGGCCCCTTTTTCTGAGTACCTCCCCCTTGCTGAGGGCAAATGTTGAGAAAAATGGTAATGATTGCTAACATTTATTGAGGGCCTACAGTGAGTCAGGAACTGTGTCAAGCAAGGGTTTACTTGCCATTCCTCCCTTAGATCTCTTGTAAGTTTCTACAGTGGCCTATGAGGAAGTCACAATCATACCCATTTTACAGAGGGGAAAACTAAGGCGCTAGGAAATTAAGTAACTTGTTTGAGGTCGCAGCTCACAGCGTCTAAACTTGACCCGGTGGCCCTCTGAACCTTCCCAGACCTCCTGCCCACACTGAGCCTGCCAGCCTCTTAGCTCTGGCACAGCCCCCAAGGTCAGCTTTTTCTCTAATTTCCTGCCCCAGGCTCTCTAACCTATCCATTATCTCTCATCCTTCAGCTCGCTAGTTCTGTCACTTGTGCTCTCTCTCGCTCTTCCTCCCTCCCTCCTACCTTCCCTGCCTCCTTTTTAAACTATAGGGGCATTTATTGTTTGCTTAAGAATAAATCTGGAGCTGAAGGTTCCAGAGCATTTTAACTGTTCTGTGGGCAGTGTTCTTTGTAGTTCTCTGCAGTTCCCTCATGGTCACAGGGTAGTTGCAGAAATCCAAGAAGCACATCCAACTCAACAGCATCCCAAGCAAGAAGGAAGGAGAGGAGCCTTCAGTCAAGGAAGAAAACCTTTCCCAAAGTACCCAGCAGACTTTCCCCTATGTCTCATTGGCCAGACTGGGTCACTGGCCATCTCTAGACCAATGAGCTAAATGTCTTCCATTTGCCCCCCAGATGCACATTCTGCTTTTTGACACCCTATATAGACCAGTATTTCAGGGTTCCATATTCTCTGACTGCTTTCAGCCGAAGAGGGATCTGAGCAGGAGGTCGCAAGGCAGGAGGGGAACAATTACCTCTCCCACCTTATTTTCAAAGTGGACTGGAATGTAGTCATTAAGGGAATTATTTCAAAAACAGTATTTGATACTAAGTAAATTACACTAAGTTTCTTAAATCTCTTGCATCAGAGAAGCTGATAGTCTGGGGTGGTGGGGAAGGAGCCTCGGTTAGGCATGTAGAGTGGTAGAGAATTTCATCGTTTCCTTTAGTACCAACTAGAGAGTTCTACTAGCAATACTTAGAGGGATAATGTGATCCAGAGCAGAAATTTTATATCTCTGGTCATCTTGTCAGCTGCCACCTTTCATGCTTAATATTAAAGTGTTGTCATTTTCTACGGCTTTTAAAAATCATTTATGCTTCCTCAGCTCTGTGGTGCGGCATCATTAAATATCAGGCATAATGTTCCTAACAAACGATACTTGGAACAAAATAGCAAGCATGCTTTGGTGACTCAGAGATGATCAGAAATCAACTGAAATTTCATGTCTCATAGTTGTCCGGTTTTATAATAGGGTACTTTTTTTTTTTATAATAGGATACTTTGGCTAAGCAGCTCTAAAGGACTTGGGGAATGGGAGAAGTGTGCAGAGAGGGGACTGTCTTCAGGTAGGGTAGAAAGGAGGGGAGGGGGAGAGCCATGGGAAGCCTTGAATCAGATCAAACCTTCCTATGCAATTATCTATTCCATTTCTCTCTCTCTCGCTCTCTCCCTCTCTCAATAACCTTGGGCTTAAGGTTCCTTATTTGTCAGAAGGAGGAAATAACATATTTCTAGCTCCTCCAATCTCGGAGTGTTGATGTAATGATCAAATGAGATAATGGCTGAGAAAGTGCTGTGGGAAGACTATCGGAGTGAGGTATTTAAAAATTGACACTTACTGAGCACGTATTAAACGCCTTGGGGAGACACAGAGATAAATATGACCCAGTCCCTGCCCTGAGGAAGTTCATAATCTAGTTGAGAAGATTAAGACATGCACATGAAAAGCAAATAATACAAGGCAGCAAAAAGGTGTCAAAAAAGCAGTTTAGATTATAAATACTTGAGAAACTTGGGACACCTGCCTGTGTGGCTCGGTCAGTTAAGCATCTGCCTTTGGCCCAGGTCCTAACATCCTGGAATGGAGCCCCACATTGGGCTCTTTGCTCAGCGGGGAGCCTGCTTCTCCCTCTGCCTGCCGCTCCCCCTGCTTGTGCCACCTCTCTCTCTCTCTTTGACAAATAAATAAAATCTTCAAAAAAATAAATTGAGAAAAAAATAAACTAGAGAAACTTAAGAGAAGTTACAAAACCCTTTCTGCAGGAATGGATAGGAAAGACTGTGAAATCAATCTTATCTTAACTGGGCATAAAAGAGAGAAAATTTGGATCATTTAGGGTGGAGGAAACATCTCAGCAAGCAGAAGCAGAGACAGGAAGTCCAAGTTGCCTTCTGGGTTCAAAAGGAGATGGGACTGGCTGAAGGGAAGGGGGCTGTACAGGCCAGTTCTGCGTAAGACTAGAACACTGAGCCTATAGACCATGTTGGTGATAAAAACTGCAGCAAAGTACTGAAAAAAGATCTTACAATCACACACCATCTGGTGTCCTTGAGCAAGTAAGATTTGCAAGAGAAGCCCTAGAATTAATTCTTTTTCTCTCCCTCTTCCGTCTTCTCTCCCTTTTTTCCCTCCCAGATTAAAAAACAAACAAATAAACAAACAAAAAAGCATGCACACAGGGGTACACGGCTGGCTCAGTGGGAAGAGCATGGGACTGTTGATCTCAGGGTTGTGAGTTTGAGTCCCACATTGGGTGTAGAAATTACTAAAAAAAAAAACAAACAAACAAACAAAAAAAAAAACAACGAAGAACACACACACACACACAGTTTAATTAGGTATTTTGACACACAATATTTAATATGTACAATTCATTAAGTTTTAACCTTAACCTTACATACTTACTATCACCACAATCAAGATAGTAAACATAGGCATCACCCCTAAATGTTTACTTGTGTGCTTTTGTAATTCTCTCAGGCCCCTCCAAACCACTGATCTGCTCTCACTATAGATTAGCCCACACTCACTAGAATTTTATATAAACGGAATCAAATAAAGATGTACTCTTTTTTGTCTGGCTTCTTTCACTCAGCATAATTTTGCAATTCATACATGTTGTTGCTAGTATCAATAATCCATTTTTTTAGTTCATATCTTTTTATTGCTGAGACGTAGTACAGAATCCTCTTAAAAACCTTCACTTGTTTGGGGGGTGCCTGGGTAGCTCAGGTCATGATCCCAGGGTCCTGGGATTGAGCCCCACATCGGCCTCTCTACTCCGTGGAGAGCCTGCTTCCTCCTTGCTCTCTCTGCCTGCCTCTCTGCCTACTTGTGATCTCTCTCTGTCAAATAAATAAAATCTTAAAAACAAAACAAAACAAAAAAACAACCAAAAAAACCCTTCACTTGTTTGGGTTTGTAGTTGAGGAGGTGTTTCCTCCATGACCCTAAGTTACCTATCTCGGTGCTTGGCATCCTGCAGCAAGCAGGAGTGAATTTTGACTACCCCCACAATGCTAATTCCTTATATAGTTTTGTTTGTTCAGTGGAATGCTTGACCTTTATGGGCCTGTCTCTTCATCAGTGTTGTTCATCTCACATTCTGCTATGCCATATGCAAAATACAATCGCTCACGTCTTAAATGTTCTTTAATGATAAAGCCAAGAACATGCTCAGAAGTATTCCTGAGCTAGATTCCTGCAGGGAATTGGGGGCGGGGGGAGGGCGTAGAAAGATAAATTAGGCAAACTCCTGCCCACAATTTAGTTCTACTTTCTGGAAGACATTGCTCTCGATCCAGTATCCAAAAAATATGAACGCGTATGTTTTTGACTTGATGATAAATGTAAATGGAAGCCTGAGAAAAAGTTTGCTTAACCTTTCAGACTTGGATGTTCCTTTGCTGCGTTGTTTAGAATTACAGAGAAGAACGGAGATTTGCTGAGAACACCTACAAGGACTCTGCCTCCCACACTCTAGCTGGGAAACAAAATGGTGCCACAAAGACAGAAATTTCAGGTGAGTATTTAGTACATATCCTATTTATCAAACTAATGGAAACTTTCAGGTAGAATATGGTCTCACATGGAAAATTTAGGCTTAAATAACCAGTTTCAAAGCCAGGATGTTAAAATAGCTGTTGGACTGTGGAACCACACTTAACTGAGCAATTGTTCAGAAAATTTTAAAAAAAGAAAGGAAAAGAAAAAGAGCCATACCACTTTGAAAGTAACCGAAGACAAGTAGCAAGAATATATTTATATTATGGACCCAGAAACCAGTTTCAGGAATAAAATTTACAGGCAGTCAAGAGGTTTTAGAATTATTTTCAAGGGTGTTCACTGGAAAATGAAGGTATTCAGAGACACAACTATTGATGATTAAGCTAGGAAATTCCATGCCCATTGTAAGTACATGATTTAAGGAGGAAACAAGTGGATAAAGAAAATATGTAATCAACCTATGACATCAAAAGAAAATTTTAGAACAAATGTTCATAATTTGCCATTTTTCAATTGCTTAACCATTCCAAGGGGATTTCAAACCCAGCCCCCTCGTAGCTCCAAGGGTTGCCTGTCTCTTCATGGAAATTTGTTATACAAACTGAAATGAGCCTGGTTTTACTTTGAGACACGACACCATTGTGAACTAGTATATAAATAAGGCCTGATAGGACATTTTGGATCTCAAAGAGAAGCTAAGAAATTTGGCTCAAAAAAATGGGACAGATTGAAACAATTTTTACCAAAGGAATATGAGACAGTAAAGGAAATTGATTCAGAAGAAGACTAGTGTCATTTTTGAAAAGCTAGACATGAGGCACAACGTGTGCAGTTCTTGTTATAAGGATTGAGTGTGCTGCTGTAATGAGAAAACATGGGCCAGGCTGATAAAAGTATTTCTCTGGATTTTAAACTGATGATGACACTGTCTCATACTGAGCTGCATATGAAAGATTTTCTCCTTTAAAAACTGTAACAGAACCAGGGGGAGAAACAGACCAACCAAAGGGCATTTGGAGTTTCATGCTTGGGAAGAACATACATTGTGAATTTTGAAATGCCTCCTGAGATTAAGGTGTTATGGCAAAAAAAAAAAAAAAAAAAAGGCAAAAGCTTGAGGAAGTTAGCAATTAAGCGCACTTTCTAAATTCCATTTAGCAAAGAGAAATTTTGCTAAACTAATTTACAGTTTGCAACCATGGTAGCTAAGTAGATTAAGTATTACAGCTGGATTTCCCATGACTGGGTTGCCTTATTAAAAAAAAAAAAAGCATAGGGGGCTTAGGTGGCTCAGTCGATTAAGCATCTGACTCTTGATTTCAGTGCAGGCCATTATCTCAGGGTCACAAGATTGAGCCCTGTATGGGGCTCCACACTCAGTGGGGAGTCTGCTTGAGATTCTCCCTCTCCCTGTGCCCCTTCCTCCACACACACTCTCTCTCAAAAAATTAAATCTTAAAACAACAGCGATGAAAAAGCCAGCCATAGGTCATTCTGGAATGGATGTTTTTCTTGGGCAGCATTTCAAAACTAATTTATTGATAACCTTCAAATGATTATTAATGGGAGGCTCTGTGGATGGAGAGCCTATCAGGATCATAGAAATCATCAAAAGTCTACAGCAGCCAGGCAGGTAAGCAGGCTGGGAAGCACACACAGTGGTAGGGACTGTGACAAATGGAAGGAGACAATACATTCAATAAAGGAGCAGACATCACTTGGTTCCAACTAGTTGCTGCCTTTGGACACTGGGCCGGGGGTGGGGTGGGGGGGGAGGGTGATAAATCTTTTGATTATTCAAAAAACCTTAGAAACCCCATTCTTCGTATACAATATCCAGATTTTTATGTGAAATCTCCTGAATTGTAAATGTTGGCAACCAGTTATTTTATTTGCAACAGCTTATTATTACTACAGAGGCAGGACACGTGCATTGTATAAAAATAGAAAATGTAGGCCAACAACAATAAAACAGACTCTCTCACTCAGAGATCACCACTGTTAACACCTTAATGCATATCCTTTCAGTTCTTTTTTTTTTCTATACATATATAGACATTGTGAAAACAAAATACAAGTCCCCTGTACTGGTTTCAGAACTGGCATTTTGTTAATGATTTTGACCTTTCCATCTCAGTAAATTCTCACTTCATCTAATTCCCTGTCCATATAAAAAATTTTCCAGTTGACTCCAAATATCTTTTTTTTCCTTTTTCAGAATTTATTTATTTATTTGACAGAGAGAGAGAGAGAGAGTACAAGCAGGGGGAGCGGAAGGCAGAGCAGGAAGCCCAAAACGGGGCTCAATTCCAGGACCTAGGGATTATTACCTGAGCCGAAGGCAGATGCTTAACTGAGCCACCCAAGTGCCCCTCCAAATATCTTTTTTATTTTATTTATTTTTTTGACAGACACACAGCAAGAGAAGGAACACAAGCAGGGGGAGTGGGAGAGAAAGAAACAGGCTTCCCAAGGAGCAGGAAACCAGGTGCGGTGCTCGATCCCAGGACCCAGAGATCAAGACTTGATCCGAAGGCAGACGATTAATGGACTGAGTCACCCAGAGGGAATCTAGGACCCCGGATTGTATCGTTATTAGATAGCTTAAGTCTCTCCAATCTAGCAGTTTTGCATTTTTTGAAAATCATACGGATTTGGGGGGCACCTGAGTGGCTCAGCAGGTTAAGCCTCTGCCTTCAGCTCAGGTCATGATCTCAAGGTCCTGGGATTGAGCCCTGCATTGGGCTCTCTGCTCAGTGGGGAGCCTGCTTCCCCCACCATCCCCTGCCTGCATCTCTGCCTACTTGTGATCTCTCTTGCTGTCAAATAAATAAACAAAGTCTTTTAAAAAGAAAAAAAAATCATACGGATTTGAAAACAAGCTGAGGGTTGCTGGAGGGGAGGTGGGTAGGGGTATGGGGTAACTGGGTGATGGGCATTAAGAGGGCACACAACGTGATGAGCACTGGGTGTTCTATGCAACTGATGAATTATTGAACTTACCTCTGAAAATAATGATGTACTATATGTTGGCTAATTGAATTAATTGTTTTTTAAAGATTTTATCCACCTATTTGACAGAAAGAGACAGCGAGAGAGGGAACACAAGCAGGGGGAGTGGATCCCGATGTGGGGCTAGATCCCAGGACACTGGGATCATGACCCGAGCCCTGTGCTGAAGGTACACGCTTATTGAATTTAAATTTTAAAAAAAGAAAAAAAATCATACTGACTTGCTGAAGAGAGTTAGCCAGTGGCCCTGCAGAATGCCTCCCTTTCTAGGTGCATCTAGCTGCTTCCTCTTGGCATCCTTTACTTTGTTCCCAGCACTGCCTGTAAACTCTTAACTCTAACACCTCTCTGCAGGGAGCAGAGCAGCTAGACTATATAACACTGTGGGGTTATATGTTTGCTTCACACCAGAACTGGTAGGCTGGTTAATGACACCAAGACCTGTTCCAGGAAATGAGTGATGCCAAGACCATGCACTGAGAGGTTACTTGGCAATGTCCAGCTGTCCACCAACAGTTTCTCTTGTCATAACTCCAATTATTAATCTCTGCCAGGATCAGTCATGTATTCAAGTTCTCAAAATGCTGTTCTCCCAATTGTGTCATTCTTTCTACATTTGTTAGTTGGCATTTTCCCCCTCCTCAACGAGGTTTCAAATTGATATTATCAAAAATAACTCCCAGTAGGCCAAAGAATGCATTCGGGGCAGCCACCTTCTGATCTACATTGAAAGCCCAATAAAGTCTCCCCCTGTCATTGGTCCCCTGAAGCATTAGGTCTTTCCTTTGTAACAATCAATTACTTTGCACTTGGTGACATGTTGCTTGTAATCTTCTCAAGGCATTTTATGTGTGTACTTGTCTCCCTGGCTAGAGCGTGACCTCCTCAAGGGCAGAGACTCTCCTGCAGAGTCTTTCCTTTGCTTTTTTTTTTTAAATTTAAAGATTTTATTTATTTATTTATTTATTTATTTATTTATTTTTTAAAGATTTTATTTATTTATTTGACAGAGAGAAATCACAAGTAGGCAGAGAGCCAGGCAGAGAGAGAGAGAGAGGAGGAAGCAGGCTCCCTGCCGAGCAGAGAGCCCGATGCGGGACTCGATCCCAGGACCCTGAGATCATGACCTGAGCCGAAGGCAGCGGCTTAACCCACTGAGCCACCCAGGCGCCCCTTTATTTATTTATTTGACAGAGAGAGATCACAAGTAGGCAGAGAGGCAGGCAGGGGCGGGGGGTGGGGGGAAGCAGGCTCCCCGCTAAGCAGAGAGCCCGATGTGGGGCTCAATCCCAGGACCCCGAGATTGTGACCCGAGCCGAAGACAGAGGGTCAATCCACTGAGCCACCCAGGCACCCCTGTTTTTTTTTTTTTAAGATTTGATTGACTTATTTGACACAGAGAGAGAGCACGCACAAGCAGGGGGAGTGGCAGGCAGAGAGAGGGAAAAGCAGGCTCCCTGCTGACAGGGAGCCCCATGTGGGACTTGATCCCGGGACACTAGGATCATGACCTGAGCCTAAGGCAGATGCTTAACCAACTGAGCCACCTAGGTGCTCCATCCTTTGCTTCTCCTAGTGTGCTTTTTTTTTTTTTTTAAGATTTTATTTATTTATTTGACAGAGAGAGATTACAAGTAGGCAGAGAGGCAGGCAGAGAGAGAGAGGAGGAAGCAGGCTCCCTGCTGAGCAGAGAGCCCGATGCGGGACCCTGAGATCACGACCTGAGCCAAGGCAGCAGCTTAACCCACTGAGCCACCCAGGCGCCCTCCTAGTGTGCTTTTAAAGGTCTTTTAGACTATTGCTAATTCAAATTAGCGGGCCGGGGGTGGGGGAAGCACTAAAAAGAACCAAAGTTTTCATTAATGTCTCTTGGATTCCCTGGCTTTCCCATTAAAACTTTCCCTAATTATTTATCATAATGAAGGGCTGATCTAATTTACAGTTTGCTTGTGCTGTGGGAGTCCCTGTGATGAGGATGAGAGCTGAGGTGGGAGGGAAGAGGGGAAATAAGCTGTTAGTCTTCAAAAGCGGGAAAGTCATTTTCCAGCTGCATGACCTTGGGTAAATGCCATTATCACTGTTACTATTTCTTCATTTGGTAAAATGAGGTCACTGGGTTCTCTCTAAAGTCACACCCTGCTTGGCTCTAAGTCTGTTCTGTCCTTTCAGATGTTCTAAGCCATGTCTCCCTGCTTGGATTCCTCCCTGGCTTCCTTGACATGGGGCAGTGCTGTCCTTTCGAAGCCTAGGTGGACAGAATCTGCCTTGGACGACTCTCCAAAAACCAGCTAGACTGCTCTAATCCATCCGTCCCAGTGACAGTTTGCTCTTGTTTTCAAGGTCCAACCTCAGTCCTTCACAACCAGGGCCTAGTATGGATATCCCAACAGCTCGACACCAATGACTGCCATGGCAGAGGCAGAGGACAGGGGTTGTCCTTGTAAAGTCCCCTAACATTAGGGCTCCAAATGACCCCAGGCCCACTCTGGGGTCTGGATCCTTCTAAACAACAAAATGTTTTTTGCTCACCGGGTTTCCCAATCCTTTTGTCTCAGTTCTACCATTCTGTTTTCCCTCTTGTTAGCCCTTCTTTATAGGTACAGTCTCAAGGACCTCCTCCAGCTGGCTTTACGTGCCTGAAAACAGCTTTCTCTCCTTTCTTGACTGAGGACAGTCTCCAGCTTGATTACAAATGGAATCTTATCGTTTCCCCCGCCTAGGGAGCGCCAGGTGGTGAAGGGGGAAACAGGTGTCTAAGGAGTGAGGCAAAAAGAGAGAACCACCACCAGCCTTGTTCCTCACAAACCGCATTCAGGCCTGTGCTGAACAGGCTGAGCAGAGCCCATGGCTGACGTCGGCTGTGAAAGCCTGCCCTCCCCACACCCCATACTGCAACTCTCATCTAGAAACACGAAATGGATCTGTAATTCTTCCATTTCCCCCTTTCCCCATCTCAGGCCTAGTGGCTGTTGATGAAAATCGGGTGCTTAGTTGGCCAAACAAGGTCTACTTATTACTGTACCCTTTGCAGCACCCCAGGAATCTATCAGCTGTAGATATGAAACAGCATGACTAAGGACGAGCAGTGTCCCAGTGAACAGCAAGAAGACAAACTCTTGCGGTGCAGGGTACACTTGGAAGCCTGCCTGTGATGATGAGGGGTGGCTGGGGCTGCTCTTCTCCATGGCCTGCCCTCCCTGGGCCTGTCCCCAACAGATGTTAGCACTTGTTTTTCCGTGGGAAGGAGGGAGAGAGTAGCCCCGGGAGCAAGAACAGTCTTGGGAAGCTCCAGGGCTTGCATAGATGAGCATAGACCCAGAAAGGAATCAGCCAGTCAGCAACAGATGCAAGGCTGAAGTCAGAGATTGAAATGCAGGGTTGGAGTGGACAAGTCTCCCAAGAGTCAAAGAAAGGGTGGATATAAGGCTTTATGTGCTTGCCTGGATTTCCCAGGCCTGGAGTGGCCCGGTGAGAAAACTGCCCAGTCACGGTCTTTGTATTCACTTATTTAATAATAATAATTCAGAAGAAATCCCAGCTGTAGACCAATTTCAGAACATTTATCTCGCCCAAAAGTGCATCCCTCCAGTACTCAGTGGTATGAATGTGAGCTCTTTCTCTAGATCATACTCTCATGCACAGGCCTCTTTTCCGCGACCCCAGCTTGGCTGACACAGGCCACCTTAGAAACCCCCTAAATGTGGGATTGTTGTTCCCATGAGTCACCGTTTCCAGGATGAAACTAAGTGACAGAGAATGAAGACTAAGGATCAAAGATTATCAGATTAATTTGCCTAAAACCAAGTCACCCAGAGACAATTAGTCTCAAATAAATATTTATCAAATCTGCAGCATTTCAAAAGGATTTAGTAGACTCATGCTTTCACTTTTTATTGTTCTTGTCTGTGTAATCTTTTAAGTGTTAGTCAACTGATTATGCTACATGCTTGTTCAATTGTTTAGAATTTATGGGCATTTTTTATAGTAGGAATGTAGAAGTTAGGCCAAAGCACCAAAATCATAAGAGCTCCATTAACTTTTCCAAGGTATCTAATTTGTAAAGGAATATTAAGAAACACAAAAAATGATACACAAAATGTCTGTGCCAATTATATTTATTGCTAGCTACTTTAAACTTTTTCGAAAGGTGTCTGAAAAGTAGATAACATAGGTAACGTTTTCCATAAACTTAGGAAAAAATATCATTTACAAAGTGCTGCAAATTTGATAAATTTATTTTGTTGACAATGATTCAGAACTACTGTTGGATGAATAGATAAAAATTCTTAGAACACCCAAAATATAAAAAAAACCACAACACTAAATGGCTGTAAAAACACGCCAAAGGGAACCGCAGTTTTGGCAAACTTGTCATTAAGTGACGTAAACTTTCGCAGCTCTTTCTGCCCATAGGTCCTGTCCCCGGATTTTCAATAAATCATTAAAAAAAAAAAAAAAACACACAAAAAACTGGTGAAGTAAACTGAAAGTAAGTAAGTCTTGGATTGGCTTGAAGGGACCAATTTTAGCCAAGTGGACTAAAACCATGTCAAAATGTGTTGCCCCTCTGGTTCCCTGGAGCCTCAGGGCTTGGGAGCTGCACTGGTTGGAACACTAGGTCCCTCTGCGGGGTGGCAGGTCTGGAGCAGTGAGCGACTGTGAGGGAATGTGGGTGACAGTGACCTGAGAAGAAGGGAGTGAGGGAGCAAGTGTGTGTCTGAGTGTGCCTGTGTACACAGTGGGCTGGAAGTCTCCATGCGCCTGCACCTGGGTGCGTGGCTGGGCCTGAGGCTCCCTGCATGGCACGCCTGGCCCTCTACCCCAAAGACTCTCTTGTCACGTCCCCAAGCTGAGGAGAAGAGGAACCCAGGACAGCCACCCACCCAGCCTTCCCAGGCCCACGTGAGTCCCTGAGACACAGGCAACACAGGCAGCAGGTCCACACGAGCTACCCCCCTTCCTTCACGGGGCTGAGCAGCTCTCCTGGTCCTTAGAGAGAAGGTGGCCAAGAAACAACTAATGAGTTGTTAATAAAGTCCAGTTTCCACCTCTTCATCTAGATACAGAGATAAGACATTGTGGTAAGAACCTGCTGACCCCGTATCTGACCCACGTGATGGGTGTCAGAGTGAGGCGGGTTCATGGTGTCCTCTCTTTCTGTAACCCAAAGCCAGAACGTTGTTTGGCTTATGCATAAATGGTACTAGAGAAACGGACTAGAATCAGACCTTTAGAAAGTCCTGGAACCTGCCTGTGCATGCCTGAGTATATGCTACAGCACAGGCTGCGCACATGGAAAGAAAGCCAGTCACACCCGCCCCCCCATGGCAATTGGAAGTTTCCTTCTCCACAGTCCATCTGGAATGTTGTATCTTTGGGTCTCTGGCCCCTGGGGCCCTCCCCAGAGGACTCTTCTGCCTGGCCTGGGAGTGCATTCCTTGCCTCGGCTGGCCTCAGAGGGGCCCTCTGGCCAGAGGGATTTGCCAGGGGCAGCAAAGGCAGCAGCACAGACCGCAGTTCAGATATAACTGGCAGGGGGCTGTCGGGTACTGAGCCGTTGCATGTGACAGCCGTGGCAGAGCAAGTGCCCATCCAGAGGGAAGCAACAGCAGCCTTCTTCATCACTCAGCTGCATCCGGCAGTCCTAGGGAAGAAGGACACCTAGTTCACCTCCGCCCGGGCACTGGGACATGTTGGGAGACTGTGCTGATCCACACCAGCCCCCTCGTAGACTGGAAGAATGGTGGGGCTGGTTGGAGGTGATGGCCTCCGAGTAGAAGCCCGAGAAAATACCTCAGCTGGACAGCAGGTGTCGCTGCTACAGCGGAAATAATGAGGCGGACTCCCATTTGCAGTGGTTACCAGGAGTCCCCAGTTCAGGCTCACCTTGGGGAAAGCCAGATGCAGAAAGGACTAAACACCCAGGACCAGACAGAGTGGATGAAGGAGGGCAGAGATACTGGAGATGGGTCCTGGTTTCCACGCTGTAGACCGCTCCCACAGACTTGAGCAGTCCAGCGACATGCCTCCTCCCCAGCCCCATTCCCTCTCCAGATTCTCCTCCAGGAGCCCTGGCTCCTCACACTCACCTCACAGTGGTAGCACTCAAAGTGATAATCTCGGTCCATGGATATCACCCTCACAATGTCTTCACAGCCCTGAAATGATGTAGGCCCCCATGGGATGAGTGTAGAATGACAACCCCAGTTCGGCCCTCCCCTGGGCCCCTTCCCAGCCCAATGTGAAGATCATTCAAAGGCCTCCAGGAAGAACTCTCTGCAATTACCTGTAGCTTTCAGATGGCCTTTGGAAATCCTACTAGAACTTTCCCCCCTCCCCTTCCTTGATACTGCCTCCAGGAAGGCCTGTCCTCTCAGTCTTCCCTCTGTCCAGCAGCTCTGGCCTTACCTACCTCTCCGAGCTGTAGGGAGGGAAAAGGGGCCGGCAGTCTAAGTAAAGTAAGCTAAGCTGGGGACAAGGAGTTCCAGTAGGGTCTGGTTCCTTGTTGGCTTTCAGATTCTCTCCCCAGGCCAACACGTAGCACACACAGAATAAATCATTGCTGACATCTTCCTACCAGCCCTGAGGATTCTTCCCACCTTTTTCTAGCCCCTACATCTGGGATCTGCTGACTCTGACCTTGAAGAAAAGCTTCCTCCTATGGCCTGGGACAGACTGGATGAAGCCTGGGCCCAGTGAGGCTGTCAGAAATGTCCAGGCCCGGATGTCAGGGTCAGGATGGTGACCCTGAGAGCAGAGTCACACGGGAATCTTCGCAGAGCACATTCCTCAGCACCACCGCCTCCCGCGGGAAGCCAGGCCCATATGTCCCCACCCCCTTCCCAGGGGCAGCAGCATTGGCTGCCCCACAGGAGAACCCCGGCATACTGACCTCTGAGGGGAGGATGGGTTGGCCGCAGGCCGCACATTTAGGAGCATAATTTCTGAAGAAGAGAGGGCAGAGATGAGTTGAGGCTGGGGAACCCAGAGGCCAGTCCCACACCACACCCCCAGGGGGCAGACTCACTTGTGGTAGTCAGTGACGCAATACACCTGGTTGGAGAAGTCCACGGTGAAGGGGATGCCGTCCAGACACTTGTTGCAAACGATGCACCGGAAGCAGCCCGGGTGATAGGACTTCCCCACAGCCTGCAGGATCTGGCTCACGGGGTGGGAAGATGATCAGTCTCCCTCCAGTCTCATTCTCTAGCTACCCATGGTGCTCCTTGGAAGCCCCCCAAACTCCTCCAACTCCCCGCTCTCCTCCCAGAACAATGCTCTGTAATCTGAGGCGCCCAAAGGATGCTTAAAATAGAGGCAGAAACATTGAACACAGTCTTAGAGAACATCCAGGCCAGTGGTTCTCACCCAGGGAGCTTGTAAAACCCATCGGTGCCTGGGCCTCACCCCAGAGGTTTTCATCACAGTCTCCGATGACAACCCAGGCACTGGTTATTTTCTTTACTTCTTCCCAGGTGATCTGCTAGGCTTGACCACTGCTCAAATCCTATTCCCCTTGCTTACGGAAAAACAACAACCCTGAGTTCTAACTGATCCCAGCCAGTAGCAGGAAGGGGATTAAGACCTGGGACCCCACACTCCTAGCTTGGCTGTGACTGCAGGAATAGGCAGGGACCAGATCACAGAGGCTGTGGGAATGGCAGGATTAGGGGTGCTGACCCAACCAACAGAGGGAAGGCACTACAAATAGCTGCTCTGGGGAAGAATGGGAAGAAAGCCACTCACAGTGATGCAGTTCCTCCCTCCCCCTTTTCTCAGTACCCACTTAGCCCCTGGTTCTACCCCTCAGTCACTCAGCCTCACAGAGAGTCGCAGTTGAAGACACTTTGCTTACCTTCTCCAAGATCAAGTGACCACAGACACAGCATTTCTCAGCTGCCTCCTGAAACCCTGAAAACTAGGGAGAAAGAAAGAACCAAAGGAGGATATTACAAGCAGAGAAGGACCTGACGGGTGCAACCCCAATGGGCCACCAAGAAAGGTCCCGGTATGAGAGCCAATTCCAGGCCCAGGGGACCCCTCACTCACCAGATAATCTTCCTCACAGTACACGGAGCCATTGACGCTGTAGAAAGCCTTGCAGCGCAAAGTTCGCCCTACGAGCAGCAGACAAGAGACTGGAGCCATCCCAGTGTCCACATACAGGGCGTCCCCGCCTCGGGGACACTGCTCTCCAATGTAGGATGACGTATTTAATCTGGACCTTAGTGCCAGTGCTCCTCACTGCTGTGTGTCCTCCCTCTCTACACAAAAATCCCATCTGATGTGATTCCAATTTACTTTGGTCTCATTCCTGCAAACTTCCCCTCTCCTCTGCTCACTGTTTCTCCAGTTCTCACCTCAACAGTTTTCTAAGATTCTACCCTCCCTCAATGAATGCCTTCCTCTCCAGGGCACAGGGAGTCACCCAGGGGTGGGGGTTGGGGGACCCAACCCAAGGCTGGGGTACGAGGTAAAGGAGCTGGGAATAAGGTACTGTACAATGCCCATGGAGGTGTTTGCTTTATTATAGACCTTGCCCTCTGGGACCTTTCAACCTAGGGGCCTCTTTGCCTGTGTATAGCCTTCCTGCTATCCTAGCCCTGTCTGTCTTCTTCCAGGGACAGGCTCAGTAGAGGTTCGGAAATATTGGCATTACTGTTGGAGACAAAGTGCTCTTCTCAGGAGCAAAGTCAGTTCCCTTTCCCGCTGCACAAGGCAGCTCCCCCAAGCTCAGAGAAACCCAGAGAATCCAGGATCTTCTGTGAGCAGACAAGGCATGTGACCAACACTTAGGAACTGCTCCAAAGTGTCTAAATTGTCAGGGAGAGGGGAGGAGTGAGACCCAAGGTGGAGAAAGGGGCGAGCTGGCCACCTCCTCTGCCCTCTTCTGATCAAAATCTCTTCTACCTCCTACCAGAAGTTTGGAAAAGCTGACTTAGAGACTCAGGAGACACGGCGGGGGTACAGAGAGGGAAAGAGACACACCCAGAAAAGGCCCTATACACAAGACAGACAGATGGATGAACCCAAGAGAATCAGGCAGAGGTGGGGGCTGGCAGTGGTGGTGGTGGCTGGAGTAGGGGCACAGAAAAGCTGAGTGCTGGAGTCAGACAGGCAGAGATAAGAGATTAAAGGTTTAGCAAAGGAATCAAGAGTGGGCAAGCAGTGGGGAGGGGTAATGAGGGAGGTGAGGGAAGGGCTGGGGAGTTAAGGCTGCTGGGAGCACACACCCCCCCCCCAAGGCGGGCCTCCTGAGCTAACAGTGGCGGGCATTCCTGGAGCGTGATGTCATCAGCTTGGCATGGCCCTGTGGCCTGCACTCCAGTGAGGTGGCTGAACTCTGACCAGCCAAGAGAAAACCCCTCTCTCGGCCCCCCATGGCTCCCCACTCCCCCAGCCCACCCCCACCCTTCCCACATTCCAGTCTTTCACTGTCGCCCCAGGCAACTCAGACTGTCCAGGACCAAACCCCACCAAGGAGAGGCCGAGGCTGGGCTGGAGTCCAGGCTGGGCAAGCAAGGAAGCAGAAGAAAGAGGGAGGAACAGAGAGGAGGAAAAGAGGCTCAATGGAGGAAGGGAGGGCTGACTCCAGAACGCAGACGCAACATGGGGGCCGGAGAGCCAGGTATAGCAGAGGAGGGAAGGCGGGCAACAGTGGGCATCCAGACACATGGGTGCGGGACGGACCGAAGAGGCACAAGCTCTGCTTTCCCTAGGCACTTCTGAGGGTGTATGCTTGTGGGACATGCTTGAGGCCTCAGCCCGCCCCCTGCACAAGGCCTAGGGGATACACTCACCACAGGAGCAGCAGACAAAGCACTGGGTGTGGTAGAGGCTGTCCAGGGCCTTGCAGGCGTTGCTCTGCCCATAGATGCCTTTGTTGCATTTAATACAGGTACCTGAGGGGAGAGAAGACGTTGTCAGCATCATATCCCACACACCCCCAGCTCAAAACAGGGATTTGGGATCTTTCTTGACTGCTCTTTCCCGATTGTTCCAGAGGACCACCAGTCCCAGCCTTCCTTTCACGGGCTCTCTCCTGGGAAGAGAGGAGAACAAGAAATGGGATGCGGCAAGGTCTTGGCTGAGCAGACCCATCATTGTTTACTGATTAATCAACAGATACTTTCTGAGCATCTATTTTGTGCCTAGCAAAAATACAGTGCCTGATACTGTGCAAAATTGGAGAGAGTCAAAGATATGATCCTTGACTTTCAAATGTGCAGATTCTGTCAGGGAGACAAGACTAACAGGCAAGGGTTTGACCCCTGTTGCACTGTGTTAGGACAAAGAGAGGTGCCAGTCCATAATGGCCCAGGAGCAGACTCCCAGAGAAAGCAGGCCAGGTCTAGACAGCCTCTCTGGGACCTCGGTTTCCCCATCCGTAAAATGAGCTGCCATATAGCTACAAAATGACTTCTTACTGCTCCACACCTCGAGGCTTCCAAGGATGGAAAGAAGGATATGGCTCAGCAGAGGGCCCTGGGCAGAGCGGACCATGTGAGCATGACTCCTGTGGGGAGGTGGCTGCTAAGAATGTAGGGTGTGTTTCAGGGACTGGAGGTTGCACAGGAAGGTGGGGGAAGGGTGACAGAATCCCTAAGGTCTCCCTGAAATCTATCATGGGATGGATAGAGCTGAACTGCTCTTCCCTGACAGCCCCCCACCCCTGCCAAATACATACACCTGGCTCTGGCACCCTCCTTTCCTGGGTGTGTTCTTTCCTCCCTCCACTCCCCAATTCCAGGCCCATGAGTGAGGGCTAGGGCCTGTCTTTGGGGAGCAGATCCCAACGGGGCCCGCCTCACCCGCCCCACCTCTCCCCCTCGGCACACTGCCATACTCCTTGCCTGCTGGGGCCCATCCCAGTCTTTGCCCAGGGGCTTCGGAGCCCGTGCAGCAGCTGCAGTGACTGATGGGCCCAGGCCTGTCCTGTTCCCACCCTCTGGCAGCTGGGCAAGGCTGTAGCCAAGAAAGAGGGCCCCGAACTAAGGGCCAGAGTAGAAGGGTACAGTCAGGCTGAGAATTCTGTCAGAGGAGACAACCTAACTCTCGGGGAGAAGCAGCCTCTACTTCTGGGGTCAAAATGCCCAAAAGAGTGAACCAAGATCACCATGCCAGGGGGGCCCATCAGAACCATTTCTTTAGGAAGCCTTGGACATTATGGGAAGACAGGCGCAAACTGCTCAGGCATGCCTGCCTGGCCTCCTCTAACCCAGCATATCCACGCCTAGGTTCTCCCTGCCCTTTTATTGCACTCTGTCCAAGCTCCTTTCTTCCTTCTCACTCTGATGGCTTGGCCCAAGAGACTTCCTTCCCCTCAACCGCCACTTCTTATGGGCTCCAAAAGAAACTGCTAAAGGGATCCTGTCCCTTAACCAAAGCATCATCTACTTTAGGCTTTCCTCTCTTAGGATGGGAGGATAGGGGTTGACCCGGGGAAGGAAGGGCCCTTTAAGCCTGCAGCCCTGCTACCTCTCAACTTCTGCCTCAATCTGCCCTCCCCGGCTAGGTTCCTCTCCCTGTCCACATTTCTAGCCATAGAGGTGGTCTAGGGCACGAGGTCCAGGGCAGGAACACGGATGATGGGAAAGGAGAGGATAAGCCCAAGGCCTTCCATTGTTTTTCCTCCCACTGCATTAGCATTTCTTTCTATAACAAATTGGTGGCTGTGGGTCTTAGCTAAAAAGATCCTTCAAGATCCTAATATCTGGGGCGCCTGGGTGGCTCAGTGGGTTAGGCCTCTGCCTTTGGCTCAGGTCATGATCTCAGGGACCTGGGATCAAGCCCCGCATCAGGCTCTCTGCTCAGCGGGGAGCCTGCTTCCCTCCCTCTCTGCCTCCCTCTCTGCCTACTTGTGGTCTCTCTCTGTCAAATAAATAAATAAAATATTAAAAAAAAAATCCTAATATCCCCTGGTAGCTGAGACATATAATCAATCAAAACTCCTTAAACGTGGGGTGCCTGGGTGGCTCAGTCGTTAAGCCTCTGCCTTTGGCTCCCTCATGATCTCAAGTACCTGGGATGGAGCCCCACATCGGGCTCAGACTCCCCACTCCCTCTCCCATTCCCCTTGCTTGTGTTCTCTCTCTGTGTCAAAAAAATAAATAAAATCTTGGGGCGCCTTGGTGGCTCAGTGGGTTGAGCCGCTGCCTTCGGCTCAGGTCATGATCTCAGGGTCCTGGGATCGAGTCCCGCGTCAGGCTCTCTGCTCGGCAGGGAGCCTGCTTCCTTCTCTCTCTCTCTGCCTGCCTCTCAGTGTACTTGTAATTTCTCTCTGTCAAATAAATAAATAAAATCTTAATAAATAAATAAATAAAATCTTTAAAAAAGACTCCTTAAAGGTAATTGCGTGTGGGAGACAGAGCGACCAGGTTTTCTTAACAGAGGCAGAAACTAACGTGCTGTTTCTAGCCTGAATTCTGAGCAGGTTGTGGACCAAACCGAAGGCCAGGTTATTTCTGGCAGTTACACAGGGTCGTTAACCTGCTAGGGATGCTGGTGTCCAGGTGGTCATGGCTTCTGCCCTGACTTCCCCGGAGGATGGGGAGGATGGGGTAAATAGACCCACCAGGTCTCTGCTTAAATGCTCAGGCACCCAACAAGCCAGCATGACCCGGACAAGCCAACAGCAGGGTCACTGCTTTCCGTCCCCGAGAGCTTCACCCTCTCTCCCAGGCTCCACTTCCCCGCCCCCCGCCACAGCTCCGCGCGTGTTAGCAAGCAGCACCCCCACCCCGCCCCACCTCACCCCACCCTCCGCCCCGCGCGCCGCGCGGCCAGCCCCGCCCGCGGGCACCTGGAGCGCCCGGGCAGGAGCCGGCACGCACGCGGCCTGCCCGCCCCGCCCCCCACCCGCGCATTCCCCGAATTCCTGCGGGCGGAGCTTGGGCCCGGGTAGGGGCGCGGCGCGCAGAAGCCTGCCGGGGCACCGCCGCCAAGGGGGGAGTAGGATGGGGAGATGCTCTCACTCCCCACTTGGTCCCCTCCCCACGAGGCCTCCTACCGCGAAAAACGGAGGCTCCAAAGCTTCAACTGGGACTCACGAGATAATCAGGGGGTTGAGTGTAACAGGAATAAGGGGCCCACGGTCCGTTTGAGACCTGGTGGGAAGGGGAAATCCCTCTTGCCTCTCTTCTAGCTCCGCGTCTCCGCCTCCGACTTGCCGGCGCCGGCAATTTGGGCCGTCGGGGCAGTGAGGAAAGGAAGGCGGTGATGGGTCCCGTCCTGTCCCGTCCCTGACCACTTCTTTCACTCACCGAAGTAATCCTCTCTGGCCTCCGGCTCCCGCATCCGGGCCCGGGCGGCCTCTGGAACGAAAGGACCTGGCGGTTCCTCGAGACCCGACGGCTCAATCCCCGAGGGTTCCCCGCGGGCGCCGGCTTCTCGCCCACCCGTGCCCACCGTCAGGCGCAGCAACGCTGTTAGCTCATCCTGGTATCGGGCGCCCGCGGCGCAGTCCCCGTAGCCGGTCACTGAGTGTCGTCCGGGTTGCGCCCCGCGTCTCTCCAAGGGCCCTGCCGCTCCCACTCCGGCCCCGGCTAGAGCTCCGGGGCTGCCCAGGGCCGGGGGATAGGAGTGGCGGCTTTCCTGGCAGCCGAACCCCGCGGGCCGGTGAGCACACAATCGGTCCAGGGCGGCGTGGAGCTCCGGGTAGGCGGACGGCACCCCTCCAGGGGAATACCCCGCTGGAGCCCCAGCCAAGGGTGGGCCAAACAGACAGGGCCCGGCGGGCAGGGGGCTGCCGTGGCGCTGGTCGTAGCCCATGCTGATGCCGCTGGTGCGATTGCTGCAGGGTCGACTACCTCCGGCTCCGCCTGCCCCCGCCCCGTCCAGCAGCAGGCTACCCCGGGGGCTGGACGGCTTGCTGGCGTCGCTGGCTGAGCTACTGGCGAAACTGGAGCGTGGGCTTAGAGCTGGGGCCGTGGTCTCCAGCCGAAAGTCGGGGGGCAATGACTGAGGTAGAGGCAAGGCCCGGGTGGGAGGCGGCCCCCCGGGGAAGGAGCCTTCGTAGCGCTGCGCCTCAAAGGAGCCGCGCGGGTTCCGCTCAGCGTCCAGGGGGCCCTGCTCCCGGGCTGGCTCCAATGGCTCATCCCCAGGTCCCCCAGTAGCTCCACGGGGCCCTGATTTCCTAGGCCCCCCCAACCCACTCAGACGCCCCTTGCCCGGCCCGGGGGTCCCATCAGACCCAGACCGGCTAGATTCACCCTTTCTGCGGCCGAACTTGGCGCTGCCGGAGTCGGAGAGCCTTAACTTCTCCAGCAGGCGACTGGCTTTCTCCCCTAACCGCTCCATGCCCTCGGGCCTGGGGCCTCCAGCCCCCTCCCCGCCGGGCACCCTGCAGCTTCTCGGCGGCCGCTTCTCTTTTCCAGCGGCCGGACTCCGGTTCCCCGGGGGCACGGGGTAGGCACAGGGGGTCAGCGGGCGGCCCAGATGCCCGGTACCGGGAATCCCGCAGCATCCCCCAGCGAGAGGGGCTGCTTCCCCCCGCGCATCAGGGATTAAGCGGGGCTAGAAGGGCCTACGGCCGCGGCTGTCCCATCCGCAGGTCAGTCTGTTCACGCGTCCACTCGCCCAGCCGCCCCACTCTCCCCGGCCCCCGCCCCCCTCAGTCTCACACTCAGCACAGACCGAACTTCTCTCCCAAACTTTTGTCTGCCTGGCCGGATCTACTTTCCGGGAGGGGCGGAGCGCTGCGTGCGAGAGGAACGGGGGTGCCTGCGCAGGGATCTCTAGGGCGCCGGAGGGGGAGGGTGGTGCTGGTGCTAACTGTCCCTGGAGGTGGAGACCCAACGACCGGAGACGAAGGGAGGCCGAGGGGCAGTTTGGGCAGCTGCTACTACATCTCTCAGGAAGTGGGACCGGGAAAAGTGGGGGAGGGGGGCAAGGAACTCTTTGTTTGCAGTTGGAATGCGCGGAGGGGCACGGTGGAATGTCGCGGGCCCGGACGGGGCGACGCGAGGCATGTTCTGCGCAAACATCGTGACTTTGTTCTTACTGTGGGGACTGTGGGAGAGATGAAGAGAGACCGGCACAGAAGTAATGAGACCCATAAAGAGGGGGGCAGGGAGAAAGGTAGATACATAAAGAGGTCAGAGACGCGTATGGAAGAGCCCAGAAGGGCGAGGAAGCCCACGTAGAGAGGTGGTGGAAGACAGGTAGCGAAAGAAAGGGGGAGATGGAGCAAAGGGAGGAAATCGTGGGTTGTGCGCAGACCGAAGGATGAGCAGACTGAGAAAAAGGCAAATTTGTCCAAGTCCAGACAGAATGAGAGCCCAACAGATAAACTGCAATAAAATAACACCACTTTCTGAACCCAAAACTCTGCGACGGTAGGGAGGGAAGGAACTTTGGTGTCTATGCAAAAATAGTGAGGAAGAGGGTTGGGACTCATCTCTACCGTCCAGGTAGAACGGTTAGAGGACTAGAAGACACCCCCTGGTGTTGGGAAGAGAGATTTTTAGAAACTTTCTCAGGCGACAAGGGGGATGGGAGGCCTGGTGTTAGGGCTAACGGACCCCTCCCCGATGGTGGGCCCACAGGAGATTGTGATAAAGGGTAAGCATTAAAAGGGAAGAAAAGAAATGTCATTTAGACGATCTAGCAAGTGAAAATGATCAGGGTGGAAAAGGGAAAGAGAAGGCTTCTAGTGTTGGACGTACTGGAAAAATGAAGAATAAGGAAAGGAAGAAAAGGTGGCTGAAGCAAAACGTGTCTAATTAAATACCAGTGCAAGTGATTTTGCCCTGACTAGCGTATCAGGGGCAAGGGGCAGAGGAGGTAGAATGGGGAAGGAAATGATTCCTTTGTATTTAGATAGTAAATGAGCATGAAAATTATATGCAAACAAATCATGCATATTATTTTCATTTCAACATTTTGAACACCTTTCCTAATCTTAGTGTAGCCTTAGGGAATGGGGAAGCAAAGGAAGTTAATATCTTTGGGGAAATTAATTTGGCACAAACTATTTGGCTTCTTTGTCCTAGCTGCATTGTCTCCCTGACCTCATCTCTCTGGAGAACCAGCCTCTCTCTTTCCCTGTCAGGCCTACAGCTTTTCTCTGATCCAGAGGAGAGTTTAGTATCAGACTAGAAGCTGGCAACACTGAAAGCATTAGTAACAGAGGGGAGCTATCAGGTTGCATCCAGAACCTGCTGTGAGTGACATCTCCCTCCTTTCCTGTCTCCAGATGGGGAAAGAGAACTTGGATTCTTCCTTCCTACTACTTACAACCAAAATATCCACAGAGCCTCTTATATTTGGAAACTTTCCCACTTTGGAGTGGGGATGGGAGAGTGAACCTTAGGAAAAGTTGAGAAGCCTTTAAAGGAAGCCCCTGTGGGAGTTGGTGGTGGCAGCAATGGGCCCAGCTGGGACCAACCACCTGTGTTTTCAGGGGATAACAAGAACCAGAGACAAGTGAAGGGGCAGAAGGAGGCACTGAAGGCACGCTCCAGAGTGCTTAGGACCTCAGGGTAACCATTCCATAGTCTTGACTAGAGCTGGGAGCTCCACAGGCCTTGTTCTCCCTCCTCAAGACTTGAATTATGAACTGTGTACACGGATGGCTCCCAGACATTTTTTCTTTTATAAGGAAGCTCTACACCCAGCCTGGGGCTTGAACTCATGACCCTGAGATCGAGAGTTGCATGCTCCATTGACTGGGCCAGCGAGGCACCCCTTAGCCCAGACTTTCTTAGATTTAAAAACTCAGCCGACCGCTAGCATCTCTACTTGGCTGTCTCAAAGGCATACAACACTCTCAACTGACTTCACCTTCCCTGCCTCCCGAAACTGGCTCCTCCAGCATCCCCTGAGGAAACGGCACCATTAAGCACTTAGCTGCTTAAGCCCGAAACAGGAACACCAACCTTCTGCCCTCCTCCCTCCATCTAAGGTCCAACCAACTCTCATCCCCAAGCCTGTCAGTCACCAAATCCTCTCAGTTCAGCTTCTTAAATAACTTCCAAATCTGTCCTCCTCTTACCATCACTTTCTGACCAGCCATTTCCTCTCCTGAGCCACTGCAGAATACCCCCCAACAGCCCCACACCCAGACCTGGGTTTCTCCCTGCCATCCATCTCCTACCGAGGACAAGGGATTCTTCTCAAACACAAAACTGATCATCTCATTTCCCTGCCAGACACCCTTGAATGATTTCTCACTGCCTTCGAACTAGACGAGGTCTGTGTGTCTCTCCAGCTTCTCTATGTACCAGTCCCTCCTCAAACTGTTCTGCAGGACGATGGCAACTCCTCTGTGCTCTCTCTTGCCTCTGGACTTTCGTCCTTGCTATTCCCTTGTTTGGAAGACTCCCGGCCTACCCTTCCCCTCTGGTTCACGTCTCACCATCTTTCAGGTGCCAGTCTAAGCACCACTCTCTGAGAAGATTTTCCAGACCCCCAGAGTAGGTCAGCCAGCCCTGTTGTCTGCTGCCGCTGCCCCTTACACTCCCCCATCATCACCCTTATCACAGTTCATTTCACTGTATACTTAACTGCCTGGCTCCCTGATTAGATAATGAAACCTCTAATCAGCATCTGACCTGCTCCACAGGGTACCCACAACACCTAACACAGTACCTGACACCTAGGAAGTAATCAGTATTTGTTGTATGACCGACTGAACAGAAAGCCATTTTTACTTCACATTCCATTCATCAGGCACAAAGTTTGTATGCAAGTGTGTGTGTGTGTGTGTGTGTGTGCATCCGCGTGTGCACACATTCACACGTGCACGCACACACACACACACACACACACACACACACACACTCACCCCTTCCTTGAAATATAGCTTGGCTGACATGACTAAGAAAATAGCTACAAAGCCCCCTATACCGCTGGGTCACACAGGGGGACAGCAGCTGCCAGTGGGACATGGGAACTCTTTAGGCTTTAATTTCTTCATGTGGAAGATGGGAATAATAAAATCTGCCTTACATAATTCAATAAACAACAGCTATTATATTAGTCTCCCAGTTCCCAAATATGGAGCAGTGCTCAGAAGACTCCAGCCCATGACAGAACTGCCCACCAGGGGGCAGTAGGACCCCGGCCTGGTCCCAGGCTGCAGCCACCGCAGAGCCAGACAAGCAGTCAGGGGGAAGCAGAATGTGCAACCAGGGTAGCTTCCCCGAGATTTCAGTGAAACCAGAAAAAAAACAAAAACAAAAACAACAACCAAAAAAACTCCGTGATGGGGCATATGTCAAGAAGGCCTCATGTTTCTTAGACTCATCCTCCTCCTCTTCTCAGCCCAGGCACCCCGAGGCACTGTGTGTGCTTAGAAATAAGCATTTTCTGGCTTGCCGTTCCCAGGGAGCAGGGAGGTCCCTCTTCTAGGTAAGTTTTTTTTTTTTTTTATCCCACCACAGCTCCCAGCTTCACTTCCATTGGGGACTGTGGTGAGAAGAGAGAGACTGCAGAGGACATCTTGTTATTCTGGGAAGCCCCATTCCTGGGACATGGGGAATGGCAGAATCCAGAGTTATTCTTGGTTACAGATTTCATTCATCCTTTTCCACCTTGATTTCAATGAATGAGTTCAAGTCAGGACAGCAGGTTTTGTGGGGTTGGTCGAAAGATGGGGAGACAGGTCCATTCTCATCACCTCCCTCGTCTTCCTCTTCTTGGAAATGAGGATTATAAAGTTCTGGTGGAAGGAGCTGGGCCTCAGCAGAAGGTAATCGGTCTGAGGGAGGCCCATACACACGGTTGGCTTTAGTGCCATGCTTAGAGTTGGCATCCAGGTGGTAGCAGAGCTCTGTGAGGCGCTGGGCCCGGAACCGGGGAGGCCGGGCCACCCAGACACCTGGCTCATTAAGACTGTCCTCTTCATCTGACATCAGCTCCTCTGTCACATCCTTCCACAGGCGTTGGTCCTCAGGTCCAAAATGCCTCATGATGCTGGATCGGTTGGCAAAAAGCTAAGGAAGGAGCCCAGGGTAGAGACAGGAAGAGAAACAAACTGTGGATTAGATTTGGGAAGAGGGTTCTCGTAGGAAGAAGGCCGTATAAAATCTGTGTCTGAGAGAACCTAGCCCCCAAGTCATCTTAGAACTGCCCCCCCATATCTGCCAACATTCCTGGCTCTCAACCCTATCCTCAGATGCCACGTCCTTTGGCCTGTCCCACTGCAGCTTAGTAGGGTTTAGTGTTTAGTGTCTTGAAAGGAAGGCCTAGAAACCTACCCGGTATCTGCGACTTCGAAGCTTCTTCTCCTCTTTTTCCTTCAGGCCTTTAAAGGGGTTCAGGGAGTTGCGGTACTCACGCCTCTTAGTAAGGAAGTAGGCTACACAGGCTCCTGGCAAGGAGGGAAATGGGAGGGGGCAGAGAGCAGGTCCTCAGCCCTTTTTTTTCTGCCCTAACACTACTGGCTGGGAAGGTGAGAATCACTCTGGAAGGTGGGTTTTCTCACAGACTCATCAGCATCTATTTACTTCTCTTAGGTTTGGCTGTCTCTGCTCACCTCCCCACCCAGCACTGACTCCTCCCATATCTCCCACTGGCACTCAACAAGTCCGAGCTCTGTAGCTTCCTCCCCCAACCTGGGCTTGATCAATCAAACCCATCCCTATTCTACTCTCCCGGTAGTGGATTACCAGCAGTTTTTCAGCAGAAGCTTTCTTAATGCTGCAGGGTTAGCTACGGGCAAATAAGAGAAGAGTAAGGAAAATAGAAAACCCAGGATGTAATATTTAGGGACAAAAGGGCAGGTCTGGATTCTGACTTCCTTTTTGTAATGCCCTATTCAGGCCCTGTGGAAATATCATGCCTGCTGGTGTTAGTCCTTTCCTTCTCTTACTTTCATTTCAAGTGGGATAGGGGAATAAAAAGGCAATTAGAAACAATCCTGGGGTGCCTAGGTGGCTCAGTCGGTTGAGTAATTTGGGCTTAGGTCATGATCTCAGGGTCTTGAGATGGAGCCCGGAGTCAGCTCTATGTTCAGTGGGGACTCTCTCTGCCCTTGCCCTTACTTGCACTCTCTCTCTCTTTCCCCAATAAATATTTAAATAGATAAATAAATATTTAAATTAAATATTTAATTATTAAAATAATTTTTTTTAAAAGAAAGAAAAAGGGGCACTTGGGCAGCTCAGAAGGTCGGCTGACCTTCCAACTTGGTTTTGGCTCAGGTTGTGCTCTCAGTGTCTGGATCAAGCTGTGTTGGGGCTCTGTGCTCAGCGATGAGTCTGTTTGGGATTCTCTCCCTCTCCCCCATCCCACTCAATCTCTCCCTCTCTCTCAAAGAAAGAAACAAAGAGAAACAATCCTGTAAAGGTGTGAGAATAGCCAAAAAAAAATGTTTTTAAGTCCACTATTTTCAAAATTGCTTAAATCACCTCCATTACAACTCTTCTCTGACCAAGAACAGTGAGTGGAAAAAGGATGGGGGTTAATTCAATTTTTCTCACCTTTCAGCTCCTTATCAGTGTAATTGTGGGGACTGGTCACCAGCTCCTGCTTGAGCTTTTCCAGAAGGAACTTCACTACTGAAATATTCCAAGAGGACTTGATGCTGCCACAAAGAAGATCATGAACAAGGCAGTCAGCATTTTAAAAGCCAGACAGAGATTCCTGGCACGAATCAACTTTGAGGTAAACTCCCCCATGACCAAGGACAGGATGCAGGGGGCAACCTTAGCCTCACTGTTACATTGGAGTAACCCTCTACTGCCCTCGGGGGGAAGAGGCAGAATACCCTGTGATTCTTTTCTCTCAAGAGGATCATACCTTTCAGACCCATTGAATCTCTTGTCATTGGTGATGTGGTTATGCACATTGTGGACCAATTTCTAGGGGAAAAAAAAAAAAAAAGATTCAAGCTGGGAGTGGATATGATGAAACCCTCCTCTGTTCCCTAGGCATCATCCCTATGAGGTTCTCTGCCTGAATCCTTCCCATAGGCTGGGCACCATTGCTGGTGCCCCTTCTTAGCCAGAGAGCCTATTCAAGTCAGTATTTCAAATGTCCTCCCTTTTGTGGTCCTTTTCATTTAATTTGTACAAGGACTCGAGGATCATCTCTGGTTTCACTTCTTTTTCTGGGGAATATAATCCACTAGGGGAAAAGGTCTCAGACATTTTCACAAACATAATCCTTCCTGATAACCAGGAGAGAGCAAATATACACCAGGATTACTGCTCATGGACATTCCTTGAGGGCCCCTCTTTTTGCAAACTTTCAAGTTTTCTTTACAGTGTATCTGTATTTATTTTAATCTAAAAATGTCTTGTAATGAGCACCAGATGCTATATGCAACTGATGAATCACTGAACTCTACCTCTGAAAACAACACTACACTATATGTTAATTCATTGAACTTAAATAAAATAAAAATTTTTTAAATGTTTTCTGAATGTCTAAGAAATTCTAATGTCTCATAAAATTGAGGACTCAGGAAAATGCCCTAAGTATACTCCTTTGCACATTACCACAAATCTCAAGGGTACACACACCATGGTCTAAAAAACACAAACCTAAAGTAACAGAAATGTGAAACGCAAAGGATCTTGGAGACCCTATCACCCAATCTCCCAACTTCACATCATTCTATAGGCTTACTTTCAGCTTTGCTTGAATACCTTTAAGAATGGGTTCTCACTATTCTTTCAAGTCCGCTTATTTTACTATTGAACCTCCCTGGTTGTTAAAAAGTTTTGTCTTAGACTCCGAAATCTGGCCAATTTTGCCCCTAATAGCACCTAAAATCTTTGAAGACTCTCATGTACTCCCCAGGTTTTCTATCCGGGCTAAATGTCCCCAAGCTCTTCAGCCATTCCTCATGACACAGTTTCCAGACAGACGCCTCTCAAAACCATCAGGCTCTCTGGCTTGCCAGTGTCCCATGGACAACGTGGCAGTGGGAATGGAATCTAATGCGTCAGTGGAGATCAGGCCAAAGGGAGCATTACTTTGCTGAGTGGCACACTACACTTCTAGGAATGAAACCCAAGATGGCATTACCTTTCTTAGCAATGCCACCCCTATTCCTAAGGTCACAGTTTTCATTCCTAGTGAGCATACAGTCAACTCGAGTCCATTTTTTCACAGGGATTACTATCTATGCCATTCTGCAATTGTTTTGTTTTTTTTTTAAACTTTGATGCAGGACTTTACATTTCTTCCAATTAAATTTAGTTCCAGTGTTTCTGGTGGTATTTTCATCCCAAGCTCCCTAGGTTAGTGGAAATTGCCAGTCCCAAACCAATGGACTCATGTCAGGATGTCAGCTGCAGCTGTGGAGTCCCCAGTTTACCCTTCTGCCTCTAGGACTGACCATATCCATTTAGGAAAGTACCATCAAGTGTTTATGGTTAGGGCCTCCACTCTATAAAAAGGACCGTTATTAAATTAGCTTCATATTTGATATGGTTATTTTACCTCTTCAGAGTCCCAACCTAAGGAATCACAAAAGATAGGTGAATGCTTCAGAAAGAATCTGAAAGTGTTGCAGGAAGAAAAAGGAGAAGAAGGAGGAGGAGGAGAAGAAGAAAAGGAAGGAGGAGGAAGGAAGGGAGGGAGGAAAAAGAAGAAAGGGAGAGGAGGTGCACAGCTTCCAACTCAAGTGGATTGGAAGAGATCAGCTGACAAAAATCAAACCAGGCTTGAAGTGGAAAGGGAAAATACTCTAAGACAATAATAAGTGTTAAGACTGTGAAGGCTGCTGGCTCACCTACCTCCTGAGCGAGCTAAAAATAAATACATTTCCCCAAGGTGTGGCTGGGATCTGCCGCATTCCAAGAAGTCTGTGGTTCCCATTTGGTCCTTTTGGATCCCTAGCAGCAATCCCCAGTGACCCAAGCAGACTGGAGGGATGCCTCTCTGATTCCTTCCCAGAGCTAAAGGCTGGAAGACTAAAGGCCTGCAGCTAACCCTCTCCCTCGAAACCAATCTGGCACAAGTACATTTGAAACCTTCCTCTGGGATGGGCAGGAGAATTCCCTGACTGATCCTCCAGAGCCCTTTCAAGCATCTGTAACAGAGCAGGAGGGGTGAGCACATTGTCCTCCTGTAAGGTCCTCAGTTCCACCCGGCTCTCCAAAAGGCAGGCAGCAGCTAGGCCTCAACCCCAGACCTCTCGCTGGAGGAGGTAGGAAGAATTGGGAGTGGTCAAAAGTCCCATTTTTAAGCAAATTGTAATTATTATGCATTTACTCATGATTTAAACACTATGAAGTTTTGGGAAATCCCTTGCAATCCATTTCTAGGTATATGCTCCATTTCTGTCACTGGCAGCAAGAGTGGCCCTCTTGGGCCAGAAGTTTCAGACAGAAAAACTAAACCCATTCCCTGTTTTTGATAAGTGAGCTATACCTGAACATAACCAAAATTTAAAATGAAGGTTAGAAACCAGCTGATTCTGATTATGAATGGTGTCTTCCTTCCCAGGGAAGGAAAGAAACCTTTAATGTAAAAACAAACCAGAGGAAAGGGAAGGTAAGAGTCAGGAGCCTGTAGACAAGGGAAAAAGAAACAAGAAGTAATGAAAGAAGAATCTTCAGTTAAGATGAAGTTGGTAAGCACAGTACTGGGTGGGCTTCAACATTTATTAATATTGTGACAAGAGGAACAGGGCTACACTGTGATGAGATTTCTGGTGGGTGTGAATGGTGAACTCCCCTCCTATTCAGAACTCTCCAATGACTCTATCAGCCATGAGCCAGAGAAGGGAAATGCCTTATAGTCCATATGAACAGGATCTAGCTAAAGAACACCGCCCCCCCCCCCCCCCCCCCGTTATCAGAAAGATGTCTGGGGATGCAAAGGCGATCCAAGGGACTATGGTCTTGACCCTGGCACAATGGATGTTTTAGGTCGAATCATTGTGGGTGGCTGCCCTGTGCACTGAAGGATGTTTAGGGGTGCTCCCAAAGCTCCAAGCCACTCCCAAGTTTTAGGCCCAACTGATTCAGCCCAGTACCTTCCCTGCCAAGAGCCCTTGGAATCCCTAGACTCACCAAACCTTTTTAACCGAGCTGAGAGATGAGGGGCCCTCTGTGCCCTTGGGCTGTGCCACCTCAGCATTCCTTGGCCATTCTGCCAAGGGGTCCCTTGCTGCTTACCCTGAACACCAGTTATCTGCAGGCTGTTTCCCGTGCTACCCTTCAGTGGTCAGGCCGCTCAATCCTTTAAAGATCTTCCCATCAGGACTATTAGTTCATGGGGAGGAGAGGTGATAGGAAACCCTTCTTTATAAACAGAATATTTCAAGCTATTTGGAAAAGCCTTTCAAAAGTTCCCCAATGGGGCGCCTCGGTGGTTCAGTGGGTTAAAGCCTCTGCCTTCAGCTCAGGTCATGATCCCAGGGTCCTGGGATTGAGCCCCACATACGGCTCCCTGCTACTTCCCCCTGCCCACCCCACCCCCACCCCACCTGTCTCTCTGCCTACTTGTGATCTCTGTCCTTCAAATAAATAATTCTTTTTTTTTTTAAAGTTCCCTGATTAGCAGGGGGCCTGCCCATCCTTAGGGCCATGGACCAGCCTGTCTCCTTGTTTTCCCTCCCCCTCCAGTAGGATCCAGGACACCATTCATTCAATATGGGACATTTAAAATCAACCCACACTTCATTCTTCATTTCTCTCTCCAGACTGAAGAAAAATGTATAGAATTGAGCTCACTCACAGAGAGTACCAGATCCCGCTTGCGCCTGGAGTTCTTCTGCCCACTCCCTCTGGTCCTGCATGGGGAAGCAGTAAACCCTAGAGAGTGTCTCAGCTCCCCTGTTCCCCCAGGGCCTGGCTCTTCCAAGGCACCTTCCAGCGCAGCAGCAGCACTGAGCATGTCCTCGGGGCGGGGTGGTGGCAGCTTGCTTCCATTTTCTGGCCCTGTCTCTGAGGTTGCCCGCTGGATAGCCAGTTGTGTGGCTGGTGAGAGCTGCTTGGCATAAGCAGGGACCAGCACCCGCTGTACTGCACCCTCAGAGGCCACATAATCATCCACCAGCTAAGAACATAAAAAAGAATAGCCCATTAGCCATCCAGGCTTAGGGGAACTCGGTCAACCATCATTCTTTGGCCAAGGATAGTGAATAGAGAGAGCAGAAAGCAGGGGAAATCCAGCACAGTCTTTAATGGTCAACAGCTTGTTTCTCGGGGGCTCCTATGGGAGTGTTGGCAAATATTTCTTAGAAATACATGGCCTCTCGAGTTGAATCGTTACCCACAGGACTGATTACAAGGACAAAGCTTGTTTCTGATGCTCTATTTGTGAGGAATCATCTATGATTTGCTCTTGGGTGTAAGAATCATAGCCAGGCAAGTATTTTGTCTAAAAGGATTGGGGGAGGAAGTGATAAGAAAGGAACATCAAGCAAGAGAAAGAACAAGAAAATAAAATGATAACACAAACAGGAGAAACAGGAGAAAAATGGGAGCAAAGAAGAGAGATATAAAGTCAGAAATTTCAGGGCACCGGGGTGGCTCAGTGGGTTAAACCTCTTCCTTCAGGGTTGTGAATTCAAGCCCCAGGTTGGGTGTGCAGCCTACTTAAAAAAAAAAAAGAAAAGAAAAGAAAAAATAAATAAAATGGGGCACCTGGGTAGCTCAGTGGGTTAAGCCTCTGCCTTCAGCTCAGGTCATGATCTCAGGGTCCTGGGATTGAGCCCCCCCACCCTACTCTCCGCCCCCCCTTGCACTGGGCTCTCTGCCCAGCAGGGAGCCTGCTTTCTCCTTTCTCTGCCTGCCTCTCTGCCTAGTTGAGATCTCTGTCAGGTAAATAAATAAAATCTTAAAAAAAAAAAAAAAGTCAAAAATTTCTAGAGAGGCTGGCCCCAACTGCCCCCCCCCCATTCCCTTCACAGGATCTGTCTGTGCCCCATCTTGATCCTGCTCTGGCCTCACCCGACTGTCATTGTTGTCCTGACATCCACTTGCTGCCTGTGCCCTCACTCAAGGACATACAGGGCAGGGAAAGGAAGGAGGGAGGAAGGAGAGAGAGGGAAGAAAGGAGGGGGGATTTCTGCAGCCAAGAAAACAAAACAGTGAAAGTGGGGGGAAAAAAAACAGAAAGAAGCGGGGGAGGAAGCTGAGATTTATAGACCTGTGAGCTGCTTTCTGCGCTGTGAAATCTAATTCCATCCTGTCGGCTTGGAAGCCTTCTCTGCCTGACAGAACCAAAGCTCAGGGCATCGCCTAGCCTGGTACCTAGTGCCCCCTGCCTCCTCCCACCTCCCTGCAGCTCCCCCATCCAGAGTCCTGGCTGGGCTGAATGGGGCAAGCGGCAGTGGTCGTCACCCACCACATGTCTAGGCCTTCAGGGAGCAGTGACCAGCCACAGGGTGGCACTGGAGGAGGACAGGGGCTTCTACATTCATTTCTCAGATCTAGCAGATGGGCTGGGAGTTTCCTCCCTTCCATCTCCCCTGTGTGCTCTGCTCCTTCTCTCTTTCCTGGGTGTCTGGACCTTGTTGTGCATGAGGGAGGAGGAAAGAGAGGACGTGGGGAGAGGGATCATGGGGGAGGAGAGCTGACAGACCTCCCACTGTCTCTCAAGTGGTGACACATCTGTTACTTTCCCATCTCTGTGATCTCCCTAGTTGCTCCATCTCCTTTTCATACTTCCAAGTGCCACGCTCTGCAGTTTTTACTCCACTCAGCCAGGGTTTTCCTGCTCAGATGGCCCTGAGCAGTAAAGAAACTGAAATATCACAGTGTACTTCTGTGTCTTTTCCTGCTCACAAAATATGCCCGCTTGCTCCCCTTCTTCTCCCGACGATGACATCTCTCTCTTCCCAGGAATTCCCAGCTGTCCACTTCTCATCCTCACGTTTTCCCTTTTCCTCCACCTCTTTCCCACCTTCCCCCACGTTCTCCTGCCCGCCTCAATTCTCTTCCCATTTAGATTCACCTTTCCTCTGTGCTTTTCACTTTCCCTCCTTCCTCAACCCTTCCTCTCCACCTGCCTCCTTCCCTCCCTACCCCTGTCCTTCCATTCCCTTTGTCCTCTCCCTCTCTCCTCCCTCTCCGTCCCTCCCCCGTCCCCTCCCTCTCTCTCCACCTCTGCCTGCCCCCCCTCCATTCCCATCTCTCTGTACTGAATTCCTCTTGGCAGGCGGAGGGCTCGTGATAAAATATGAATGAGCCGTCTGTGCGCGGCAGGCCTCCTCGCCAGGAGAGGCAGAGCCCCTGGAGCAGAGGAGCCAGCTGTGGAGGAGAGGGTGGCACGCAGAGCTCCTGAGGCAGGGGAGGCCACGGCCAGCGCCCCGCACCCCGGAGTCGAGCTCCTGCCATACGGGCTGCGGTGGGGAGCCAGGCACACGAGGGCTGCCTATGCCCGCCGGCAAGGGACGGCCGGGCCTGTCCTGTTTGCGCACAAGTAACCCCCAAAAGCGAGGCTGAAGGCCGGACAGAAGCCAGAGGGAGGCAGAAGGAAGAGGGACAGGACCGGAGAAGCCCTCGGGAGCCACCCCAGGACACGCGCGTCCCGCTCTGCGGCCCTACTCACGGGATTGAGCAGCGGGGCCGCGTCGCCGGCCGCCAGGGGGCACCCCGGGAGCCGCGCGTCTCTCTGCGCGGCCGGGAAGCCCAAGGGCCCGGGCCCCACGGCCGAGGCGGCTCCCACCTGCCACAGCTCCTCGATCACCACCTGCATGCCGCTGCCCACGCTGTCACACTCCTCTTCCGCCGCGGCCGCTGCCTTGCACGTCTCCCCAGGGCTCTCCTTGAGAGGCCCCGGCTCCTCGGGCGGGGAGTCGTGCGCCCGGCTGTCCGCATCCTCGTTGGGGGCAGAGGCTTTCCCTTGCCTCAGTTCACCCACCTCCTCCTGGAGACGTTTCAGCAATTCGTTGTTGGCCCTGGCGAGCCCCAGAGCGGCCTCGGCCAGGCCCACAGCCTTCTCCACCCGCTGGTAGATAATGTGCAGGAGCTGCTCGGAACTCTGAACGGCCAGGCCGTGTCCAGTCACCGTGATGGGGGTGCTGGCGGGAGGGTTCCCGCCTTGGGACCCTGCGCTGCTCGCGCTGGTCTCGCTCTTGCAAGCACAGCAGCAGCATCTGGCCTCGCTGCCACCGGGAGGGGAGAAGAGGATGGTGGCACTGAAGGACATGGCTGATGGCAGCGGGAACAAGTATGCTCACACTGCTGGGTTGCTCAGAAAGGTGTTCCCAGTCGGCCCCACTCGAGGCAGGCGGGAAGCACCAGCCTCTTTGGATTCACTTTCCTGTGTCATGGCAGGTGACCAGAGGAGCCTGGGTACCAGGCGGCGGGCTGGGTGAAGGAGGAGTAGGCAAGCCAGGAAGGAGTACACCTTCCATGGCTGCCTGTCCTCAGCCTGCAGAGAGATGCCTTCTTCTATCTGCAGATCCTGTACTCTCCCAGCACAGCGCGGTGGGGGTCCCAATCACTGCTGACCCAAAGGGTGGTGCCTACACAGGCCTTCCTGATGAATACAGTGTCAAGGGGTAGAAGGTATTCTTCCTGCACCCAAGCATGGAACCCCACCACCACTCCAACCTGAGGAACAGAGGGGTGGGGGACTCAAAAGGACCCACAAGCATCTGGAAAGATGAGAAGATTAAGGAAGAAAATGCAGATCTGTCTTTACCTCCTCCCTGTCTTTGTGGTAGTAACAGTCATTGCCTTTTGTCTCCTTGACATCATTCTTTAAGGAGTTCAAAACCCTTCCCGCAGGTTATCTCAACCACACCGAAGCTCTAGGAAATACACATTACCCCAGGTACACCGAAGAGACATGCAGACGAGTTATAGATCTTTTTCAAGGTCAAGGGAGACAGCAGAATCCAGTTATTGCCACTTTCAATCTAGTGCTTATTTTTTTAACTGATAACCACTTTTTGTTGACATAGAGAATCACGATTCTACCCGCTCTATAATTTTCTTACACATGCATTCAGAGTAAGACTCCTAAGTAAGGAATATGCCGACAGCCCTCAACACGTCACCAACCTCACACGATTCTATCACTGGCGCTTTGGGGATGGGGCAGGGAAAGGAAGGGAAAAGCTGGATCAGAGAATCAAGCTGTGGTGACCACAGGCCAACCAGCCCCTGGCTCTCACATTTGTGCATCTGGGCCTCCAGCCTCTGAAAAGAAATCCAGCTGTTCTGAATCCTACAGCTGGTAGGTCAGAGAAATCACCTCTGAGGCCCCTCATCTCCACTTCTCAAGCTCCTTGACGGAGGGACAAAGCTCAAAAGGCATGTCGAAATAGCTCAGTCCCCACATGACCAGCCCCATCAAAGACAAAACCAGAATATTGATGATAAACCAAAGTGTCTCACTTTTGAATCACCCTAGGTAAGCAACTAAACTACTCTAGGAGAAAAAGAAAAAAGGTATGGGAAGGTTGGACTGTATGACTGAGCACAGTCCAAGGAGCTTCATGTTGTCTTTGCTAAATACTTGATTATAGGGGAAAAAAAAAATCCCTCTGTCTGAAGCTCCCTAAGATAGAATCTTAGGTATATTTACAGTTTCCACAAGAGATACATTTCCATCTTACCCTATAAATGATATCATAACATCACAATTAAAAAAAAGAGGAGGCGGGTAAGAAGATTTTCTATATATTGAGATTTGGGTTTCTTTTTTTTGAATCAGCAATCTCATTTAGTGCCTCTTCGGTACTAAAATGTAAATCTGACCATGCATTTTAATTACATTTGGCTATTAAAGAATAGCCTTTGATTTGCTCTTTCCACCTTTTATACATAAAAACAAACAAACAAAAATGTTTCTGTGCCAGGTTTTGACATGTAAGAACTTCACTCATATCCATTTGCAGCTTCTCTGTCATTAGAGTCACTGGAAGGCAAGCTTAACCTGAAACTAAAGGTTAGAAGAAGGCAGTAAACGAGTCCGGTGTCAGTTTATGGATGAAGCATTTATAAATCCTTTCCCTTCCTAAATAAGGGCCTTCGCTGTTCTTGCCGGGTTTTTAACCAACACCATGCAAGGAGTGTCACCTGAAACACAGCTGTTGTGAGAAAAAGACAGTTATGTAGAAGATAAGATACAAATGGTTGCCAGCTGGGTTCAGTATTTGTAAAATCAGATACTAAGACGCATCAGGTTGGCACACTGGGTGGGGTACCCCTTCTGGTACCAAAATGACAAAAGCTACATTCTTGCCCCAAACACTTACTCTTTCTTGCAAGTGCCTTAACCCCTGCCAGTGCTGTGCCTGCCTCAAGCCCTTCCCCTCCCCCTTGAATGGTCATTCCCAGATCATCAATCCAAAACAGCACTGAACTGGAAGTATTAAAAAAAAAAAAAGAAAAAAAAAAGAAAGAAAGAAAGAAAAGAAAAAAGGAAAAAATATATGTATTTCTCATCCTGCTCCACTACTTAACAGCTGTGTGAACTTGGAAAAATGATTCCCTCTTCTGAGCCCCAGCGCTCTCCTCTGCCAACTTGGGAGTGTTTTGGTGACGACTACACATATGTAATGTAGGTAAGGCACCTACAGAGTGCTGGCATGCAGTCCGTGCCCCGTAAATAGCAGCTGGATGGTAGGATGATTATTCCCAAAATATTTTGTGTTCCATCCTGGAGCTCCATCCTGATTTCCTAATCTTGGAAAAAAAAAAAAAATGCTGTGCCTTGAAATGGAACTTGAGGGATTTTCCCCCTAAATTTAATAACAAATTTCTAAGCAACAATAAATTCAAGTCTACAAAGATGCATGTATGCATATAAAAACTCCTATGGTATACATTAGAGAGGGAATTAAGAAAACAAAGTATTTGCAATTTGCTTAGTCTCATGAACCGGCTTTAGACTGGGGATAATATACAACTTTGCTAGCTTTTAAAGATATATTTTCATATGTGTGTTGACATAAAAAAAAATCATGATTTGGGGTGCCTGAAAGGCTCAGTCGGTTAAGCGTCCGACTCTTGATTTCAGTTCAGGTCATGATCTCAGGGTTGAGAGATTGAGCCCCACATTGGGCTAGGGGCTAGGTATGGAGCCTGCTTTTAAGAATCACTCCCTCCCTCTCCCTTTGCCCCTCCCCCATCCCAAATTATAATTCTACTGTCTCTAATTTTTTTCCTCAATTTCTTTCTGCTTTTCTATTTTGTATATTAACCTAACTACGTCTGGGTCATCTGGGTGGCTCAGTCAGTTAAGCGTCTGCCTTTTTGGCTCAGATCACACTCTCAGGGTCTTGCAATCGAACCCTGTGAGGTTCCCTGCTCAGCAAGGAGTCTGCTTCTCTCTCTCTCTTTGCCCTTCTCCCCAACTTGTGCTCTCTCTCTCAAATAAATAAATAAAATCTAAAAAAAAACCACCTATGGTCATTTTATTTATTTATTTTTCATTATTATTATTTGGGGTAAGGGGCAGAACGAGAGAGAGAATCTTAAGCAGGCTCCATGCCCAGCACAGAGCCTGACGTGGGGCTCAATCTTGCAACTCTGAGATCATGACCTAAGCTAAAATCAAGAGTCAGACGCTTAACTGACTGAGCCACTCAGGTGCCCCTAACTATGTCTATTTTAGAATGTCACATTCAGAGCAATAATTGGTGTCTATATAAACTCAGTACAGTGCACTATAGCACAATGGGTATTCAAACAACCCTTACTCGGTTTCTGTGGACATTCCTGATGACTTAATTTTCCTGGCTCCTGTATTTCCTTAAGCTCTAAGACACTGAAATGAAAGGACAAGGAAAGAAAGGAAAGCCAGCAAGTAATGAAGGAATATTTCACATTATAATATTTCCTAACCAGATAACAATCTAAATGCTGGATAAGTTGGATTAAAAACAAAACACACACATTTCATTAACTACATACATCCCTATTACAGAAAAACAAGTTGAAAAAAAAAAAGTTTCTAAAAATTCTCTATGCAAGGCCATGCTGAAGGATGAGTCACCAAAATGGATTGCCACCACCAAATACTCAAATGAAGGGAAGACAAAGTCCCTACATGCAAAATGAAAAAGCTTACAGCATATGTGAGAATGCAAAAAGCTTACAGCATATGTGAGAATGGAATGTCTAAGAAACAAAACAGAATATACACAAGTGCCTAAAAATATGGGTGCAGACAAAAATTCTTGAGGAGACAGTTCAAAATACTGGAGAGATCAACAAAACGAATCATATGAGAAAGGGGTCTTACAGAAGAAGAACCTCCAACCAAGCCTTGGACAATGTATAAAAGGAACTGGTAGGGTGGGAAGACGTGAGAGATGAGAGGAAAAACAAACATTATAGGAATTTACGCTGTATGTGTGTGAGGTCAGAGCAAAGGTATGGAAAGCTGACACAGGACTCTGAAAGCCATGTTAAGGAAACTCCAAGAGTAGGGGTGAGAAAACTATTTCCTATAAAGGACCAGACAGAGTGATTTTGGCTTTGCAAGTCATGTGGTTGCTGTCATAACTACTTAACTCTGCCATTGTGGCACAATGCAGCCATGGATAATACATAAACATGACAAGACATAAACAATGACTGTGTTCTAATAAAATCTATTTATAAACACAGAAATGTCATAAGATATTATATTTAACACTTACATTAAAAAATATAAAAGCCATTCTTAGGTCATGGGCCATACAAAAACAGACGGCAGGCCAGACTTAGCCTATGGATGGCAATTTGCTGACCCTTGTCTTAGACACCTAAAGTGGAAGGGTTAGATAGTATTAGGAGACTCTTCAAACCGGAAGTGAGTTGAGAATGAGGGTTGTGGATATGAAGGTTCAACATTCTGACAGAAAACCTGATAATTTTTTTTTAAAGATTCCATTTATTTATTTGAGAGAGAGACCGTGAGAGAGAGCAGGAGAGGGAAGAAGGTCAGAGGGAGAAGCAGACTCCCTGTGGAGCTGGGAGCCCGATGCGGGACTGGATCCCAGGACTCCAGGATCATGACCTGAGCTGAAGGCAGTTGCCCAACCAACTGAGCCACCCAGGCACCCAATATTTTTTTACTTAATAAATGCGGGGCACAGAAATACTGGCAAAGACAACTTCAAGATCAACCTGAGGGTCAGCAGATGGTACCAATAACAGAATGACAGAAATGAAAATGTTGAGGTGGCTCAATTGGTTGGGCATCCCAGTCTTAGTTTTGGCTCAGGTCATGATTTGGGTTGTGGGATCACCCCCACATCAGGTTCTGTGCTCAAAGAATCTTGCCTGAGAGTCTCTCCTCTCCCGCTGCCTCCCACCCTGCCAACCCGCTGACGTGTGTACATGCGCACATACTCTCTCTTACATAAACCTTAAAAAAAAATAAAGAAAGAAATGAAGACATTGAGAGGAGGCACCATCATGTTAGAAAAGATGTGTGTGTATATATGTATGTATGTATTTATTATTTTTTTAGTGAGCTCTACGCCCAACTTGGTACTCAAACTCACCACCCCGAGATCAAGAGTCACATGTTCTATCAACTGAGCTAGCAAGGCACCCCAGATGTGTATTTACTTGACAAGTTAAATTTCAAACTGATAGCAACATCTTTAAATGGATGTCCTACCAGCAACTGACTAGGACCGAAAACAAAACAAAACAAACGAAAAACCACAAGGAAGGTCACGGCTGGAATGCAGATTTAGAATCTTTAGCTGGAGGGTGGTAGTTGAACCTGAGAGTGAATGCATTCTCCACAGAGTAAAGATAAAGTGTGAAATGTAAAGGCCAAAGACAGCGCTTAAAGCCAACCTGTGCAAGAGGCTTCATTAAAAGAGAAGAATGGTCAGTGAGGTGAGAGAAAAAGTGTTATGAAAGCCAATGCAGAAAGAATTTCAAGAATGTGGATCTAATCAACTGTGACAGGTGCAGCAGAATGACTAAAGAGGATGAAAATTAAGGAGATACATTTTATTTGTCTGTGATGGTCATTGGTCATGACCAGAGCGGTAATTTTTCAGTGAAAGTAATACAAAGCAGTAGGTGAAAGAAAAATTGATGGACAGAAAATGCAAACAAGACATGAAATTAAGTTTTCTAGAGTTTAGTTATGAAAGGAAGGAAGGAAATAAAAAGGAAGTCAGAAGAGGCTCTAGAACTTCACTATTTACAAAGCAGAAAGAAAAAGGTCAGTGATTTCTGTGCCATTAACCACAGCAACGTTTTTCTAGATATATCTCCTGAGGCAAGGGAAACAAAAACAACAATAAACTATTGGGGAGTGCCTGAGTGGCTCCGTCCGTTAAGTGGCTTGGCTCAAGCCTTGATCTCAGGGTGGTGAGACAGAACCCCAGGTCAGGCTTTGCACTGGGTGTAGACCCTGCTTAAAATTCTCTCTTTCGGAGCACCTGGCTGGCTAAGTTGGTTAAGCAACTGCGTTCAGCTCAGGTCATGATCCCAGAGTCCCTGGATAGAGTCCCGCATCGGGCTCCCTGCTCAGCGAGGAGTCTGCTTCTCCCTCTGACCTTCTCCCCTCTCATGCGTGCTGTCTCTCTGTCAAATAAATAAATAAAATCTTTAAAAAAATTTTTTTTCTTTCCCCTTGCCTCCCCTCCCCCCAAAAACAAACAATAACAGGACTACATCAAAACAAAAAACTTCTGCACAGCAAAGGAAACAGTCAACAAAACTCAGACAACCTACTGAATGACAGAAGATATTTGCACATGACATATTCAATAAAGGTACCCAAAATTAAAGAAGTTATATAACTCAACACAAAAAAAACCAAATAATCTAATTTAAATATGGCAGAAGACGTGAAGAGACATTTCTCCAAAGAAGACAGTCAGACGGATAGCCAAAAGACACATGGAAAGATGCTCAACATCACTCATCAGGGAAATGCAAATCAAAACCACAATGAGGTATCATCTCACACCCCTCAGAATGACTATAAAAAACACAAGAAACAACAAGTGCTGGTGAAGATGTGGAGGAAAAGGAACTCTGTGCACTGTTGTTAGGAATGCAAATTGGTGCAGCCACTCTGGAAAACTGTATGGAGGTTCCTCAATAAATTAAGAATAGAACTACCAACGGTACCTGGCTGCCTGTCAGTACAGCATATGACTCTTGATCTCAGGGTTGTGAATTCGAGCCCCAGGTTGGGTGTGCAGCCTACTTAAAAAAAAAAAGAAAGAAAGAAAGAAAGAAAAGTAAAGAAAAATAAATAAAATGGGGCGCCTGGGTGGCTCAGTGGGTTAAGCCTCTCTGCCTTCAGCTTAGATCTCAGAATCCTGGGATTGAGCCCAGCATTGGGCTCTGCTCAGCAAGGAGCCTGCTTCCCCCCCATTCTCTCTGCCCGCCTCTCTATAAATAAATAAAATCTTTTAAAAATAAAATAAAATGGGGGCGCTTGGGTGGCTCAGGTGGTTAATCCTCTGCCTTCAGCTCAGGTCATAATCTCAGGGTCCTGGGATTGAGCCCCGCACTGGGCTCTCTGCTCGGCAGGAAGCCTGCTTCCCATCTTCTCTCTCTGCCCGCCTCTCTGCCTCCTTGTGACCTCTGTCTGTCAAATACATAAAAACTTTAAAAAATGAAACGAAAAGAAGGACAACAAGACTTAAAAAGAAGGCGGCTGTGAGAAAGTAAAAGATGAAGATATTAGAAAAGAATTAGTTTTCTTCTAGGAAGGATCCTCCCAATGTGAGAAGGAAGGAAGAGTAACTTTTCCCTAAAACTACAGAGAAGAAAAATGAATACAGAGCAAAGATTCATTGAGGTGGAGAGAGGAAGACAAAGAGATACAGTATTAAGACTCTCTTTTTACTTAGAGGCAGATTTTCCTCAGTATGAATAATCCAAATTGATAATAGAACTTTACTATAAACAGTACAGCATTATCTGTTGTTACAAACCTGTTAAATCCTTTCCTAATGCTTCCAAACTAACATAATTAATTATTCTTGCTTTTTTCCAGCACTGGCTTATGGTTCTAGAGCCCATTTAACACTGTCAATATTATTAAGGTACATAAACTTTATTCTGATATCTTTATTTTAGTTCTCAAAATGTATAACTTTAATTCAATAACACATGAAGCCATTCATGCACTGTTTGGCAAACCAATGGTTAACTATAGTAAATTATGTGGGCAGTGTCTAAACCATCATTCTCAAACATTTTAATACAGTCAACTTTTGCAACTCAGACTGCTAATTTATTTGCAAGCCAAGAATTCATATTTTCATTCCAGAAAGGAAAAAAGAAAAGGAATAAACTAAGGTTGACCACCACAGAATAATATACAAGTCTTTTGCAAAATGCTATCAACTTTTAGAATTGAGTTTTAAGAAAAAGATCTTTACTCTTTTGATGAGTTGCCAACACAAAGTGATGGCAGCTGGCAAACTAAAGTTTGCATAAAATACATGTTTGGGGTTCATTCAGTGTTGGTTTAATTTTAACACATGTGAAAGGGGCCCAGAAAATGTACTTTCCAATAATTTTGGTATTTTCTTCATAAATATTTAGATAAAAAAGAAAGAAAACCCATCTTCTTTAGACAGTTCAGGGTGAGAGTGTCCATAATCTTAACTACCTCTTTCCTCCCCAGTCACATGTATTTGTGGTAGAACTAAATATATCATCCTCGTGGCAGCTCCCTTGCTTGCTTTCAACCCATTCTGAGTTTGAATTTTCTGCATGACTGAGTTCACCTCCAAACTATGAAAAATAAAAGTTTCCTCACTCTTTAATAGATGTGTATGATATGGTATCACTCTGATGATGTATGTCTTTGTAATGGGCCCTTGACTCATTCAGGGTCAGGCTAGCGGTGGACTTCCTTAAATGTGATTACCAAAGCACAGCAATTCATACCGTAATTTTCATTTTAAGAAATAAAAGGAAAATGGCCACTCAAAGCTCCAAAGTGCTGGTCAGCCCAGCTCCTCCACTTGGAGGTGCAATACGGCTCACCTGTTCCTATCAAAAAAGAGCCCTTTCATCACACCAGAGCAAGAAAGCAAATACCATAAAATATTACTTTACTACATTTTGAAAGATCGACCCATCTACTGTTTTGCAGAGAAAGTCTAGAACCTAATTTTCAGAGGTTAAAAAAGACAGAGAGATGTAGACCTAAGGGGAGAATAAGATTCTAAGAAAAGGCTTCCCCTAATCCAAAGATTCCAAGTATACTTGTAGAGTGGTTTAAGAGTTTTTAGCCTAGCGCCACAGTCTTTTTTATTTACATGTGTTAAAAATGCAACTGGCTAAAATTAAAATTCTCGGTTTAAGATTTCCGTAGAAATGTGTCTGACACAAAGGACAAGTCCTGAATTTCTGGATCAACTGAAAAATGAAAAGCTAGCTCCTAAAGCCACATCATGCGCCCTGCGAGCCCTCGGTAAATGTTAGTGGATTAAATATTAGTCAGAGATGACAGGTGGGCACCGGGGACAGCAGAACCATTTCCGACACTGGGAGAACAGAGCTCGAGCACTGCCCTCGGGTCAGGCCGCACGGGTGAGGGCGACTCGCCTTTGAGCCTCACCGCAGAGTGGCCTGGGGGTTCCGGGGAAAGGGGTGTAGGAGCAAACAGCCCCGTGGCCCGATCGGGGATCTCGCCGGGTCACCGTGGGTAGACTCGTGGCCGCAAAAGCTCTGCGGACTTGGGCGGAGAGCCACCGGGAACTTTCCGCTGCGGCCCGGCTCTGGCAGCCCTACAGGTGTTCCGTCACTGCCGGTGTTCCACCTCGTGTGCCCCGCGCCGCGGCTCCAGCTGACTCAGCGGCGCCTACACGAACGCGCGGCCCGGCTGAGGCAGACTGCGGCGCCGGCCCGTGTACCCCGCCAGCGCGCGCTCGCGGGGAGGCACCGCCCAGCCTGTCCTCTGGCTCCCGGTGATTGGCGACTGGACGACGGGGGAAGCAGGGCCGGGGAGGTTATTGGCTGCAATCCACAATCACTCAACGAGCCAGGGAAAGGAGGGGCCACTTCAGGGAGGGACACGACTGCGAAGCTTTCTCAAGGCCATGAGGCGCCATCTTTGGCTTGTTTTGTTTTGTTTACTTGGGTTTGTTCGTCGCTGCTTAGAAAGCTGCGTGTACACGATTATAAATTCAGTGCTACTAACAGGCTTCATACATTTGGTGATGGAAGGATTTTAATTCCTGTCGGCCTTGGTTACGGATCTTTCAGATACCACTAGCAAAAGTGGGAAGTTCCCCTTAGTTCAAAGTTTTCATCACTAGGAGCCCAGGGATTCCCAGTCAACCGAGTTTAGCTGTGCTTTGGTAGGAAGGCCAAGCCAACGATACATTCGTGGGACTCAATGCAAGGACACCAGGCATGAGCCTAGGTTCCTAGTAAAAATCAAATAGCAAGTCAGAAGCTTGGGTTGTGTACCTCTCTGGGACAAGCTCTCTCTCCCGGGAAGCTAAAAAGTGATGACCTGCAGTGATGTGGAAAAGAATGAGAACAAAACTCCATTAAAAATTCCCAGCACTGCTGCCACCAAAAGAGTCATTGGAATCTGACTAGATTTCAGAGATTTGCATGCAGGTCTAAACTTGTGGAATGATCCACATTTGAGACAGTATTTATTAAGTACTGATCTGGCTTGCATTGTTAGGAAATAAAAATAACACCCAGTACAAGGGAGAAGCCCAGAGAGCCCACAGAGGGCCACTTTCATTATAATGAATTTCAAGACCTGGGACAAGTAATTCTAAAGCTGTTGTTTAGGCGCCCTAAATCCTACCCGAAACTGAGTAGGGCTCTGGCTGAGGAATGGAAATGTATTTCCATCCTCCTACAGAAGCTTTGATGTAATTAAATTTGAACTCTACGGTAGATTCTTTTAAATATCCTGATTGCTGCTTCACTGGTGACATTCCAGTTTCTCCCTCATCATCCTATATACTTCCTATGCTTTCGCTCCAATCTGTGAATACAGATTTGAATATATTTTCCCTATGACTCCTCATAGGAGACAGTGGCTTAGTAACAGAATGAAGTGAGATGAAGGCTCCTGAGACGAAGGCTCATGTAACAGGAGGCTTTGCTCTGAGCTTGTTCTGTCCTCCTCTTCTTACCCTTTTCTCTGTGACTCTTAGACCTGGGGAGAAGGCTACTCAATCCAAAAATGCAACACGATAACCACAATGCATTTCTTATCCCCCTCCTATATATTATTTGCCTTTGCCTCCTCTTTGCCCCTCTCCCATCACAACCACCATGAATGGTTTTTGAGATCTGGACTTGACTGGATTATTTTCCTGACACTTTGCCAGCTGTGGAGCTTTTCGAACAAATCCCAACCTATAAACGACCATTTTGTCAAAAAGCCAAGAGAGAACGTCCCTTCTGAACACACCAACCAAACCACACATAAAGGCCAAAATATACACAGCTGTACATTTAAGAACGTGAGACAATAAAAAGCAAAACCACTTAAGGCAAAACAGTCACTAAAGAAGGCTTCGAACCACAGATTCAATAAATTGCCTACCCTTATTTGCCACATGGACTATATACTCCCTGGGAATTATTCAATTATTCACTAATCTGGTACTTTAAAAGAGGAGGAGAAAAATACAGTAAATGCACATAAAATGAAAGTGCCTAAGTATGCTGAGCATAGGATTTTCTAAGCTCTAATTTGCACACGAAATCCTATTTGGATCACATTTGGGAACACAACAGAAAAAAAAAATCACAGCCTAATAAGGGCTACTTTGCACACATAAAATCAAAGGTAATCTCTTTCGAAAACAAAATCTGATATGGCACATATACACATACTGTACATATACACAAAGCACAAAACCCCAAGATAAATCTTTATAAAATCAATTGCTTCAAAACACACACAAACACACACACGCACACAATGTCTTCATGAAAATGTAAGACACATTTGTAAGAAGGGCTTTGCCCACCTCCCCGGGGAGGTGAGTGTCTCAATTATAATATCCAAACATTTTAACCTATTGGCCTTGGACAATTGCCACATTCAAGCCACTTGGTTTTGGTTCTGGAGGAGGGTGTGTAAAACGCACGCAAACAGCTTTGTGAGGGAGTCTCAATTCTCCGCTTCTTTCGACGTTGCCCGTGGCAGAAATATACATTATCCCTTCACCCCGCCTAAAAAAAAAAAGAAAAAAGAAAAAGAAAAAAAGAAAAAAAAATCTATACTCCCCAAGCAGCTAAATTTCTTAAATACCTCAACCACAAAAATTTACCAGTTCTTAAACTGTGAAAACAAAAAGAAAAAAACTATAAATTTGGCTGTAAATAGTTGTACACGGTCATCCTGCTTCTCAACTTCTTGGTATATTTAAAACCTTGACCAGGAAAAAAGAAAGAGGAAGAGAGACAGAAAAAGAAACGGGGGAAAGCACAAATTCCCCTTAGCAACAGTTTCCGCACCCCAGCACTGCCACAGATCTCTATTTTTAAAAATTTTGAAAACACACACAAGATTAAGGAGGGGGAAAAAAATGGAAAAAGGATACCCGAAGGTCGTATGGCTCTTTGTATTCGTGTGTGTGCAAAAAGGAGGACTCGCGGCGCCGGAGCCGGCAAGCCCCGCCCCTCCCCCGACGCCCTCCCGGATTGGCCGCGGGCGGCCGCGGGGGCGCCCCGCCCGCGAGCACACGCGCCGCGCCCGAGGCCGGGTTCCCAGGGGGCCCCTGAGGGCCCCGCGACCCCCGACCCCGACGCCCACCCGGCTGGACCCTCGCCGTGGGTTCTCATCTATCCCCTTCCCCACCTCTGTCGCTTTCCTTTCACTTTCTCTCCCTCCTCACCCTTTCCCATCGTCCTTTCTCAGTGAAACGAGACCCCCCCCCCCCCCCCCCCCCCCGCATCAATACGAATAACAGTTCAGTGAGCAAGCTCCTTCTGACAATTTGCTAAACTTGGTTAGCTAGCTAGTCAGTAAAATTCCAGACTGGAATTAGGCATCAAGGACTTGGTGCGTCGGCTGATTTCCAGGTAGAACGTCCCTGGGTCGTGTCTGTCGCTTGACACTCCCACCTTTAAGGGAAGGAACATTTCAAGCAAGGTGAAGGACAAAATAGACTTTGGCGTTGCTTTTGCTCAGCCTGAGTCTCCAGTTTTTCTCAGCTGGCTAAAATAGCATTCCCAGGAACCTAAAATGGCTCCCCTTTACCTCTTGCATGAGGACCTTGTGGCCTGTACTTGAACGTTAAACCGCCCGCACTCTGGCCCCACACCCTTGTTCCTTCTTGGTTCCCACTGTCCTCACCTTTTCAACCCCGAATTATTCCTTTGCTCAAGTGCTCCTGTCTGCGTGGAATAATGCCTGTTTCCTCTTCTCTGACTAGTCAGTTTTTACCCATTCTTCAGCTATTTCAGTCAGCGCAGGCCACTTCCTTCTCTCCTGTCGGCATCAACCTCAGGCTTTCTCGGGTTAGCAGCCCTTAACCTTGATTGTTTCACATACTTGAGTGATTTCACACTAGTAAGCTGTCTGAGATTAGAGATGGTATCTTAAACTTCTTTTTCCATTCAGGAACTGGTTGTTTTTGTTGTTGTTTGATTCTTACTTCAGCAGCTAGCATAACTGTAGACATTTGGTAAGCACTGGGAAAAAAATCATTTATAATTAAATGAGTGAATTTTTTTCTAGACTAAGACACAATTTTTGAAACTCAGACCCCACAACAAGAATGTGCCTTCTCCAGTAATGGTTCATGGGCACTTACTGTGCAAGAGTTGTTCTGAACACTTCACAAATATTAATTTATTTAATCTCCTCAGTGATGGGGAGGATATTATGTTTCCCCCCACTTCATGATGTATCTTTCTCTCTTATTTTGTTTTATTTTGAGTAAGCTCCACTCCCAACAGGGGTCTTGAACTCATGATGCTGAGATTAGAAGTTGCATGCTGTACCCACTGAGCCAGCCAGGCACACCTATCCCCATTTTATATTCGAGACTCAAGTACAGAGAGGTATAGAGATCTTTCTCAACCTACAGTGGGGTTACTTCCCGATGAACCTAAGTTGAAAACATTAAGTTGGAAGTGATTTTAATACACCTAACCTGAGCTTTATACCTTAAAATTGCCTGGAACGCTTACATTAGCCTATAGTTGGGCAATATCATCTAACACAAGCCCATCTTATAATAAGGAGTTGACTATCTCATGGAATTTATTGAACACTGTACCAAAAGTGAAAAACAGAATGGTTGTAAGTGTATTGGTTGTTTATCTTTGCGATAGCGTGGCTGCCTGGGAGCTGTGGCTCACTGCCTCTGCCCAGCATCATGAGAGAGTATCCTACTGCTTATCACTAGCCCCAGACAAGAGCCAAATTCAAAACTCCAAGTATGGTTTCTACAAAATTTGTATCACTTTAACACCAGTGTAAAGTAAAAAAAGTCCTAAGTCAGGGAGGACACCTGGGTGGCTCAGTCAGTTAAGCATCTGTCTTTGTATCATGTCATGATCCCAGGGTATACTGGTATATATATCTCTCCTTGCTCAGCAGGGATCCTGCTTCTCCCTCTACCTGTCAGTCTCCCTGCTTGTGTTCCCTCTCTCTTTGTCTCTGACCAATAAATTAATTAAAAAAAAATACTAAGTCAGGGGCCATCTGTAATAAGTGACTAAGGTTATACAGGTATAAGAGGTAGACCTGAGATTCGAACCCAGTAAATCTAGTTCCATAGCCCAGGTTCTTTTTTTTTTTTTTTTTAATTTTTTTTTAAAGATTTTATTTATTTATTTGACAGATAGAGTACAAGTAGGCAGAGCAGCAGGCAGAAGGAGAGGGAGAAGCAGATTCCCCGCTGAGCAGAGAGCCTGATGAGGGGCTTGATCCCAGGACCCTGAAACCATGACCCAAGCGGAAGGCAGCCGCTTAACCGACTGAGCCACCCAGGTGCCCCAATAGCCCGAGTTCTTAATCATTATGCCTCTCTGTCTCCACTGCATAGCTTTTATTTTTTTGTTTTTTAAAGATTTTGGGTTTTTGGCTTTGCCTTTGGCTCAGGTCATGATCTCAGGGTCCTGGGATAGAGCCCCGCATCAGGCTCTCTGCTTAGCAGGGAGCCTGCTTCCCTTCCTCTCTCTCTCTCTGCCTGCCTCCCTGCCTACTTGTGATCTCTGTCAAATAAATAAAATCTTAAAAAAAATCTTAAAAAAAAAGGTATAACATCTTATATCTGCAAACATACAGGTGGCCATTTTCAAAATGTTAAGATGAAGGAAAAATAGAATTACTAATGACAATTATTATAATTGACATTTATTGAAGTTTTACGTGGTGCCAGGCTCTCTTTCATTTAATCAGTTCTTCTTCTTCTTCTTTTTTTTTTTTTTAAGATTTTATTTATTTATTTGACTGAGAGAGAGACAGCAAGAGAGGGAACACAAGCAGGGGGAGTGAGAGAGGGAGAAGCAGTCTTCCTGCCAAGCAGGGAACCTGATTTGGGGCTCGATCCTAGGACCCTGGGATCATGACCAGAGTGGAAGGCAGACGCTTAATGACCGAGGCACCAAGCCACCCTTCATTTAATCAGTTCTATGAGATAAGTACTATTATACTATTATACTGTCACTTTTACTGATGAGAAAACAGACTTAGAGACTGAAGGTGATTTACCTCAAGGTCATGGAGCTCACTAAATGGTGGAGTCAGATCTTGAATCCAGGCCTCCTGACTTCAGCACCTGTGCTCTTGAGCAATCATTAGTCTCCGCCAAAATTAAAGTCCACTCTTTCTGTGTTAACTCTCTTTTGGTCTCTTGTTTTGAGTCCATGAAAGATAAGCTGTCTTCCCTCTGAGGATCAATAGAATGTTCATACCACCCCCCACTCCACCAATGTCTCCTGGGTATATTTTATTTTATTTTATTGTTTTATTTTATTTTTTTTTTAAGATTTTATTTATTTATTTATTTGTCAGAGAGAGAGCACGAGTGAGAGCGAGCACAGGCAGACAGAGTGGAAGGCAGAGTCAGAGGGAGAAGCAGGCTCCCTGCGGAGCAAGGAGCCCGATGTGGGACTTGATCCCAGGACGCTGGGACCATGACCTGAGCCAAAGGCAGCTGCCCAACCAACTGAGCCACCCAGGCGTCCCTTTATTGTTTTATTTTAGAGAGAGGCAGAGTATGGAGCGGGGAGGGAGGGGCCGAGGGAGAGGGAGAGAGAAAATCCTAAACAGACTCCATGCCCAGCGGGGAACCCAAGCCAAGGCTAGATCTCTTGACCCTGAGGTCATGACCTGAGCTGAAATCAAGACTTGGCCGCTTAACCAAGAGTCACCCCGTCACCCCTCCTGGGACACATTTTAAATTATGAGTCCATTTATACAAAGGCCAGAATTAAGTTGAAAAAGCCATTTCATTTTAATTTTCTTTTCTCCCCCTATGGCCATAGAGGAACCTTTGGTAGAAAGTTGGAGCAAAGCATTTTTGTGCTATTAGATAATGAGAATAGAAAGAAAAATGCACCTTTTTCAACCTAAAAAAATTAAAATTTTGAACTCCAAAACTTTGGAGATTTCAAATGTTAAACTTTATAGATGACTTGTTGATTGAGGAAAAGCTGCTCATTTGGCTTCGAATCAAGAAGATCTCTTCATTTTAAGCTATTTCTGTTCAGTGAGATCCCATGGGAGGCTCCCCATATAGTGAAATCTAACTTTCCCTGGAGTGAGGCCGGGGAGCTGCTTCCAACCGTCGTTCATTAACACACCCGAGAGCATTATGGAACAGTAGTGGAAGGAAATCCCAGAGTCAGTTGGGAGTATGTCCTCAGAGGCACTGGAGAGGGAACTGTCTGAAAGAGTGGAGGTTTGAAGAGATGAAAGAGGTTATAGAAAGGTGGAAGATAATGCAAAGGAAAAGAGAAGGATGACAGGCAAGCAGCGAACAGTATTCAAGGAATAGCAAGTAAAGGAGTTTATGCTGTAGCAGATATGAAGGCAGATTAGATTTTTTTTTTTTTAAGATTTTATTTTTTATTTGAGAGAGTGAGAGAGGGAGGGAGGGAGAGAGCAAGAGCAGGGGGAGGAGCAGAGAGAAGAGGGAGAACAGGCTCCCTGCCAAGCAGGTAGCCCCAACATGGGGCTCCGGGGGCTCTATCCCAGGACTCTGGAATCATGACCTGAGCTGAAGGCAGATGATCAACCCACCGAGCCACACAGGCACTCCAAGGCAGATTAGATTATAAAGGAAAAAAATATCTGAATCGGACTGATAATTAAATGCAAAGGAAATTGTATAAATAGTTGGGAAGTCAGGGTGCCTGGGTGGCTCAGGACCTCTGCCTTCGGCTTGGGTCGTGGTCCACCAGTCCTGGGATCGAGCCACAAGTCGGGTTCTCTGCTCTGCAGGGAGCCTGCTTCCGCCTCTCTCTGCCTGCCACTCTGCCTACTTGTGATCTCTCTGTCTGTCAAATAAATAAATAAAATCTTAAAAAAAATAGCTGGCAAGTCTTTCTTAAAGGCTAGCAAAAAGCAATACTATCAAAACAATTAAAATGCAAACAAAAATTAAATATAGATAAGTGTGAAAATGTAGGAGAATGAGAAAGAAGAGGAGGAGGAGGAGGAGAAGAAGGATAAATGCCAGCTAATGTATGTAGAAGAAATGACAGGAATTGGAAAACCAGCCTTTGGCAACCACCAGTGCAAAAATGGTTTCAGGAAGGATAATCAATGGTTGCTAAATCCACTGGGTGCAAGACTGTCAGAGAACAGGATACTCACATGATCTCAAATGAGCACTCTACTAATTATTAGTTTACTAATTAATTACAAAGGACAGACATGCCTTTACAGCAGAGAAGTCTATCAGAAAAACTTCACATCAACGGTAACATAACAAACTGACCTGTGCCTCCTGGTACAGTACAATGGGGAATATACAATATCACCTAGATAATATTCTTGCTAAGAATGTTTAACCTGATTCTAATCATGAGCAAACAATCAGACAAATCTGGGCTGCACATGACAGATGATGGCCTGGATTCTTCAAAGTTTAAATGTCATAAGAGATACACATGCAAACCTGGGAGCCTGTTCTAAACTAAACTAAAAAAATATGACAATTAAATGTGATGTGTGAGCCTTGATCGACTTCTGAATCAGGAAACAAGAAAACTATTCTGGGCACTATGTGGACAAATGAGGAATCTGAATATGGGCGAGATATCAAGATAATATGACTATATCATTGTTAAACTTCTTGGTGTGCTATTGTGGTTTCACAAAAGAATATCTTAGTTCTTAGGAGACACATTTAGGGGTAAAATGTCATGATCTCTTAACTTTCAAATAATTAGGTAAGATATATATTAACAAATAAATAGATATATACATTAGAAATAATGTACATGTGGCAAAATGATATCAATTAGCAAACCTATATGAAGGGCATATGGGTATTTGTTGTACCAGTCTCAAAAAGCTGAAACTTTTCTGGTTTTGAAACATTTCAAAATTTAAAAAATAATAAAAAAAAATAGATCATGTTTTCACTTTAGATATTTAGACTCAGCCCTTACTTGAGACAAGGAAATGGTCTCATGGACTCTGGCATTCCCTGAATTATTTTAGACTTTGTTACAATGCTTCAGAAAATCAAAAGAGCATGTAAATCAAGACCACCTAGAAAGTCAAAGAATGTTTTTAAACAGACAGGTGGAAGAAGAACAAGTGGCAACAATTCTAGATTGTGAAAAAGACCAAAACCCAAAGAAAAGTGGCTTTTGTTTTTAAGGTGCAAGGGCTGGTGGTACATGAACCATTGATTAGTCCTTCCCTTGTAAAGACCAACTCACTCACGCACCTGATATCCAGACTTGAGTATTGACTAAGCCTCTGCCCATTGATCTAACAGAAAACAAAACAAAAGAGAGATGCTAAGAGAAATACCCTACAGAGCTCCTCTGGGAACTCAATTCTCAATGAGACTAATGTTATCATTAGAAGGGAAAGACAGCAGGACCGCAGAGCAGAATCTGGGCAAAGTGGGAATGGCATGACTGCTCCTTAAACCTGCTTTTTCTGGGGCTCCTGGTTGACTTGGTCAGCAGAGCATGCGCCTCTTGACCTAGGGGTTGTGAGTTCAAGCCCCATGTGGGGTGTAGGGATTACTTAAAAATAGAATAAAAACTGCTTTTTATGACACCTAGTTGTCTGCATTTATAAGGAGGGGGTGGCATAACATTTTTTAAAAACTCCTCAATGCAAGTAATTTTGTCTTAATTAAAAAAAAATTAGGGGTATCTGGGTGGCTTAGTCGGTTAGGCATTGGACTCTTGGTTTTGGCTCAGGTTATGATCTCATGAGTCATGAGATGGAGTCCATGGGGCTCCAAGTCAGTTCTGAGCTCAGCCTGGGGTCTGCTTTGAGATTCTCTCTCTCCCTCATCTTCTGCCCCTCCCCCCCTCTCTCAAGTAAATAAGATCTTTTAAAAAAATTAATATATGGGGGCATCTGGGTGGCTCAGGGGGTTAAGCCTCTGCCTTCGGCTCAGGTCATGATCTCAGGGTCCTGGGATCCAGCCCCACATTGGGATGTCTGCTCAGCAGGGACCCTGCTTCCCCCTCTCTCTCTGCCTGCCTCTCTGCCTACTTGTGATCTCTTTCTCTGTCAAATAAAATTTAAAAATCTTTAAAAAAAATTAGTATATGTTTCAAAGTATGTTTAAGAACAGCAAACAGCAAACAACAACAACAACAACAACAAATGAGCAGGGATGCCTGGACGGTTCTTTCAGTTAAGTGTCTGTGCGTCTGCTTTTGGCTCAAGTCATATGGGATCGAGTCCCGCATCAGGCTCCTTGCTTAGTGGGGAGCCTGCTTCTCCCTCTGCCTGCCTCTCCCCCTGCAAGTGCTCTCTCCCTCTCTGACAAACATATAAATAAAATCTTTTAAAAACAAACAAAAGCAGAAAACAGCATCTTGAAATTCAACAATTATAGGGAGTCACAGTTCTGAGAAGGGTAAGAAAGCATCATTGACATAAGGACACAGAGTGAAATCTAGTCATTCATTTACTCATTAAAATACATGTATTATCTTATCTCTACTGAGTAGCCTGCACTGTGCTAGACATAGGGGAACAAACAAAAAGTACAGTATAGTAAATGTTTGACTGAAAAGGAAGATAGATCACAAAGTAACCAGAGACCCTAACAGAGACGCTCTCCAATATGCCACGTGCCTTAGACTGTTTAGATGAGTTTGGGGAACTCTGCTATCCCTACCTACGGACCACACTGAGGCTCTATTGACTCAAGGCTGAGCCACCCTTCTGTACATTTTGCTTCTTCGGGGGCTCCTGTGGGACTATGCTTCATCTGTTGTTCTGGGTTAAAATGCTCCACTGCTCTCTTTTCCAGAGATTAAGCTGGGGGTACAGCCTCAGGACTCAAGAGACACAGGCTGATTATGAGCCCCCCCACAGTACCCTGGCACTCACTGGCTTCCCTCCACATCCCCGCTGCAGATGAGCGACCATGCCAGGAGAGCCTATGTATGGTGTGAAACTCTGTATGCATGGGGAAGCTTCCGACATATGATGTCCTTGGGACAACGGTGGCAGTGAGGCTAAGCTGGGAAAAGAGCTGCAGTAGTTGCAAAAATAGCCCCTTGACTTTGGTCCCTTCTGGTCTGCACACATCCCCTCCTTGGGAGCACCCGCTATTCTGGTCTTTCTGGGAGTTTGTGTCCTTTCTCTCTCCATTTGAACAGCCTTGGCTCTGACCTGTGGGCATTAGAGAAAAACAAATGGGATGAGTTATGTATGTGTGATGGGTGTGGCCAGGGGTTATGGAAAGGGGCAAGAGAGGTTCTCTTCAGGAACCTAAAAGAAAAAAGGTAAAAGGGACTGAATCTGTGACCCAGTTCCTCTTGTGAAACAGAGTTCTTTCCTGTCTTTGGCCTGGCTGGGTTGAGAAGGTGCTTCTGAGGGCTCAAATCTTCTTCCCAACCTCGCAGAAGCAGGGCAGACATGGAGAGATTCTCGAGGAACATAAGCGACTGTGACAGTACAGAGCAACACACAGAGGGGCACGTGGTCATTATGTATGGCTGGAGAAATTATCTGTCTCCAGGGGGACATGTTTCATTGTGCATTAGCTTCTAGCCGCTTCCTTCCTCCCTGTTTCTCTGCCCACTCTCTCTCCATCACTGTCCTTTGGAGTCTCCTTTCCCTCCCTCCCCCGCTCCCCACGGTGCTGCTCTGCCCATCGCTGTCTCCTGCCATCCTTCCTGCCAGGCTGGCCACTGCGCTCACTCTCACACTTGCTGCAGGGGACTTGCCTTCCTGCTTCTCTCATGTGTCTGCTTCTCTCTAGCTCCCGTTCTCTCTCGTTCCATCTGGGTTTCCCTCTGCAGTATGAACGCTTTGGGTACCCCGCAGCTAGTGATAACCTTTTCTCTTTACATTAAAGTCCACCGCAGCACTTGGTTTATTGATTGATTGGTTTTTATTTAAATTCTGGGGAGGCAAGAAAAGGGAATTTTTTTTTACAAAGTGAGAGAGCAGAGAGAAAACAGAATTGAGCTGAGGGAGCATAGAGAAAAGGGGCAGGCAGCCTGAGCAGATGGGGTGGGGGCTGGAAAGGGAGGCATCAGAAGACGTAGAACCCATACTCTTTTTTTTTTTTCCAAAAGATTTTATTTTATTATTTGACAGACAGAGATCACAAGTAGGCAGAGAGGCAGGCAGAGAGAGAGAGAGGAGGAAGCAGGCTCCCTGGGATCATGACCTGAGCCGAAGGCAGAGGCTTTAACCCACTGAGCCACCCAGGCACCCCAGAACCCATACTCTTATTTCCCCTCAAATAAACTAGGGAGGATATTCGTGGCTGAGGACCGCAGAGTCTGGATTATCAAGGGTTAAATCCCAAGTTAGGTTTGGCACCTCACTCAGAGGCAAAAGCTTCAGGGAGAAAAAAGTTGGGTTAAATAAACCCAAGAAGCTGACGTGGGTAGAATTTCTTCTGCCTGACCCACTAACAACTGCGAACAGGACATTATAGAAATGGTTTTTATTGAAATGCTTCAGTGCGGCATAGCCCCTGGAAGCCAGAACTTGGCTCAGAGGCTAGGCCTGGGGAGCACCGCAGGAATGTGGACTGTGCGCGGACTGGAGGGAGAGGGCGGGGAAGGAGGGCCTGCCAGGGTCAGGAGGGAGGGGGCAACAGGCAGCTGCTTATTGCGGTAGTTCTGTTGCTGTGTGTGCTCTCTCCCCTTGCCTGCTCTAATTAAAGCTTTCCTGATGTGATTCTGGCTTCCTGAAGGGAAACCAGGATTTTGAAAACAAACAAGAAACAAACATTAAAAAAATGGCAGAGTTGCTTGTTTGCAATATATGCATATTTTAATCATAAAGCACTTAATCATATCCTGAGGTCACTGCTGAGGGTCAGTTTCAGAGGACCTCCTCTCCTGCTCTGGCCCTGGAAGGAGGGGCTCTTCTAGCAAAACACACACAAGCAACAATATCAAAACCCCTAACTGTACTCACCAGATTAGATACGCTCATGTAAATCCTTCACTCACCCAATCATCCTCCACACCATCTGACACAAGGGAACTGCTCCCCCCCACCTTTCCCCTCCACATTTTTTTTTTTCTTAACCTTACTCCCTTTTCATCCCACTTCTTACTCCTCTCCCCTAACAGACCACATGGAATCCATGGACCAGAATAAATCAGTTGTTTTATTTTCCCTCAAAGGATGTAACCTTCCACTCCCAAACGGCTTTGACAGTTTTCTCATTTGCGAGCTGAGGAGGATATCAAGAGACATTGACCTTCTGGTTTTGCCTAAAGAGGGAACACTCAGTAACTATTATGCTCTGGTCCCTGATTTCCTTTCACTGTGCCCTTCCTCCCCCTCCCCCTTGTCCTCGCCTATCTTTTCCCTCTCCCTCCTGAACATTCTACCGACCCCCACAAAGCCCTCTCATCTGCCTTCAAGCCCATGCATTCCCTGCTAGCTAGAGAAAGCATGAGACCCAGACCTGGAGGAGTGTTTGCTCTATTTAATCAGATTAGTCCCATTACCTACCCTGAGGAGTCAGATTTTGGTGTCACTGAGCTATCTGTAGAAGGAGGAGAAATTGTCAGACATCACTTAAAGAGCCCTGTCCCATGGACGCCTGGGAACTGCCGAGAGAAATTAATCTTCCAGCTATTTAAGGCAATTTCTTTTCCATCATCCTTTGTCAAGAGGACTGCACTGGGAAATGAATCTGATGGGAGTCCCCGAACTGGTCCACTCCACTCGACAGAATCTCTCCAGCGCTGTGAGGCATCCATCATCCCCACGCAGTGGAGACATACAACATCCCTGCCAAGCCAGTTTCCTGCCAGCATGCAGCAGCAAGAAGCCACGACTGCCCAGGCTGGACATGACTGGGCCTAGACGCTTGTAGTTTCTTCTACCCCTGCTCTACTTTCTCTCCAGAACACCTACCACAATTCCATCTCTTCCATTCATTCTTCCTTTTATCCAAGATCCAGGAGGGAGAGAAATGGGCACGTGCAGAACAGAACATGGGACGGATGGCTGTGCATTTTCTTGCCTGAACATAAGGCCTCAGCCAGTGCAGAATGGGTGCTTACATTACACAGCCAGACCACTGCCAAAGCAGGCCGTTGAGACAGAAACTGGGCTAGGGGAGCACTGCTTCAAGACCATCTCTTATCTCCAGACTTAATTTTCTTTCACAGGCCAGGGAGTCCTAGGCTCATTCACGGACAAGAATTCCACTCTTCAACTCTCTTTCCACCCTCAAGGTTATGTCCCAGGGCAGTAACTGTCAAATTGTGTTCCTTCGGGTTCCAAGAAGTACCAGGGAGCATGTATATATATAAAGGTGTGGAGGCAGGGAGGTGGCACTGTGGGCTGGGGCCCCAAGGGGGAGGGGGCTCAGGGGTAGAGGCTCTTGACCCCCCCAACTCTTATTTCAACCTGATTTGATTTCTCTCAGGTGTTAGAATTTCTCCTAAGAGTTCTTTTCTTTTTTTTTTTTTAAGGTTCTGACTTTTTTGCACTTCTATTTTTTAATTTTAATTCCAGTGTAATTATCAGACAGTATTATATTAGTTTCAGGTATACAATATAGTGATTTTTTAAATTTTTTATTTTTTATAAACATTTATTTTTATCCCCAGGGGTACAGGTCTGTGAATCACCAGGTTTACACACTTCACAGCACTCACCAAAGCACATACCCTCCCCAATGTCCATAATCCCACCCCCTTCTCCCCAACCCCCTCCCCCCAGCAACCCAAGGTTCTGACTTTTTTTAAGTAAACTTTATGCTCAACGTGGGGCTCAAACACATGATCCCAAGATGGAGAGTCGCATGCTTCACCCACTGAGCCAGCCAGGTGCCCCTAGGGCTCTGATTTGTGACAAAGGTCTACCAACCAGCATCCTGAAGGAGAGGATGTCTGTACTTGGGGCTCTCACACAGCTAACCTCCCAGCTGCCTCTAACGTAGAGGGGGCCCAGTTCCCGGCTAGCATTAGCGGCTCCCAGGCTCCGGGGGCTCCAGAGGCACTTTTCAGCAAAATGAATCTCCTCAGGCACCAGAGTCATTTGTTTTCCAAACTCCCTGCTCGGATCTCACTAATTCCCAATTTCCCTGCATTTGACAAATGCAATTAACAAGCCTCGATCAGTTCCTGGCGGACAGCCCTCATCAATCAATACGCGACTGCACAAGGCTGAGGGGGAAGGGAAAGTATCCGCACCACAGGCGAGAGGGGCCCTTACCCCTCGATTTCTCAAGATATGAGGCTGGGCTGTCACCCTCACCAGCCACCTTCTCCCTTCTTACTCACCAAAACCAAAGCGGTACTGTTCATACCCTCCTCTCCCGTTTTTTCAAAGGTTTCTCCCATCAACCTCCCCTATGCTTATGGCTTCTCTTAAACAGAAGGCCTTACCATCTGCTGCCACCATTAGCTTGGGAACCCCCTCAGTGCGGGGTGTGATAAATCAGCCATTGCTCTGCTCTCAGCAGGGTCTCCTCCCCACCCACATGTGCCAGTGACAGTTTTGAGCCGCTTCCTGTTCAGGAGACTGTAAGCCCACCATCAACCGCTCTGTCCCCCACCTGTGTACACGGGATGGCCAAAAGGACAAGGATCACCAAGCTTGTGGTCACTACCACTTTCACACTCACCTCTTTGTCCTCTTTTCTCAAGGTCCAAACAAACCTTCCCTTCCCAGTTGGTTTAAGATTCAAGATTCACCCTCTTCACCTTTCTGCTCTGCGGGTAGCACTGGCTTCCCCTCCCCCACAGCAGGATGAGAGCCTTTCCCTGTGCAGCTCTTCCTCACAGAGCCCTGTGCATCTTTCCACCTCATCAACTTTTCATCTCTTTGCAAACAGAATCGGGAAGTCTCTCCCTCCTCCCTGCCTCTCTCTCCATCTCCTTTGTTATTAGCTTCATGAGTAGGGATGCTAATGTATTCACTAGACAATGTCTTCACACCACTGTTTCCTGTAATTACAGTCGGTGCCCTCCCACCGTCCTGGCTATTTTGGCTGAAAAGTGCTTGGAGGAGGGACAGCATGGACAAAAGACACAACACAGGCTGAGGTCGAGTAGTGTAATGTTAACATCCAAGAAAGTAAAACAAATAATCACCTCTGCAGCAGGTCATTAACAACTAGTAACACATAGAGGTCAATGCCACCAGAGCTTAAAAAAATTATCAGTACAATTGAGGACCCCTCCACTAGAGGATGGGGAGCTGTACCCACATTGCCAGCAACAGTTTCCCCCAAGAAATGCAAGCAGCCACATCCACCCTCCTTCAGGGGGTAGAGCCACTATATTTGTCATGCAGATCAGCCACACTGTCACTGGAGACTCGGATCCAGCCATCCTCCCGGACATGGTAGAGGTTGACTGCGCCTCCCGAGTAGGCATCTCTGTAGGTGGCTTGGTAGATGGCTCGACGGGCCAGATCATAGGCCTGTTCCACCTCTAGGTCATAGGAGTAACCCCGATCCATGACCCCATAAGCATACACAGAGCCAGAACCTACAGAGAAGGTGGCCCCCGAGATCCGGTTTCCTTCACTGTCCACATAGTAGAGGCCTGGAAAGAGAGGTGAGGTTAGCAGGAAAAAAATGACCATCTCTTTTGACATCTAATTCATTCTCCAAGAAAAGTTCTCTATCCCTCATGAAACCCAGGGGAGACCAACAGATATACAAGAAAATAATACTTTGGGGGTGCCTGCGTGGCTCAGCCTTTAAGCGTCTGCCTTTGGCTCAGGTCATGATCCCAAGGCCCTGGGATCCAGCCCCGCATCAGGCTCCCTGCTCGGCAGGAAGCCTCCCTCTCCCACTCCCTCTGCTTGTGTTCCCTCTCTCGCTGTGTCTCTGTCAAGTAAGTAAATAAAATCTTAAAAAAAAAATAAAGAAAGCAAATATATTTCTACAAAATTACTTGAAAAAAAATAATAGCTGGGGGCGCCTGGGTGGCTCAGTCAGTTAAGCACCTGCCTTCAGCTCAGGTCATGATTCCAGGGTCCTGGGACTGAGCCCTGCATTGGGATCCCTGCTCAATGGGGAGCTGTCTTCTCCCTCTCCCTCTGCCTGCTACTCCCCTTGCTTGTGCTCTGTCAAATAAATAAATAAAAATCTATTAAAAATAATAGCTGAAGGAATAAAATTAAATATTAAGATTCCTGGATTCTACCTCACATTATTACTGCTTTACTATCCTCACTGCATAACCAAAAAACAAGTATAATCCAAATGACTTAGGTTTCCTTTTCTTTCTTTCTTTTTTTTTTTAAGATTTTATTTATTTATTTGACAGAAGAGAGATCAGAAGCAGGGAGACAGGCAGGCAGATAGAGAGAAGGAAGCAGGCTCCCGGCTGAGCGGAGAGCCCGACGCGGGGCTCGATCCCAGGACTCTGTGATCATGACCCGAGCTGAAGGCAGCGGCTTAACCCACTGAGCCACCCAGGCCCCCCCACCCTTTTTAAAGATTTTGTTTATTTATTTGAGAGACGGAGGTCACAAGTAGGCAGAGAGGCAGGCAGAGAGAGGAGGAAGCAGGCTCCCCGCTGAGCAGAGCGCCCATGCGATCCCAGGACTCTGTGATCATGACCCGAGCTGAAGGCAGCGGCTTAACCCACTGAGCCACCCAGGCCCCCCCACCCTTTTTAAAGATTTTGTTTATTTATTTGAGAGACGGAGGTCACAAGTAGGCAGAGAGGCAGGCAGAGAGAGGAGGAAGCAGGCTCCCCGCTGAGCAGAGCGCCGATGCGGGGCTTGATCCCCGGACCCTGGGATCATGACCTGAGCCGAAAGCAGAGGCTTTAACCCACTGAGCCACCCAGGTGCCCCGGTTTTCTTTTTTTTAAGGTTTTACTTTTATTTATTTGAGAGAGAGAGAGAGACCCCACAAGCACAAGCAGGGAGAGCAGGAGACACAGAGGGAGAAACAGGCTTCTTGAGGAGCAAGGAGCCTGATACAGGGCTAATGCAACCGACTGAGCCACCCAGGAGCCCCATGACTTAGGTTTCAAGCACAGAATGTCAGCACTGTGGAGATAATGTTTAAAACAGTTCTAGCCCTTGGGTGCTAGGGGTGTTCTCTCTCAAATAAATAAAATCTTTTAAAAAAGAAAACAGGGCGCCTGAGTGGCTCAGTCATTAAGCATCTGCCTTCAGCTCAGGTCATGATCCCAAGGTCCTGGGATTGAGCTCCACATCTGGCTCCTTGCTCACTGGGAAGCCTGCTTCTCCCTCTCCCTCTCCCCTTGCCTGTGTGTTCCCCCTCTTGCTGTGTGTCTCTGTCAAATAAACAAATAAAAACTTAAACAAAAAACAAAACAAAACAAAACAACACTTACAAAGAAAAAAAAACAACCCTAGTCCTCAAAAGTTTAGACTATCTGGGGAACAAGACATATACCGCACAGTAGAAGAGAGCCTAGAGTTCCAAATTATATCGCAAAGACCTGCACTGTCCAATATGGGAGCCACTAGCCGTGTGTGACCACTGAGCATGTGAAATGAAGCTGGCACTACATGCTGAAGTGCTAACATTTTGGATCTATAAAATAAAATATATACTATTAAGATTTATTTATTTTAGGGGCACCTGGGTGACTCAGTCGTTAAGCATCTGCCTTTGGCTCAGTCATGATCCCAGGGTCCTGGGATCAAGGCCCACATAGGGCTACCTGCTCTGTGGGAAGCCTGCTTCTTCCTCTGCCACTCCCCCTGCTTGGTCCCTCTTTCCGTCAAATAAATAGATAAAATCTTTTTTTTTTTTTAAAAGATTTTATTTATTTGACAGATCACAAGCAGGCAGAGAGGCAGGCAGAGAGAGAGAGGGGGAAGCAGGCTCCCCGCTGAATAGAAAGCCCGATGCAGGGCTCAATCCAAGGACTCCAGGACCATGACCTGAGCCGAAGGCAGAGGCTTTAACCCATGAGCCACCCAGGCACCCCAATAAATAAAATCTTAAAAAAAAAAAAGATTTGTTTGAGAGAGAATGTGTATGCACACAAGGTGGAGGGTCAGAGGGAGAGGGAGAGAGAATCCGAAGCCAACTCCAGGCTGAGTGCGACCCTGAGATCACAGCTGAAACCAAGAGTGGGACACCTAACTGACTGCATCACCTAGGCACTCCAAAATACAATATATCATTAAAGTTAATTTCTCTTTATCTTTAATTTAGAAAATGTGGCTACTATAAAATTTAAAATTACATATATGGCTCACACTTTATTTCCATTGGACGATGCTGGTATAGATCAGGGGTTGGCCAGGCCACCTGCCCGTTTCTGTAAACAAAGTTTTATGGGGACACGGCCATACCCATTTGTGTACATATTGTCTATGACTGCTTTTATGCTAAAGCAGGAGAGTTAGGTAGTTGAAACAAAGACCATATGGCTTGCAGTCCTACATTATTTACTATTTGGCACTTTATGAAGAAGTTAGCTAGTATTTACTACAGATGAAAATTTAGACAAAGATTTTAATAAAATGTTTATCAATTCCAACTACCTGCTGGATCTTCCAACAGGATGCCTTTGTCACCAAGTTCAGATTCAGACTTCCTATCCTCAAATATTTTCAGTGGTTCTCCATTACCAACCAAACTCATCTCTCTCTACTGCTCCACCAGCCCACACTGCCTCCCATGTTCTCAAGTTCTGCCTGCCAATAGGATCGTTATTTTTCTGTTCCAGTGGTTCCAATCTCTCACTGTGTATCAGATTCATCTAAGAAGCTTTTTAAAAAGATGCCCAGGACTTACAACAGGTATTCTTTTCCAGTTGGTCTGGGGTGGAGAACAAGTATGGGACTTGTGTTTTAAGTTCTCTAGGTGATTCTAATGCAACCCAGTTGAGAACCAAATGCTCACCAGTCTTCAGGTTCAAGGATTCCAATGTCTACCCCAAACTAGTCCCTCCTCAGTCCCAGGGCCACTACCTTGCCTAGTGGGCTCACTACATGATTCCTGTTTAGCTCTCCAGCTCTATGGATCACTACTCCTCTTCACACAACCTTAGTTCTGATTAAACTGGGCTTTTGGGGGTGCCTGGGTGGCTCAGTCAGTTAAACGTCCGCCTTCAGTCCAGGTCATGATCCCAGGGTTTCTGGATCAAACCCTGCATCAGGCTCTGTGCTCAGCAGGGAGCCTGCTTTACCCTCTCCCTCTGCCTGCCACCCCCTGCTTGTGTGCACATTCCCTCTCTCTCTCAAATAAATAAATATTTAAAACAAACAAACAAACTGGGCTTTCAGTTACTCCTCCCAAACCGCATGCTTCATCCACCCCCCTTTTCCACCATGCTTCCCTTCTCTCACTTGCACATCCTATTCGACTGTCACTTATCAATGAAGTCATCCTGTGTCCTCCCATCAGAAATAATCCTTTTCCTCAAAACTCCCTCAGCACCATACCGGTTCTCCTTACAATGGCATTCATCTAATTTAGCCTCGTGTTAAGTAATCTGTAATCATTTTTCAGTCATCTGCTTTTTGAGGCAGGATGAGACATGCTGTAGGGAAGGGTTCTTGTGAAGGCATGATTTAGGTTATGCTCTAGCTTCTCAGGTTCTCATTGCTAGCCAGCATCTGTACTCTCAAACACGGCTTCCGTCCCCTGGAACAGACCCAGTAGCTAAGGGTACGAAGCAACAGTTCCAAAATGCTTCCCTGGGCCACACAAAAAATGTATGGAGCTGTTCTTTCACACTTTTCCCAAAAAAGCATCTCAATTTCCAAAGTAACAAGCCATGCTCCTCTCTTACATCCCCTTTTTTAATCTTCTTATTCACCCTCCACTGAACAGTGAACCGAGAGCTTCTAAACCAAGTGGAAAAGTGCTGGGTATCCTGCAGTTGTTCGACAGAAAAAAACTAGGCACTCAGTAAACAGGTGAATGAATGAAGCATAAACAAAAGGGAAGAATAAACTACTCAAGCATGGAGGGGGAAAATTATACAGAAAGTAACTAGCTGTATTCCAGCTTGATAAAGAGACATCCGAAACTGGTCAAAAAGCTGAGGTGCCGGGCAGGCTCAGTCTGTGTGGAGTGTGCGTGCGACTCTCGATCTCAGGGTGGTGAGTTTGAGCCCCACGCTGGGTATAGAGATTATTTAAATGGATACTTAAATGAAAACTTAAAAAAAAAAAAACAAAAAAACTGGTTTAAAAGGAACTGACATCAGATGCAAGGCTGAACTTCCTGGCAAGGTTTCTATATACTAAAAACAGAAAAAGGCTAAGGAATTTATTTTAAGAGATGACAGAATAGGACCTAGGATGATTTTATCAAGCAAGGAAAGGATCAGCCCTAAAGGCCCCTTCTAGGCCAAAGACTCCCTAAAGGAAAAAAGAAGAGAAATGACTAACTTCCTATTAGAGTTTCACTGTCCAGGACAATGGCCACTAGCAACATGTGGCATTGAGCACTTGAAATGGGGCTAATGCACATGCCAAATGATATTACTTTAGATGTTCTGGATTAAACGAATCATTTCAATGTCCCCATCTTTTTACTTCTTAAATATATCCATTAGACAATTCTAAAAAATTGTTATTGGGGCACCTGGGTGGCTCAGTCGAGCATCTGCCTCTGGCTCAGGTCATGATCCTGGAGTTCAGGGATCTGAGCCCTGCACCTGGCTCACTCCTCAGCGGGGAGTCTGCTTCTCCCTCTCCTACTCCTTCCCTGCTCAAGCTCACTCGCTCTCTCAAATAAATAAAATCTTTTAAAAAGTTATTATTATTATTATTATTATTATTAAGTAAACTCTACACCCAACGTGGAACTTGAACTCACCACCCTGAGATAAATTACATACTCCACTGATGGAGCCAGCCAGGTGCCCCTCCATAAGACAATTTTAAATTACATGTGTGGTTCACATCATATTTTTATTAGAAAGCACTGACTGGAGTTTTTATGTCTATTATCCAATTTAATTCTCAAATACACTCTTTGTAGGTCTTACCATTTAATGGGAGAGAGAAGGAGAAACATTATGTGCCAGACATGCTTTACATGTATTACCTCCTTTAACTAACAAAACAGATGATGAAACTGACTGGGAAAATGAGCAGCCAAAGTAAGGTCACATGGGGTGGTCAATGACACAGCTAGTCTAACTCCATGCCCTCTCCTACACAGTAGTGCCTTCCTTGAACAAAGAGAAGAAAGGGTGGAGAACCTAATCAACACATCCCCAGCGCCTACTCAAAGCCCTTTCATTCACCTGTTCATCCAACCCCTCCTCTCTGTAGTGCCAGCCCAAGAACCAAGTGCTTGCAGCTTAACTCACCAGGGCCTCTCTTATCCCAGCCACAGATCATGGTGCCCATGGACAGCCCCATGCCTTTATACTGATACACCATGTTGGCAAGCAGCTTGGAGGCAGCTGCTACCGAGATGCGTTCCTTGTTTCGAAGCTCATATATTCGACATTGCCGAGCCAACAGCCGCTCCCAGAAGCTGCAATCCGCTGCGCCCCCAGCCATGGTGCCCAGCAGGTAGGGATTGATCTCTATCACCTTCTTTACTGTCTGGGAGGCTATATAGGCACCAGCTGTGGCCCGAGAGTCCGCTGCAACAATGACTCCATGTTGAAACTGTTAAGATCAGAGGAAAACACAAAGCAGACCACATCAGACCACAGAAACATCTCCACATTTCTTTTTGCATCAGTAGAAAACCAGAATATCTTTCTCTATCCTTTCACACTTCACAAAATGCTTTCCACATATTGGTATCAACTAAGCTTCACAAGATCCCACGACATGGTATAACCGGTATTAACTTCAATTTCATTTTATAGATCAGGAAACGAGTTCAAGAGATCCAATGACTTGCCCAAGATCGTACACCTAGTTATTGTAAAGCTGGATCAAGAATTCCAGTTGTCTAGCTCCCGCTACAGTGTTCCCTCCCACAATTCTTTCCCTCATCGCTTTTCAGTTACCCCTGCCTAATGGGGACCCAGTTTTTAAAAACCTTTAGTTAATGGTTAAACATCCTTTCCTCTACCAATATTCATTGCTTTGAGGCCTTCCCTTTCCTGAACCGGAGTCATAGGGTTGCCTAGGAATCAACCAAAGCGGCCTCGGGTTTCTTCTCCCCCTTAACCTCAGCCCCACGGTCCTACGGCTAGAGCGAGAACCGAAGCCTCTCAGGTCAATGAAACAGCGAAACCACCGGGGTCGGGAGGACAGGCCCGAGGCTCCCACTAGGCTCGGTGGTCGCGGCCCCCGCGGCCCCCACGGGCTCCGGTCCGGCCGGAAGGCCGGGAAGGTCGGTAAGGGCGCGGGCGCGCGGGTCTCAGCGCGGCGCGGCGGTTGGGTCCGCACCTTGAAGGCCAGGGTGGTGGTTCCATGAAGCATTTCGATTCTTGGCTCCTCCGCGACACCCCAGTTGGGCGCGGCCAGGGTCAGCCCATCGCTGGGACTCCCTGGACCCAGGTCCAGCAGATCCGCACGACCCCCGAGTCCAAAATACCCGAGCCCGTTCACCGGTAGCGGCCTCTCCAACACGCTGGCCAGCGCCATGTCTAGTAAGGGCACAAGAAACTCGCTGCCAGAAGGCCTACTAAAGAGCAGCCGGGCAACGCCTCGCCGTCACAGCTTCACTTCCTATTAAAGCTATCCCAGGGAGAAGCCATTTTAACTACTGGCAACCACGCCTCCAAAAAACAAGAACCCGATGCCAGGGACTGTTTTCGCCGAGGGGATAAAAATAAATGCCTTAAATTCCTCTAAATTTTAAAAGGATGTTGTTGTCATCTTTACTTTTGTCAGGCAAGCAATACCGGATTAAATTCACCTCCAATCCATAGGAAGCGATCAGAAACGCCCTTGTTGCGTAGAAGAAGTGAGGCCGGCCATCTTTGAGAAGGGCGTGACTAGTTGAAATCCTTTCAGAACCTTTAATACTAAGTCGTCCCCGTCCTGCCAGGTGTCTAAGCAATACTTTACATCTGGGCGGCTTTAGCATCCTGTTAACGCAACTGAAGTTGCCATTTTGTTTAAGGGCACCCGGTAACACTGGGTAAAATAATGATGTATTCTGAGGCATTTTCCTGTGAAGTTAGTTAACCCCCAGTAGTTTGTGGTAAAAATTGCAACAAAATAAAAGTGCTATACCTCTTGTTGTTTGATAGCATTAATCGCCACACTACCCAACTTCTGTAACATAACCAGTTTTTAAGATTTAATATTCTCTTTACTCCCACCCTGTGGTGGAAATTCTAAGTAATGTATTGCCTAAAAGGCAGAAGAATAAAGAAGGAAACGTATGGGACCCAGTTAATCCACAAACTAGATTCTCAATTCAGCTCCGAATAACTGAGTCAATAGTCATTTACCATCTCAGAGCCTGGAGGAAGGCTGACAATCAGTAAAAATGTACCAAGAGGTTCTCCAACTTAGGCTTGCTAAGACAAGCTCTTTATTAATACAGGAATGTGGTATTTATCATTGTCTCTCCATCTCTCCACCCACCTTCATTTTTCAACCCTTTGGGGACCCATAACAAACAAGGAAGCGGGCAAATGTATGAAATGCTGCCTCCTGCTTTATGGTTCTATGAAGTCAGTGTCTGGCCTTCCTTGTTGGATTCCAGCAGCAACATCCATCAATATCTAAATTCCCCTTTCTTCTGATGCCCAACCCAGCCCCTCCTCTTCCCCAGCAGACTCTGACTCTGCATATGTTGTATTTTTAATGCTGAAATTTGGCAACCCTTTCCAAGCCCAACCATCAGAATGTAATGAAGCAGAAGATCTTTTTCTGCGTCTCACACTTGGATGGTGTGGAAAATTCGGAGTGCCTCCGTTTATAGAGCAGGTATTATTTTGCCGTCCCCCCTGCGATGCAGCTTGTCCTCTTCCTGACTCTCCCCTGTGGTTTGTTCACACTGTCACTAATAGCATTTGTACCTCTCTTAAGACACTTTCACATTTTAAAGTGATTGGTTGTAAGTGTACTTGACTGCGAGTTTCTAAAGACAGGTATTTCTCTACTGTTCATCTCTGCGTCCACTCTATGCTTAGTAAATGCTTGCCAAGTGAATACAGGAGAGAATGGTAACAATGTTCTTCCAGTCGCAGAGGCCTGAAGCCCTGGCCATCTTTGACAACTCCCCTTCCTTTCCATCACATTCCATAAGTTGCCAAGTCCTGTTGATTCTTCCTCTACAATGCTTCTCATGTGTTTTTTGGTTGTTGTTGTTGTTTTTTCATTGCAACTGATACCACCTTTTGGCTTCTTATTTCCTCACTACTGAATTACTGAAATATTCTTCTGATTTTCTGGGCCCAAATTGTACTCTCTAATTCATTTTGCACAGTACCAGATTAATTTTCCTAAAACGCCCTCTTAATCTTATCTCTTGCCTGCTTAAAAATGTTCTCTAAGATTCAGCTCCTCGGTATGGCATTCAAGGCGTTCCATAATCTATTCTCAACTTACTTTGTATTAGTTCTTAGATAGATAGATAGAGATATATGTATATCACCTGTCAGTATCTCTATCTGTATCTATATAGAGAGATACATGTCAGGCAGAGAAAGACAAATACTGTATGCTCTCACTTATATGTGGAAACTAACAAAGCCAAACTCCATATGAACAGAGAGTGGGTTGGTAGTTACCAGGGGCTGTGGAGTAGGGGAAACGGGGAGATATTGTTCGAAGGGTAAATATACATTTCCAGTTTAAGAAGTTCTGGGAATCTAATGTACAGCATTAGGATTATAGTTAATGATGCTAAATTGTATTCCGTAGTTGAAAGTTGCTAAGAGAATAGATTTGATTTTATTTTTAAAGATTTTATTTATTTAACAGAGAGAGACACAGTGAGAGAGGGAACACAGCAGGGGGAGTGGAGAGGGAGAAGCTTCCTGAGGAGCAGGAAGCCCGATGTGGGCCTTGATCTCAGGACCCTGGGATCAGGACCTGAGCCAAAGGCAGACACTTAATGACTGAGCCAACCAAGTGCCCCAAGAAAGCAGACTTTAAATGTTCTCACCACCACCACAAAAATGGTTAATTATATAAAGTGAGGGATGTGTTCATTAACCTTATTGTGGTAAACATTTTGCAATATGTGCCTGTATCAAATCATCACACTGCACACCTTAAACTTACATAATGTCATGTGTCAATGTTATCTCAATAAAAAAGGTTTGGGGGAGAAAAAAAATGATAAGTGTTGTAGTTCAGAGGTGAGAGAGATCAATATAGCTTGGGGTGATGTGAGGAGACCAGGAAGGCATGCTAAGGAAGTGTAGATTCATTTCCCTAAATACTGTGGGGATCCCATTGCTCCTCAAACCAACAGCCTCACCTCTCTCAGACCACACCTGAGAAGGATTTTCAAAACAGAAGATACTCAAGCCAGGCTTTGAAGGATAGGATTCAGATAGATGAAGGAGAGGGTCACCTGTCTGGTTCAGTCAACAGAATGTGATTCTTGTCCTTGGGGCTAATTCCGAACCCCACAGTGGGTGTAGAGATTACTTAAAAATAAAACCTTAGGCTTAGTCATTAAGCATCTGCCTTCGGCTCAGGATATGGTCCCAGGGTCCTGGGATCGAGCCCCGTATCAGTCTCCCTGCTGGGCAGGAAGCCTGCTTTTCCCTCTCCAACTCCCCCTCCTTGTGTTCCCTCTGTCACTGTGTCTCTCTCTGTCAAAATAAACAAATAAATTTTAAAAATATGTATTTTTTAAAAAACATCTTGGAGTGCCTGGGTGGCTCGGTGGGTTAAGCCCTCTGCCTTCAGCTTGGGTCATGATCCCAGGGTTCTGGGATCGAGCCCCACATCAGGCTCTCTGCTCAGTGGGGAGCCTGCTTCCTCCTCTCTCTCTGCCAGCCTCTCTGCCTACTTATGATCTCTGTCTGTCAAATAAATAAATAAAATCTTTAAAAAAAAAATCTTGGGCACGTGGGTGGCTCAGTCAGTTGAATAGCTGCTTTCAGCTTGGGTCATGACCCTAGGTCCTGGGAGGAAGAACCAAATAGGGCTCCCTGTACAGGGGAGAGTCTGTTTCTCCATCTCTCTCTGCCCTCCCAACTCATGCTCACTTACTCTCTCTCTCCCTCTCTCTCTCTCTCAAATAAATAAATAAATAATGTTAAAAAAAAAATCTTGAAAAAAATAGATGAAAAAAGTAGATGAAGGGGAGGTGTGAGATGTGTTAGGAACGGTATGAAAGAGGTTGTGGTGGATAGATCAGGATGGGACCATCGTGGGCCTTAAATGCCAGCCTGATGAGGAGAAGGTGGTTTGGGTTTGATCTTGTAGTCCTTCAAGATTTCTTAGTAGAGAAGACATGTTAGGAAAACATGTCAGTGTGAAGGGTAAGATTAGAGGGGAGACTAGAGGGTGGCAAATTAGAAGGCCATTCAACTGTCTACATCTGACTTGAGAATGGCTTGACTTAAGGAGGTGACAATCCATCCATATATACAACATCTAAGGCTTAGTCTTTAAAAACAGGAGACATATACCTACCTCTCCAGTAAGAGTCCCATGTGGTCTTGTGCAAAAGAAAGGAGAAAGACTGGTTGGACTTTAGTGTGACCTCCTGGTTTCTCCAGTCCTCCCATGACATGTTTGCACTTGCCTTTAGTACTGACTCTACAGCCCCACCATCATGGTATCTGGGGGGGCTCCAGGCTCTTTCCCTTGTGTGTGGGTCTGTTTCTTTGACTAAGCCCATTTTCACAGCACCCCTTTGAGCTGCAGGCTTTAGTAAAATATACTCCAGATGGTGCTGGAAGTAGTTAAGGCTTGTCACTCTGCCCCAGTCTACTTCGTCTTTCTGAAGGGCCAGCAGTCCTATACCTTGCCCACCCCTAAGACTTAGACTCAGCCTAATGGGGACAAGGTCAGTTTGTTTTGCCTTGGAACTACAAACAACTCTCCCACTATTGTAAACTACTGGGCGAAGGGGGACCGGGAGAGGGAAGGCCATTAGATACTTTCAGCTACATTCTCAGAAGTATCCCACAACAGAGAAGCTATACTGCTAGAAACTGTCAGGAATGCGGTCTTCATGCAGATGGAAGTTCATATGCACCTTCGAAACAAAGGAGAAAGGGAACTCCACGTTCTAGTTTCCTCTCACCCAGGTCCCTCTGTACCCTGCCTTTCTAGAAGGTATTTGAGCACCCCTCCCCCTCATAAAGACTCTCTTGCACTTTTCTCTTTTGCCCTGCTCTCCGTCCATTTCCTTTTCTCCTGACTAGAAAGTCAAAGTGTGAGCTGAGCATTAGAGTTCCCTGGTCTCAAACCCCTGAAGAGGGAACCTGATGTCAAAGGCCCCTGCCTTGGGTGCTTGGATGGCTCAGTTTGTTAAGTGTCTGCCTTTGGCTCAGGTCAGGATCTCAGGGTCCTGAGATCGAGTCCTGTATCAAGCTCCCTGCTTAGCGGAGAGCCTGCTTCTCCCTCTACCTCTGCTGCTCCCCCTACTTGTGCTTTTTCTCTCTCTCAAAGAAATAAAATCTTAAAAAAAAAAAACAAAAACAAAAAACGACTCCTGACTTGGTGGGTTCACAACACTCTTCTTCTTTTCTTCTTCTTTTTTTTTTTTTTTTTAAGATTTTATTTATTTATTTGACCGAGATCACAAGTAGGCAGAGACACAGGCAGAGAGAGAGAGAGAGGAGGAAGCAGGCTCCCCACTGAGCAGAGAGACCATGCGTGTGGGGCTTGATCCCAGGACCCTGAGATCATGACCTGAGCCGAAGGCAGAGGCTTAACCCATTGAGCCACCCAGGCACCCCTTTTCTTTCTTTTTTAAGATGTTATTTATTTATCTAAACTTATTTATTTATTTAGAGAGCATGAGCCGGGGGAGGAGGCAGAGGGAGAGGGAGAGAGAATCCAATGGGACTCCATGCAAAGCGCAGAGCCTGACGTGGGGTTTGATCTCATCACCCTGAGATCATGACCTGAACCGAAATCAAGAGCTGGACATTCAACTGACGACTGAGTTACCCAGGTGTCCCTCTCTCAACAGCTGGGAGCTGTTGCAGGGGCTGTGACAGAGCCTCATCTGTCTTTGCATGTCCAGTGCTCCCCACAGGAGAAACAAGAGGGACCCAGCAGTGCTCCTTCCACTCATGCCTCCTTTCCTCTGAAGTCAACCCACTGCCCGCCCCACTTCAGGTGCTGGGAGGATGATAGATGGGAGACTCCTTGGGTGACGCTCAGGTGTGTCACCAGTGGCGTCTTCCCATCAGTGCAGACTTCCCTGGCCTCCTCCTGTCTCTCCTCAGCCATCCTCTGAGCAATAGGAGACCGCTGCTCAGGACAGTCCCAGAGCCTGACTTGGGGGTAGGGAGAAGTGAAGCCATAGATCACCTGCCCCTCTGTGCCCTTCTGGCTACAGCCCAGCGTCTCCACAGCGTCCCTCCCCTCCCCAACTCCAGCCCACAAATCCCTGCCTTGCTCCTTCCAGCCATCACTCAGCCCCAGGGATGGCTCTGCAGGATGTGTGTAAGTGGCAGGCCCCGGACACCTGGGGACTGTTGCCTCACCTGCCTCAGGCCAGCGGCTGGGCCGTGCCCCCAGGTTGTGACCCTCAAACCTTCCTGCGGACGCATGGCCCCAGGCTGGCCCACGGCACCACCACCTTGGCCTTCCGCTTCCGGCACGGAGTCATCGCCGCTGCGGACACCCGGGCGTCCTGTGGTAGCTACGTGCAGTGCCCGGCCTCGCGCAAGATCCTCCCGGTGCACCGTCACCTGCTGGGCACCACATCCGGCACGTCTGCAGACTGTGCCACGTGGTACCGCGTGTTGCGGCGGGAACTGCGGCTGCGCGCCCTGAGGGAGGGGCGGCTGCCCAGCGTGGCCGGGTCCGCCAGACTCCTGTCGGCCCTGATGTCCTGCTACCGAGGGTTGGATCTATGCGTGGCCACCGCGCTGTGTGGCTGGGACCGCTCGGGCCCTGCCCTCTTCTATGTGGACAGTGACGGCACCCGCCTGCAGGGGAACATCTTCTCGGTGGGCTCTGGATCTCCTTACGCCTATGGCGTGCTCGACCGCGGCTACCGCTACGACATGAGCCCCCAGGAAGCCTATGCCCTGGCTCGCCGCGCCGTGACCCACGCCACCCACCGCGATGCCTACTCAGGGGGCTCTGTAGACCTTTTCCATGTGCGGGAAAGCGGATGGGAGTATGTGTCGCGCAGCGATGCCTGTGTGCTGTACTGGGAACTGCAGAAGCTTCCGGAGCCAGAGAAGGAGGAGGAGGAGGAGGAGGTCCGCCAGGACCAGGCTGAGCCTGCCACCCTGCACAGAGACTCCAGGCTGGCCGCAGAGACTGAGATGCTGTGAGAAGCAGCAGGACTTGAGGGGACCTTGGCCAAGGGAGTGGGTGGGAGGATAGGCATGGGGGTGGGGGTCGGGAGAGGAGACTCACAGCATCTGGCTCCAGCCCACAGGGGTCCCCAGCTCCATTTGTTCTAGATCTCCTTCCCTTTCTGTCTCCCAGCGCTGTGGCTCTGTCCAACATGTTCCTCTGGATGCCCAGTGGATTGGTCCAGCCTCCTTTCCACCCCCAAGTTCTCCACGAATAATCTCTGTGTGCCTGCTGCACGCCAGACGCAGGGCTAGGTGCCAGACCCTCTTTCTCACCAACTTCTTTGCCGCTTTTCCCCACCTGATCCCTGCTCTCTTTGCCTCCCATTTCTGTATCTCAGCTTCAAAGTATTTGTCACTGTGTCACCTTGGTGAGGGAGTAACTGGGGGTGGAGTAAGGTGGGGTGAGTGGCCCAGAGCACCCAGAGGGGGGGGGGCAGGGCAGCACAGACCGTAAGGCTTCTCCCCCTGCCCTGGAGGGACTCTAAGGACAACAATCACTATTCATTCTGAATGCCCTTCTCATGATAACTCTGAGGTAAAAATTATCCTCACTTTGCGGAAGAGGAAACAGCTTCAAAGGGTTATGTGACTTGCTGGGGTCACACAGTAAGTGGCAGAGATGAGGGTGGGACCCCGCCTTCCGGGCCTACGCTCCAGAGTTCTGCTCTTTCAACACAGTTCTGTCTTCCCAGGTCCTCTTTCTTGCCCTGTCTTTCTGCCCTAGGCCCTTCAGGCATCTGGGAGTGGGGAGCGGGGGAGGAGCTGGGCCAAACCCCTGCCCGGTGGGCAGAGGAGCCTGAGGGCCTGGAGGGTGGCCAACCCCCCCCACCCCGCCCCAAGACCTGGAGCCATGGTCATCACCTACCCGGAGCTCTGGTCTTCAGACCCTGTCACTACTGAGGCCAGACTTCTTTCCCTCTTTCCCCTTCCTGCTTTCTTCCCTTTGCCTTCTTTCCAGCCTTTCCTTCCTGTCACTTCCTCTGGGGAAGGAAGAAAAGACGGAGATGGCTGTGCCAGTGGGAACTGTTGGGCTAGCACATCCTCTCCTGCCCTTCCTGCCCCGCCTCCAGCTCCCCTATAAGCCCTGACTTGGCAAGGCTGGCTGCCAGTTCCAGGGGGGCCACCTTCCCCGCCCCGGCTTCTCCCCAGGCAAACTTGAAGGGGGATGGGCGGGAAGCACAGTCAACCAAGAGACAGGACTGAATGGAGGGAATGTTGGTGAACCTTTCTCTCATCCCGCTCCTGCAGAGCTTCCAGGCGAGAGATTCAAAGCCCCCTTTCCTCTCTCCTCCTCTCAGCCTGCCGCCCAGCTCTGAGCCCTAGGCCCCAACACTGGACTTCCTGCTTAGAATTCCTCCAGGCTGGAGCTGACCTGACTAAGAGACCCCCAGGTTCTGGCCTTTGGGGCATGATTAGGGAGGAGGAAGGAAAGGCCAGGGAGTCTTAGGAAGGAAAGCCGGGAGGCAGTGGAGGCTGAGGGAGGAAATTGTGGTGGGGGAGGAGGAGCAGCAGAAAAGTGCTTCCTACAGAAGAGCTAGCATTTGAGAGTCAGGGTCCAGGAATCTCATCGGTGGCTTCAACAACAACCCTTCACCCCCCTGTCCATTCTCCAGTCTCTGGGGAGAAGGTGCAGAGCTCTGGGAATGATAGGCAGAGCTCAGGGACCCCCCAACCCCCCACCCAGGGCCAGCCTAGTCCTGGAGGAGAACAGGAGGAAAGCTTTTGCCCAGGGTTCAAGGACGTGATGGACTCCGGCATAAGAGGGTGCATCTCCAAGTGCAGAGACGTACGTGGATCTGTGTCCTGTTATAAGTGAGGGGCCCAGTTGAGATGTGTGCATGAGTGTGCTAGAGGATGTGTGGCAGTTCCTGAGTACAGAGACAGAGAAGAGATTGGAAGAGAAAGAGTTAACACCTGGATAAGGAGTGCAGCCCCTCTTGGGAGAGAAAGCCAGGCCTTGTCACTTATTTTGGAAAAATGGTCCAACCCTGAGAGGAAGTGGGGGCAGAGCTCATCGTATTAGTTCCCCACATCTGCATTGTCACACCCCTATCCTGAAGCCCCAGGAAGGAGAAACAGTGGGTATGTGTGTGTGTGGTGGGGAGCTTGCAGCCCAGGAGTGTTGCCTGATCATGGTCTTAGGCTCAGAAACTGCCTGCAGCTCACTCCCTGGGATGCTCTGTAGTCTTTCCCTCCCCACAAACAGGGGAAGGAGGACTGAACACACATACAGGGGAAAATAGGAAGGGAGACCCTCCTTCTCCTGTCACCTAGCCCCTTCTCTCCCTTCTCCTTTCTTTCCACAGTCCTGCCCCTCTTCATTCCCTTTGATGGGTTCTTTCAGGATGATGAGGTATTTGAGACCAGAGATAAGACCAGGGGTCTTGCTGACAGGCCTGTTTCCCTATGTCCTGTGTTTCCCTCCAAGTTTACCAAGCCAGAGTTGGGGCCTGACCTCAGGATGCAGGTAGGGAGGGCTGGGAGAGTAGAGAAAGGCCGCATCCCACCTAGGAATGGGCCATGGGTCAGTCCCTCATTGCTCTTCACTTATTCCTGAAGGCTGGTTGCAGATGCTGCGGTGAGAGCAAAGGGGCAGAGAGCTTGCCCATCCTGCCCCCAAACAGAAAACCCTGTCCCTGACACCACACTTCGGGTGTTGGCTCCTAATCATCTCCTTTGGGAGACAGCCAGCCTGCTCTTGCTCGGGCCTTTGGCCAGTTGGGCCTCCAGTTCCAGTTCCCTTCACAGAGTAAAGGACAAGTCCAGCCCGGAGGCAAGGGTCCTGTTCTCCTGGCACCTGGTTACTCTAATCAAGCAGGCATGGAAGTGTGAGAGAAGGCATCTTCCCATTGGAGCAGTTCCCCCCATGGCCAGCACCCCACACTTGGAGGGAAGGGCCAGGAGGCTCTGCCTGGACCCATCATCACTGCGCACCTCCAGGAGCCCTGCCTGGAATTAGGACCTCCCTTCTCTGCTTAGGGAGCGCACACTGAGAAACGATGGCCTCTGCTCAGCTCGCATCCCAGTTGACTTTGATTCGACTCCTGGGCCCCCTGATAGCTCACTCCTGGACCCTCTCCCTCTCCCTATGTGTTCCATGGAGAGTAAGACCAGGACTGGAGAGAATTAAAGGTGGGGTCACTGGGCCCAGAATCAGAGTGACTATGCCATCTCAGCCCGGCCCACCCTCTCCCACCTGGCACAGACAGGCTTTCCTAATCTAAAAGCCAGCTTCCTCTCTTAGTCTTTTATCTCTCCCCCTCTCTTCTCAGGAGCTCTCACTCCAACCTCTCCTTGCCACCCTCCCCTCTGGCCAATCCCCTTAATTCCCTTGGACATTTTGAGACCAGCAAGGAACAGGAGAGTCACAGTGGGGGGTACTTACTCCCTCCTCAGACTAGAGGGACTTGAGTGGACTGCCCTCCCCAAAAATAAAGCAGTGAACTGCCCCACAAAGAAGAAAGGAACCAGCAGGGTTAGGTCAGGCCTCTCCTTCCACCCTTTGGCATAGAGAAACTCTGCAAAGAAACCCACATGCAGAACTGGAAACAGGGCTCCAGCTTTAGAAAATAAAGTGTTTGTTTATTATGAAATTAGAGATGGAGGCCCCTCCCCTTCCTCCCCTTTTCCCCTTCCCCAGCTGCCTCCCTCTTTCCTTTCCTTCCCCTCCCCTCCCCCTGGGGCTGGGAAGCACACAAGACAATGCCCAGAGCTGGGATGCCCAGGGCAGGCCAACAGCTGCGCAGAGCTCCAGGGAGGCGGCCGTGTGGGGGGCTGGAGCTCTTGCCCTGGGAGGTGGGCTGGCACCCTCTCTCTGCTGGAGGCCAGTGGAGCCAGGATGAGGCCATGAGTGATGGATGGAACCATGCGGGCAGGTCTGTAAAGACAGGAGAGCCAGGGGTTCTAGGCAGTGAGTGGAGGAGGGCTTCAGGCCATCCCTCTGCTCCCTCCTCCCCCTTAATTAGGGGCACTGACCTGGGGCCAAAGATCCCCCTGCAGGAGGGTGGGCAGCAGTGGCTGGAAGTTTCTCTTGTTTTTTTGGGATGGACAACAGAAATAACTGAAAAGCCAGTCACAGGGACCGGAGAGAATGCAGGCAGATGTGGGCAGGAGACAGACACAGAGCATGTGTGTGGGCAAGGGAGACAGAGAGAGGGTGTGGGAGAGATTTAGAATCGGGCAGACAAAAACAGAGTCACGGAGAGAGTGGAATCACAGTGAAGGAACAGATTGAGAGTGGAACCACACAATCCAGACCCAGACAGGAGAGTGTTACAGAAAGAGACAGAGATCCCTGGAGGGAGACAAACTAACGACTTGGGAGAAGGGAGGTAAGAAGGAGGTTGCCCTGGGGAAGCTGGGAAGAGGGACACCGGGAGGAGAGGAGGCCTGGGGGGCTCGCCCCCAGGCTGCTGCCGCTTGCCTGGAGCCCAGGGCGTGGGGGCTCACTCAGAGAGCCTGTGAGGGGTGCCCCACCGCAGCGGGCAGGGCTGGGGCCCGCTCTCAGGGGGTCGGGGGCTCCTTGGCCCCGTACAGCTCAGCCAGGGTGCGGAAGAGGGGACCCCAGTCGTCCTGCGGCTCGGCGGGGCCGAGGGCGCCCCCCGCCTCGCTGCCGGAGCCCAGGGAGCTGAGCGAGCCGCAGGAGGAGCCACGGCCCTCGTAGCCGTAGACCTGCACCGAGTCGTAGGGCGGCACACTGGGGTCGTCGTCCGCCTCGCGGAGCCGCAGCGCCAGGAGCTGCGCCACGTCGGCGGGCCCAGGGGGCCGGGGCTGGCGGGGTGCCCGGGCCCGGGGCAGGACGTCGCGGCGCGCTGGTGGCCCGGGGTTCGGCGGGACTGCCCCGTCGGGGTTCTGCAGGGCGCTGATGTCGAAGGCCTCCGTGTCCTCTTCGCCGCCACCCTCGTCGTCATAGGTGATGATGTTCTCACGGACGTCCTCCTCCTCCAGCACCATCAGTGCTTCCTGCTTCTGCCGCCGCAGGGCCACGAAGAGCACCACCAGGGCTGGGAGAGAGGCGCACACAGGCCCGCTGAGTCTGCGGGGTCCCCGGGAGCACGGTGGCCTGCTTCCTTTCTGGACCATGCGCAGGTTGGGAGACAGAGGAGACAGTGTGGCCCGGGGTGGTAAGACCTGGGTTTGACACCTGGCAAGCCTCATCTGGAGTCTGACTTCACCCTGCATTCGACGGGTGACTATGGGAAGTTGCTTCACTTCTCTGAACCTCTTTGACCCTTAGAGGGCTTGTGTAGATAACAGGGAAAATGAATTCCCCCCTTAGAGCTGTTGAAAGGATGAATCCGAACTAGCACAAGTGATGTGCCAGGCACCACATGCCGCCCAGTCAGGCTTCAGTAAATGTTTTTTAAGGCTTCTGGCTCGCATTGTGGGTTGGTAATGTCAGGGACGTGAGACCAGAGCTCTTCTCTTGGACACACAAGGGAGTGGGAAAATCTGGGCATGGGGCTTCCTTCAATACCAAGGGGGGGACTTCCCCAGATCCAGGGACTTGGCCCCTCTCTCAACCCCCTGCAGGCTCAGACCCCACGTTGATGTTCCGAGGTGGCCCGACTCACCAAGCAGGGTGCCCACACAGGTGACGATGGCAAGCAGGGCCCCAGTGCTGAGCCCGGCCGGTGAGAGCTGAGCCTCGGGCCGGCAGGAAGCCACCGAGCCATCGGGCCGGCAGCGGCACACGCTGACAGTCACTGTGGTGGTGCTGCTCAAGGCTGGCTGCCCCCAGTCCCACAGTTCTATGGGAACCAGATAGGGTGCCTGGCGGGGCGGAGCAGGGCGAGAGGGCAGCAGCAGGCTGGCGGAGCCATCTGTGGGAGAGGGAAGGTGTGGGGCCCCTTCCTGAGACATGGTCCCAGTAGGGTGGGCGCGGCCCAGGGAGACAGCTGCCCATGGGGAGGATTGGCAAAGAGCAAATGTGTGCACATCCACATCTACCTTCTATCAGGTGGAGGGCCCAGATGTGGGGGCGGCAGTGAGGCAGACCAGGCTAGAGGGTGGTAGGGGAGCAGGAGAGCAGGGAGGCCACCCACCTCGGTTGTCACGGACAGTGAAGTTGGCATCAGGGCCCAGAGGACCTTGAAGGGAGACACGGCTACTGTTGCCCACCTCATCTCTGTCCAGGGCCCGGATGACCTGAATCAACTGGGAAAAAGAAGATAGGCCTTGTATGGAGTGGGCACTGGGAGGTCTTAAAGTCCCGAGCCCTCTGCCGCAGCAGCTCACCTGGCCGGGGACTGCTGAATCACACACAAAGGTGTCATAGGGCTCAGCCAGCTGGGGGGCGTTGTCGTTCTCATCCAAGATCTGGATGGCTACTTGCACACGGGAGGCCTGTGCGGAGCTGTCTGAGGCCAGAACATGACACACACAGTAGTTGACACACAACATGCACGGTGTGTGGGCACGGATGCCCCGTGTAGCGCCCAGCATACACACGCGTCACGTGGACACACATGGGGCAAATGGTGTGAGACGAAGGGAACAACACCAAGAGTATACGACAACATTCAGGTGGGAGCCAAGATAAGTGCAGTGCAGAAGGTACATTCCATGGGGGCACGGAGCACCCGGGACAGGCATACATGTGCCATAAATGAAAGGCAGACAGAAGGTGCATACAGGATGCATGCAGGCCAGTCATGAAATAAACGCATTCATACCACATATTCGATGTACACTCAACATTTACAACAAATACAACATACACGGAGTGGGTGTTGGATACACACCGTGCATTCATTGTCACCCCCCACCCAGGGTCGAGAGTATGCATTTTCATACATAGCACCCACGAGACAGACAGACAGACACACACACACAAACACACATGCCCCATCAGCAGTAGGAAGGCTACGGTATAGCCGTGAGTAGCACTTAGACTTGGCCTTGGGGAGCCAGGCCAGCCTGGGCCACAGCCAGACACAGGCCCCCTTCTTCATGCAACCCTTCATCAGGTTGTTCCCTGTCATCACCGACTTGCCCCTCACTGCCAATGCCATCCAAGGAAGAATGGAAGATGGGTATCCCTGCCCAGGCTGGTGCTCACTTCTCCTGGCTGAGCCTCCCAGACTCTTTAGTCCTCTCCCAGGTCGGGAGAGAGCTGGCTGGCCCCAGGGAGAGGGCCAAGGTCCCAGCCTGTGCAAGGGAGGCTTGCGTGGGCTCTCTGGCTAAGGGTTCAGGGCTCCATCCCTTCTCTGCAATAAGGGTCTTAGGCCTGCTAGTTGATCTTAGGGTTTTCTGGAGAGCAGGATTTGGTGGGAGGGTGAGAAGACAGAGAGGGAAACACACACACACACACACACACACACACACGGCTAGCAATGTATACACAGGCAACTCTAAACACTGCATACACACAGAGACATTCACATGACAGATATGCATGCAACGCCACGTAACACACAGCGACGGGGCCATAAACATGATCTTCTACACATAAGAGGTAACATGGTGGCAGGGATAAGTGCTCTGACTCCATAGCCTCATAGGGTCTTGGGTTCTGCCCCTTCACAGCAGCATGACCTTGGGAAGCTACTTAACTTATCTTTGTCCGAGTCTCCTTATTTTCGAGTGGGGAAGTAATTGTACCTCCCTCCTAAAGCTGTGACGGTGATTACATTAAGCTATCCACATTTGGTACTAATGTATACACAGTAGAACAGTACTTGGTATACAATAAGTCATAAATTCTTTGTCCACGAACACTCACATACACAAAACGATATCTACAAACAGCCACCTGTACCAATCCTTATATACCTCTAATCACACATTCGCACAAATATTCTATCTGCTCGACTACACACACAAATACGTGTGGGTATATATGAACTGTTATACACATGGAATTACACACACATGTAGGTTTGCACTCACATGTGCACATACATAGAGCTCTTCGCTGCCCTGTACAAACATCTCATGCGCACAAGGACAGTTCCCAGAGACAGGACACAGAAGGCAAATGCAGGAGGCCCTGGGGTGTGAGCAGGAGTGATAAGGGGAGGTTCTCACAGGGAAGGGAGGTGTCCTTGCTTCCACAGGCCATGGCAGCCCATAGACAGCCAAAGCATGCTGCTGTCAACTGGTGGCTGACAGGGGCAGGAGCTGGCCCTCTCCCCTGCTTTGGGGGCTCTCTGCAGGGCATCCCGGGGAGGGGCTGCTGGAAGAACCCCTCCAGTCAGCCTCCGGAGGAGGGGCCCAGCCCCACCCTGGCTTCAGCCTGAAGCAGACAGCAGGGATGGCAGGGTCTGCCAGGGTGCAGATTGGGGTTTCCCAGGACTCAGGAGTAATTTGAGGTTTCCCAGTTGGGGAAAGTCAGGTATGGGAGTGAATTTAAAGTCAGGGCAATACACAGACAGATCACTGTGCCCAGGCCAGCCCAGCCTCAGAGACCAGGAAGCCTGCCTGGCGGTGGTGATCCAGGCTGGGAAGGCAGCCCTGTACGCTGGTGAGGCCTGGTGGCAGTGACTGCCTCCCCCTTCCCCACTCAGGGACAGCTCCTCTGCCAGGCGCCTGCTGCCTTCCCTGTCTCCTGGAGGTCCAGGACTCCTCACCGAGCTCTGTGGCCAAGACCGTGAGGTTGTGCCAGACGCGAGCCTCGCGGTCCAGAGGCACCACCGTGCGGATGGTGCCGTCTTCAGGCTCGATGGAGAAGCAGCGCTCTGGATCCGAGTGGGGGAGGATGGAGTATCTGGGGAAGATGGAGTGGAGCTGGAGGCTGATCTGATCTGTGGGCAGCACTGGAGCTTGCAGCTAGGCCTCCCTCCCTTCTGTTTGTCTTGCTGGCCTCTTGGCTCTTCTGGGCAGAGGGCCCGAGCTCACCGGGCTGAGCATGCCCAGGGTACCCAGAGCCATGATTCACATTAGGGTCCCCTTAAAAGACAAATGGCTTGGGGAAGTTATGGACATTAAACACTGGTCCTAAGACTCAGGGGGACTGGGTTTCCTGGTGGGGGAGAGACTGAAAGAGGTGGAAGGGGATAAACAGCCTGTCTTTCTGACTTTTGGGCTCTATTCTAGAGATCCAGAGACACCTCTGCCTCAGACCAGCTGTGTGACCTTGGGTGAATCGTTTAACCTCTGTTTACTCAACCAAGATGGGAGTGCCATGGCCGGGATGCTGAAAGGTGGGAAGAGCGGCTCTTCTCAAGGCAGACAAATCTGGATTGGAGTCCCAGCTCTGCTGCTTCCTGACTGTGTGACCTTGGGCAAGGAACTTAAGCTGTCTGGGCCTGGCCTCTAAAACGACTGGGGACGACTGTGTTCACTTCACAGGCCCGTTGTGAGAACTGAATGTTCCCAAGTGGGTAAAGTGTACAGCGCCAAGGGAGTGACCGGTTGTGGTAGCCAGCCATTCAGCAAAAACGCACATCAGATGAGCTTGCATCTGCTTGCACCGCCACTGGGAGGCGCCACTGCTATCCTCCCAGAGGGATGGGTGGAGCTGGGGGGGCGGAGCTAGCCGCGTCCTCCAGGCCTTCCCAGGCCCTCAGCCCTGCAGGGAGGGAGACCTCTGCCAGGAGGTGCCCAACCTCGGTGGGAATAGCCTGCCACTGGGCTCCTCCCCTGAGGCTCAGCCCTTCCCCTGCCCCGCCCCAGCTCACCTGATCGGGCTGGCTGGGGAATCCAGGTCCGCTGCTGAGACCTGGCCCACCAGCGTCCCGGGAGCTTTGTTCTCAGACACTGCCAGGTAATAGGCAGCCTGGGTGAAGGCAGGCGGCTCTGGGGCGTCCTGCACAGCCACGCGCACAGAGGCCACGTCCTTGAAGGGCCCTCGCCTCAGGTAGGCTGGGTCAATGAGGGTGTTGGTGGCCTCCACGCGGAAGGAATAAGAGCGCCGGGTCTCGAAGTCCAGGGGCTATGGGGAGAGGAGGTGGAGTGACTGAGGCACATGGAGACCAGGGCAGGCCCCAGCTCCTGGAAGTTGAAAGGACCCCTCCCCAGCATCCAGTGCTCTGCCCTCCTGAGAGGAGATGTAGGCACCGAGGGGCAATAGCCATGGTGAGGCAGATTACTTAGCCTGGGACGCTAGGTCTGCCCCCACCTCCATCATAGATGGGCTACATGAATAGTCCTGAGTCAGGCTTTCCCACTTGTTCGCCCCAGTCCCTCATCTGAAAGAGGATGAGATAACCGTGATCTCTAAGCTTCAATGCAGTGGTCCCAAGTCTGTTCCAGACCAGTTAGAAGGGAGCCTCATGGGGCAAGAGGCAGTATGAGTAAGTGTTAGCAGACAGGAGACTAACCTTGCGGACAGTGAGGAGCCCGTCTCGACCCTGGGAGTCAGTGCTGATGCTGAAGGCTTCAGACCCCTCTCCATCCAGGATGCTGTAGGCCATGAGGGCGTTGTCCCCCAGATCTGGGTCCTGGGCCCGCAACCGGCCCACCAGGGTGCCTGGCCCAGCCGTCTCCACCACAGAGAACTGGTATAGGCCTTGAGTGGGGACGGAGGGGAGACATCTTAGGTCCCCAGCCCTCCTCCTTCTCCCAGTACTTCCTTCCTTCTCTTGGGGTCTGGCTGGGGGAGGGTGGGGAGGGAAAGCTTCTCTGGAGGCTGTAGGGGGTGGGGGCAGGCAAAGGACGGCTCTGGGAACAGCACTGGCCCCTTACTCTGAGGGAACTTGGGCGGGTTGTCGTTGACATCGCTGAGGGTGACCGTCACCGTCGTGCTGCCCGACAGCCCCCCCATGTGGCCGCCCATGTCCTTGGCCTGAATCACCACCAAGAACTCCTCCTGCGTCTCCCGGTCCATGTTGGGGATGGCTGTCCGTATCACTCCTAGGGAGAGACGACGGGTCAGTGGGTGCCTGTTCGCATGGCTGCCCTACGAGGCTCTGAGCTCTAGCCTCACCAGTCTGGGGGTCCACAGAGAAGAAAGGCAGTCCATCCAGCACGGTGTACACAAGCTTGGCGCTGTTCCCGTAACTGGGGTCATCGGCATCATGAGCAGTCACCTGGATCACTGATGTCCCTGTGGGGGATCCCGGCACCCCACTCAGCAGGGGCAGGGCCAGGTGGGAAAGAACAGCAAATGAGGGGGACCCAGACACGAGAGCAACGCGGGAAGGAGAGGTGAGGGTGCTCCAGGAGATGGCATCTGGGATGGTCAGAGTTGGGGTACTCACCGACATTGGACATCTCAGGCACCGTGGCGTGGTAGGGCCCGAGTGGAAAGATAGGTGGGTTGTCATTAATGTCTTGCACCTTGATGATAAACTCTGACGGGGGCTCCAGAGGCCGGTTGGAGGCTCGGTCCACAGCTTGGGCCAGCAACACGTACTGTGCCTTCTCCTCCCGGTCCAGGCTCTTGGTGACATGGATATTGCCTGTGGCCTCATCAATCACAAATACAGTGCCTGCCCCCTCCCCGGTCAGCAGGTACTTGGTGCGGCCCTCGCCCCTGTCCACATCCGAGTGCAGCTGTAGGGGTCAGGGAAAAACGGCAGCAGGTTCCAAGCATGGGGACAGAAAGGTTAAAGAGTCTAGGTCTATGACTGGGTGGAGTGTTGGGAGTCCTGAGGGACCAAGGTCATTGAAGAAGTGATGAAGTTGCAGGATTGGGCCTAAGGGCCTCGAGAGTCAGGGCAGACCTGGGGAGGGCTGGTCCTTACCTTACCAATAAGGACAGGCTCTGGACCGGCATATTCTTCAATGACAAAGAACTGGTTCCACACCCAGCTCCTTCGGTTCCGCAGCAGCACTGGTCCTGGGGCCCCCCGGGACCCTGCCCAGGCCCGGGCTGGGGCTGCCAGGCGCCCCATGCAGCCCCAGCCACCTAGCCAGGCCAGCAGGAGCCTCACCAGGCCCCACATGTTTGGGCTCCAGCTAGGGCTCTGGTCGCTGTCCCCGGGTACTGAGGCATGAGCCAGCTGGGCCAGAAGGGCAGACGCGTTGGGGCTACCCCATGGATCCACACCTGTAGGGCAGGTAGCTGTTCAGGGTCAGGGAAACCCTTAACTTTCCCTGTCTCCCAACCAAAGTTAGAGGCTGAAGATCAGACCTCCAAGGAACCAGACACCCCACTGCCCAGAACCCAGACTGAGACAGAGCAGACAGTCTGATCCTTCCCTCCACCCAGGCTCTGCCTGTATTCACCTCCAGCCCTACAAGCTGATAAATCTCTGACCAGTCAACTCTGAGTAGAGAAGTGAGAGGAGAAAACAGGAGGGGAGGTGCAGGGTAGGTTTGGAACCCCAGATCTGGCCCCTGTTATTCCAGGTTGGCCATGCACCCCGGGGGGCTGGAGGCGTTGGGGACTACCAGGGAAAGGGCTTAAAATCCAGGGGCTGGGACTCATGGAGGTGTGGTCTCAGGGTGTCTGGGGTCAGGCTGAGCTAGGAGAAGGGGTGCAGCCTTAGGGTTGAGAGACTGTGAAAGTCCCTCCTCCACTGGGAACCCTACCTCTCCCGAACCTGCCCCCAGCCCACACTGCCAGCTGAAGTCCTTGAAGGGGGACTGGGCTCCTGAGGAGTGGGGGGGGGGGGGCAAATCCAAAAGAAGAGGGTGTAGAGCTGGGGGCAGGGCCAGGAGGCTGAGAGGAGAGCAGAGACTACAGACTCAGTGTTAGTGATGGTGAGACCCAGACTCAGGCACTGTCCGGCACAGACTGAGACAGAATGGCAGCAAGAGACACAAGGAGAGAGATCAAAGGAGGCAGCCTGAGTGTCTGACAGGCAGAGAGGAGTCATAGGTAATAGGTTTGGGAATGGTGAGGGTGGGTGGCAGAGGGGTTTTCTGCAAGTGATGGGCAGGTGGGGGGCAACCCTCAGCAGCAGGGGATCAGAGCAGGCCTCTGGAACTTCAATCTGAGACAGGGGGCAGCCAGGAGGGGGTTCAGGAATGGAGCCAGAGAGAGGACCCTTCCCACTGCTGTCTCCTCCCTCTCCTCCTGGGGGGACCCCTCAGGTAGCTGTGGCTGCTGCCCCTCCTCCCCCAGAGCAGACACACACCTGCCAGTCCTTTGCCTCCCGGGGGAAGAGGGAAGCCGGGACCAGGCGGGAGGCGGGACGAGGCGAGGAAAGGGCTGGAGGAGTGGGAAACTGGGTAGAGGCAAGGAAAGAGGAGGCGAGAGGGGAAGGGACGGGGGAAGGAAAGGAGAGCGGGAAAAGGCAAAGAGAAAGACAGGAAAGGAAAGGTAGGAGAAGGAAACGGCAAAGAGGAAGAGGGTGTGAAGAAAAGACAGGGCAAGAATGAGAGGGAAGGGGCAGAGGAGGCAAACAGGCCGAGAGAATGAGGGTGAAGAGAGACCCAGGAAGAGGAAAATGGGGAAAGGAGGGAGAGAGGTGCGAGGGAAGAAGGGAAAGAGGTAGAGCGCGGGAGAAGGGAACGGGCAGTGGGCTCCCAGCCGCGGAGCGCACCGCTCTTAAGATACCCGCAGGCTGCGGGCCCCCTGCTGCCCCTCCGCGGGTTCCCGACCCCGGGCTCCGGGACAGGCGCCCTTACCTGACAGTGCCGAGGGTCCCAGGCCGGCGGGGAGCGTCCCCGCCAGCCCCCTTCGCCGGGTCCCAGGGGCGCAGCCCCGAGCCGATCCGAGCGGGCGCCGCGGCTCCGCTGCAGGTCTGAGCGGCCCCGGCGAGAACAAGGGAGCGAGACGGAGGGGGCGGGGGAAGGAGGCTCCGCCTGCGGAGGAGCGAGGCGGCTCCGCGGCGCGCGGGAGAGAGCCCAGCCTCCGACCCTCCCCGGCCAGCCCGGGCCCGCGCGGCAGGGGCGGGGGCGGCGCTCCCTGGCCGCCGGGAGCATACAGATGCGGCGCCCCTCCCGGGCCGTGCCCGCAGCGCCCGGCGGGGCACTCGGGCGGGAGGACTTCCAGGCCCCGGCGCCAGGCCGTCTCCGAAGGGCTGGCGGGGAGGGTGCAACCGGGAGCGCCGAGCGTCCCCGCACGTCCCCGCCGCGGGTCGAAAGGCGAGCGCGCGGCGAGGCGGGGAATAGGCGCCGGCCGCAGAGAGGCCGGGCTCCAGCTCCTGGGGCAGCGTCTGGGGCTGCTGTGGACCCCGGTCGCAAGGAGGCGGCATTTGGGGACCCGGTGCGCGGCACCACAGCCGGCCGACTGGGGAGCGCTTAAGGCCGGCAGAAGGGTCCAGGGAGTCCGCAGACTGGGCCCTGGGAGCAGGTCAGGGACCGAGGCACGGCAGCAGTGGGAGGGGGCGGCGGTGGGGAGTGGAACCTTTTTGGGAAGCTCATTTACAGGCTCCCACTGAGCGAGTGGCTGCTGCCCCCTGGCGGCCGCTGTGGGAGGCGTCTTGTAGGTGGCGAGCAGGTGACTAAACGCCTCTAACCTGGGACTGGGAACCTGGTCTGGGACCTTCCTCTTCCCAGGGGCCTTCCCCTCTGGCCTCCTGGGGGTGGGATTGGTGGGAAGACGCTCTGTGGTGATGCGGATAGACCAAGACAGAGATGGAGGGTGGGAATTTCCTGCTCCAGGAAGCAGCAGCCTGCCTAAACGAGGGTATGGAGCGAAAGCAATGGTGCCTCAGCGCTGAGCCGTCCTTTTCAGTTCAGTTTGGCTATCCCCCAGGCCCTGCCCAAGGAAAGCCAGTCACACACACTAGTTAAAACTAAGTCAGATTTTTATTATTTTTCCATAGACCACATCATTTAATAATAAAAAAAATAAAAATAAAAATTGAACAAAAGGAAAAGGTGGATATAAAGTGGAACCGGTGGGCAGGAGGCAAGGGCTGCAGGACAGAAGAGACTGGGAACTGCAGGGGCCCTGGGACTCAGGAGGAGATGCTGATTCAGCTCATAGGTGACCCAGTCTCCTGGCCCCGGCTGTTCCCAAGAGGGGGTTGTGAGTACCCAAAGGAGGTGGTGAGCAGGATGGAGGAAAAATGAGAGGTCTGGGGCTCCTAGCTGTTCCCCACCTCGGGGGCCAACCACCTCCATCCCTAACCTAGCTCTTCCCTCTCAGACTCAACAATGGGAAATGAGAGGGAGGAGAGGGCTAACTCCCAAGAGATAGGTTATGGGGGTGCGGCTTTGTGGGGGAAAGACAGCCACTGCTCCATTTGGTATGTGGGGACAGGTGGCAGCCATACGTGAGCACTGGGTAAATGGTGTGAAAGACCCCTGGTTCTAGGGTGGTGGAGATTGTACCTATCCCTCTGTGGCCTCGAACCCCCCAGGGCAGGGTGGCTGATGCCTGCAGCTCTCCCTCGTGTGTTCCTGGCTAGCGGCGCCCACCCCGGTCCCGCACAGGTGTGCTCCGACTCCGGCTCCTGCTGTGGCGCTTGGTATCTCTGCGGTCCCTCTCCCTGCCTCGCTCCCGGTCCCTCTCCCTCTCCCTCTCCCGATCACCCCTGTCACGCTCCCTTTCCCTCTCTCGCTCCCTGTCCCTCTCTCTGCTGTGCTCTCGACGCTTCTCCCGCTCCAGCTGTCGGTTGCGTTCCCGTTCTGCTTCCTTCTCCCGCTCCTTTTGCTCTTCCTCTTCTTGCTCCTTTCGCCGTTTCTCGCGTTCCTTGGCCCGTTCAGCCCGCTCTGCCTCCTTCTGAACAATCTGCAGCAGGCAGCAAAGGCAGAGAAGAGGGATCTCAGCCCCACTCACGCCAGTCCTGCTTTGTCTGTATGTCCCTTGACCCTGACCTAACTCAGGATCATTGCCAGCTTTGCCGTTAAGCAGAAACGGGGTTGTCAGCAATCACATCTTTGTCTCTGGGCCTAATCCCTCCAAGTGTTCGCCTTTTACAACCACGATAGGCAGCGGGCACCATCCATGCCCCATGCCCCGCCTCTGATATTTCCTTAGCTACTCAGATGTGAACAAACTACTTTTCCCTTCAGTGGAGTACACCAGCCTCAAATTCCCAAAAAGGCTCATTACAAAGAAACTTAAATTTAAAAAGCAAAAAATCCTAGGGTTGCCTGGCTGGCTCAGTTGGAAGGGCATGCAATTCTTGTTCTTGAGCCCTACATTTGCCGTATAGATTACATACTAAATAAATAAAAATTGAAAAAAAAGGGCAAAAAATCCTAGAAACAAAGAAATGGTTTCTCAGCTAGCTAAAAGCAATTTCCAAGGATGGTCGGCACAGTCAACTTCCTAGATGCACAAACCCAGTTCCTGTTTTCATGTTGACCTTCACACTCTCGGGGTTTGGCTTCTCTGTGGCATAGTCCTCTGGTTCTTCAAACTGCCTTACCTTGATGCATCGTTTCTTCCCTTATTATCCTATGCCGATACCTGGGCCCTAAGCATGCCAGTAGTCAAGTGCATCTCCCTGCACCGCTGCGAGGCCTGGCTGCTACTCGGAGTGGAGCATGAAGTGGGCACTCACCTGGCTGTCAGTCAGCGGGAGCCAGTAGATGCAGGGAGCTGCCTTGGTCTTACGGAAAAGGTCATCCAGCAGCTTGGCAGGTGGTTCCTCCTGAGCTTTCTCTGAGGTGGAAGAAAGGGAGTCAGACCTTATGCCCTATGACCCTGTGTCCCATCCCATTTGGGTTCCTTTCCCACCTACTAGCAGGTATGTGTGTCCCCACAGCTAAGTACCTTTCTTCTCACTCTTCTTTTCTTTAGACTTCGCACGTTCCTTGCGGCGGCGGTCACGGGACCGTGATCGGGAACGGGGCCCTTCTCGAACTTTGTCCCGATCCCATTCACGCTCTGATCGAGTTCGCTCCCGCCGCTCCATTTCCCGTTCCCGCTCTGCCCACTGTTCCCGCACCGCCCGCTCCTGCTCCCGCTGCTCTGCCCGGGGGTGCTGTGGTGGCTGGGCTGGGGGTGGGGGCGGGGGGTGCAGGGGCCGTGGTACCCCCTGCTCCTCTGTCTTAGTTTCAGAGGGACGGTCCACCAAGAGGCCCCGGTGATAATCCAGCTGTGGGTAGAGGAGGGACAAGGACAGTCAGGATGGAGAGGATAACACTCCCACTGAAGGAGCCCAGGTATCAGGGCAGACAGATTTTGGAGCCCCTTGGTCCAACGAAAGGAACCAAGGGGTAGGGAGAAGAGGGAAAGGAATCTCAGTGACTGCAGGTTTGGCCAGGATCTCAGCTGGATTCTAGCAGATAATGGCCTTCCCTGCCCCTCTCCTCCTTCCTTTCCCTAGGTTTCTTACCTCATCTTGCTCGGCGTAGTCTGCACAAAGGAATTTGGGATTGGACTGGGGCCATTTGACCCCATGTAGAGCTGTGCGAGTGGCAACTGCTTCCTCTACTGTTGAGTACTGGTGGAGGAAGGGAGAAGGCAGAGGGTCACAACAGGCCTCAATCCCTCCCACTTGCCACAACCCCCTTGAACCTGCCCACATTGGTTACAAAAGGAAATATGCGCCACAACCTAGAAAATCAGCTTCCTCCCCTCACCGTTACAAAGCAGTGAGATTTGATCTTGTCAATCCAGAAGGCCTCTTCCACTAGAGTTCCCGTCCGGCCCAACAATTCCTTTAGTTGGCCTAAAGTGAAGGGGCGCACCTGCCAAGGAAAATGGAGTTTCCAGGTCTTGAAGAAGGCAAGAACACTCCTGTAACTAGTCTTCAGCTTCCCCAAGTATCTGGCACAGAAGTACAACTTCAGAGTGTGGGTGCAGAGCAGGGAGTATGAGAGGAGCGAAGAGCAGTAACACTAAGGGAGACACTAGGTGCCAAGCCCTCTGTAAATCCTCCAGACAGCCCTGTAGGCTCATACTTGGTCCCCATTTTTCAGAGGAGGAGACTGGCTGTGAAAGATTAAGTCACTCAATAAGTGAGTAACTGGCAGATCTAGGAGTGGAAGTAACAGGAATGCAAAGCTCAAACTTTTAACCACTGAACAAGGCTGTTCTGTGGGAAATGACTCCGACTCACCAAATTGGAGATGTGGACTCACCAAATTGGAGATGTGGACGATGTTACTGATCTTGCCCCGGGGTGGGGAGGGCACCTGAGCAGTTCGGACTGGGTCATCAATTGTAATGGAAACGCCAGACTTTTGCTGGCTAATGGAACGTCGAGTTAAAGTATCTCCTAAAGTCACTATCAAAAAGAGCAAAGGAACAGATTTCAGCAGGGAGCAACGCTAGCTCTCTTACCTCCGCTATGCCTTTCTCTTACTCCTTACCAAGCAGTCACTCTTCCACCCAACTGTGCTGAGTGCTTACAATGTGCCAGGTACTGTCTAGGCAGGGCGCCTGGCTGGCTCAGTCAGTTAAGTGTCTGCCTTCAGCTCAGGTCATGGACCCAGGGTCCTGGCATCGAGTCTGTTTCGAGGCTCCCCGCTTGGCAGGAAGCCTGCTTCTCCCTCTCCCTGCCACTCTGCCAACTTGTGCTCTCCTATCTCTGTCAAATAAATAAAATCTTAAAAAAAAAAAAAAACACACAAAGGAACTATCTAGGCAAAGCTCCTCATTATGGAGATTCAAAGATTCAAACCTAGCTTTCAGGCAGCTTACTAACTAGGAGAGGAAGGTAACAGAGATGCAAAACACTAGAATAAAAAGCAGGAAACATTAAAGGCTTTAAGAGAGGTCCAAATAAAGTGCACTGGGGATTCAGGGAGCTACAGGCTTCACCCACCTTTCTTTACTTCATGCTCCACAGGAGGGGGCAAGGCCACCTCTACCGAAACCTGGGGAGGTATAGGGGGTTCTGCTTCAGGCTCCTTCTCTTCTTCCTCTTCTTCCCTTTGCCCATTCTCCTGGCCCTCTGCAGGAACTACCTGTAAGGTATTAGATAATGGAGGAACTCTTAAACATCAAACTGGCCCATTCTTCTCCACCTCTGGTTTCCTGAGAGGGTGGGACAGTCAACCTAGCATGTTCCTTCCACTAGGAGAAAGATTTCATTTTCCTCCACTGGATCCGGGGATTATGAATGCCTCAGCTCTGCCATGAGGAAAACAAAGGCAGGAGTGGGCAAATTTTTTCTGTATAGGTCAAGATGAGAAATATTTTTAGGCCTTGTGAGTCATACACTCTGTTGCAACTCTTCAAGGAGAACGTTACAGCACTTAAGCAGCCAGAGATAAGAGTAAATTTTCTTTATTATGGACAAGAAATAGGATGTGGTAATCTGCTGACCCCTAAAATCACAATTAGCCCAACCCTCTGCATAGATGGCAGATCTCCCTTCCAGGACTCTAGCCTGGCAGCCTACTCAGTCCACTGCCTGCTCCCCTGACACTGGGTACAAGAGCCTTACCTGGGTGACAGTCCGGCAGATCTTCAGCCCCTTGTCATGGGTTCCATCATCACCATTACGCTCTGTCTCATCCTCAGAGATTCGGGAGTCATCAGCATGAAGATCCACAATAGCCTCCTGCCCCGCCAGGGGTTTGATGTCGGGGATGAGGCTCTGGGACACAGATACCCCCCACCCCGTTACACTGGGCCCGTGTCTACTCCCACCTCAATGTGTCTCATCCTCCCCTCCCTGGCTCCTCCCACCTCACCTTGAGTGACTCAGTGGTGATACTGATGGAGGGTTTCTTCTGTGTGGTGGCTGTGCTGGCTCCCCAACGCCGCTTCCGACCAGGCTGGCCCCCCTCTGTGTCACTGTTTCCAGCTGGCACCCCCTTGGTAGCTGCTGTCCCCAAGAAATAGGACCGAACAGTTAGATGGTCTTAGGGTCCTCTGCTGGTTCACACCATTAACACCTAAAGATAGCCTTCGACTGGAATTTCAGTAAAAGGTTTGTTACTTAAGGAAACTGTATTTGGGGATTGGGGATACCATGCTTCAGAGCGAACAATAAAAGGACTAGAGCCACTTTCTGACCAATAAAAACTACTGTATCTCTGAAGGCAAAGAGGGATGGTTAACTAGGGTGGTGAGCAGTTTAAACTTTTAGTGGCAGAAATAACTAAAGTCATGGGAAAGACCGACTGAGGACAGGGAATGCAGAAAAACAAGACTATATAATACTGATGTCTAAGTAAAATTTAAGACTGTGATGGGATCTGATCATGCTTTAGGTTCATTTTCACACTATGACTTCACATTAAGTTACAAAGATCTATCACACTTATTCGATTTAGAGTTCCTCATTGGGAAAATGTTAAAAATGTTACTGTTTGAGGTGTGAGCACTCTCCTTTCCTCAGACACTCCCTCAGAATAAAGGATAAACTGATGAACATTATAGAGGAGTCCCTCAAACCCACTGCTGGTTCTGAGGGTTCAGGTATCCGAAAGAGAAAATGCACGTAGGGCTAGATAGGAAACTGTGAGACACCTTATAGTGTCATTAGTTAAGAAAGAAATGTGACCTGGGGAAAATGACAGGGATTATCTGAAGTTTTGAATTTCAAAATGGAACCCTACATATGCCAAGACGACATAGATTCGTTGGGTGGAGGAAGTGGGGTGGGAAGGGGTGACCCAAGAATGCCACTGAGAGTGAGTGGAAACCTATTTCTCTACGAACTGATTTTTATGGTACTCCTGACCTTTATCAGGGATTTGGGGCTAGACTTACAGACAACGGAGATCTTCCTCTTGAATGATTTGGGCAGCGAGCTCTGTATAGAGAAGAAAAGGGGAAAAAAAAAAAAAAAAGAGAAAGAGACACACCCCACAGAGAGGGGGGAAGGAGGTTAGATGGGGCAGTCTTAGCACAGGCTCCAAAGACACAGAGAGAGAGAGACACAGAGACAGACAGAGACCAAAACAGAAGCGGCAAACGGCAAAAACGAAGCAGAATCAATGCAAGTTAGAGAAAAAAATAAAATCAAACATCACAGCAGGGGAAAGTCATCTAGTCCATACCACACCTGTGTATTAGCTTAACCAGAAATAAGCTGGAAGAGGAATTCAGGAGCCTCCCAGCCCTTTAAAGGCATAGGTCTTGTCCTCTTCCACTGTCTCTATGGGTCAAGAGGACAAAACGAAGCAGATACGCCCAGAATTGGGTCATCTAGTCCTCCTAGGTCTTCTTGCAAACTCTCAGAAAACATGAGGAAGCAAGGAAAACCAACTTTGGGATGGTCACTACAACAAGGTAAGCCTCTTCTTCTCAATGCCCAGCCTGACATCCAAGGACTGTGGCTCTGATTTACTGGGACAGCAGACTGTTAAGGCTGTCCATACCCCTACAGGGCAGAGCAGCACTAGACCCATCAAAGAGGATGCTCCTGAGCCAAGGGCCAGGATAAAGACTCTAAAGGTGCCTTTGGTAAAGGAAGGTTATTTTTTTTTTTGAGGGTCAAACTGTCCCCAGGGAGCCTCTTGGCTTTTCAACCCACTATAAAGAGCTCTACCAGTGCTCGCTTCGGCAGCACATATACTAAAGAGCTCTACCAGAGCCTTACTGTTTCCTCTCCAACCAAGGCTTAAGCCTTAGGGGCTCTGCCAAGAATCAGAAACTCCCAAACCTGCCTTTGAGCAAGTTTTTGCCCCCAACACTCAGTGGGACAAAGACTCTGGATAGAGCAAAAAGAGGGAGAGGGAGAAAAGGGGATTAGAGTATTTTTCAGATTTCAGTGCTTATTTCTGGAAAAACTAAGACCTACCACCCTTCTAAAGGGTAGGGCAGGACCCTCTTGATGAAATCCCTTTTCCCCATCCACCCCCCAGCCCCGTTTGTGTCGTCTAACCAAGTCTCCTTGGTCTCCGTTAAGGGCCAACCTGACCCCTAGCCGGGCCGCTCTCGATGGGTAAGTTAGTGAGGAAAAAAAAAAAAAAGAAAAGAAAAGAAAAAAAAGAATAGAAAAAAAAGTAAAGAAAGAAGGAAAAAAAAAGGTCTTAATTAAAACAGGAAAAACATGAACCAAATAAATAAATCCAATAAAGAAATCAGAAAAATAAAGAGAAAATAATCAAATAAAAGATTAAATAAAAAGAAAAAGAAGAAAATAAAGAAGAAAATAACTAGGAATATGACAAATGTTCCAGGTACCATCTCACACCTGGGATCTTCAGTTCAGCCAATCGCACCTCACTGTGTACTGTATCTAGTCAACCGCCGGTCCAATCAGAATGAGCCCTCCCTGCTAGGCGCTGTGCAATTGGTGGGGGGTTGGGTTGGCAAAAAAGGTGGGCGCACGGCGTGGTGGTCAGCACGGCACTGCCAGAGTCCTCCCAGGGGCGCAGGGGGGGCGGGAGGAAAACGTGTGGGGGGACGCTGCCCAGTTTCCATGATGTCAAGACAGTTCACTGGCGGTGGCCAGGCTCAGCGAGGGGTACAGGGGGAAAAGGGGCAGAGACATCAGTCCCAGCCCTGTAGGGGCATCATCTTGCAGTCCCTGATGAGATGGCCTGTGAGCAGCAGGAATGGTCCTGGCCTTTTATCGTGAGAGGCAGGCAGGACCCTATGTCCACCAGTGGCAAGATCCAGCAATACCACCACCCAATACTTGGAATCCAGGTGATGACTCCAGAGTCCCCTTCTCCTCTGCCTGTAAATGGGGAAGGGGTCCTCTCACCGAGTGGGATCATGGAGCCTCTGATGAAGGCAGCCTGGGGGCAGTAGGTGGAGAGCCCCAGGACCTGGCACACATTCAGCAGCAAGGTCAGAATACTTTTCTTCTGAGAGTTGTGTGTGGCATCTCCTCAGGGACTCCAGCTGAGACAGTGCTTCCAGTCAGGTGGATGGATGAACCCCTGCCTCCAGGGATGGAGGAGAAGTTGGAGCAACCAACATGCTGCCCTTCACCATGGACAACAGGGACCAAAGGAAAGTCCATCTGATGAGCAAGTGGTGATACATGGCTGGCTGTCATCAGCATTAAATCCCTGGGCTCAAACCCTAGACTTCTCTGCAGGGCTCCTAGTCGTCACAGCTTAAGCCGAGAGCCTCCACTCGGTATTTTACAGCATGGCACTGTGATCACAGACATTGACTCTTTAGGAGATCTTGGTGCCCTAGATGGGAATCCCAACAGTCTGTAGCAAACAAGGCAGCCCACAGTCCTCAAAAGGGTAAGGGCATGTGGACAGGCGCCCCAGCACTGACACAAGCTCTTCTTGGGGTGTCCCAAATAGGGAGATGATGCAAGTCCACCCCTTTCCAAATGCTTTTTGCTTTCTCAATACAAGTCTCTCCAGAACAGTGCTCTTCTTGGCCCCCTGATGTAAGCAAGGCAGGGAGGCAAAAGGGGGCCCATCACAGGATCCCATATACATGCCCCCCTCTGGCCAAGACACCTGGATAGCAGACTCGGCTCTGATTGGGCAGCTCAGTAGCAGCGGGTGGGTCCAGAGGAAGAGGCGGCATCAGCGATTGGCCAGTTGGGCAGGGTTATATTTTACGGGCGGATTACCGTACATGAGGTACTTGGACAAAGTTTTACGGGGAAGAAGGACCTTGTAATAAATAATATTCTGCACATCAAATCACTTTCACCGGCCCCCACCCCCGCAACACACACCAAAGAAAGGCTACACACACGACAGTCCCTCCCATCCTGTTACCCCGCTCCCAAACCCAGCTAATTCTTTATCTATTACTTTAAGAGACAAGAAGACTTCGCTGGCTCTGATGGGGGGAGTCCCCATGAATTGGGTGCAGGATACGAGATAACATATATGCTAAAAAAGGAAGCAGAGGAGTCAGAGATATATGGAGAAGGGGCCTTTGGGATCACCCCAAGTGCGGGCTTCTTAAGTAGCTATATCTCTCCGATATGACCACTAGAGGGCAGAGGAGGAACAAAAATTCCTCAGCACAGTTCATCAGCTGAGAACCACCAGAGCCCACTAGATGGCGGTGAGCCCCCACAGGCTTTTAAAAAGGAGGGAAAGCTAACAGTTACCACAGGGAGAAGCCTGAGAGGATAGCAGGAAAACTGGGCCTGGGTGTTGGATAAAGGGCCATTAACTGACTTGTCCTTTAGTTACAAACTTCCAACAGTTTGGACTGCACTTCCCCAACAAAAAAAAGAGGAATTTCAGAATGAACCCTGTCCCCATCACAAGGGGTCTCCCTTGCTAAACCAGCGAATTCTCCCTTGGCCCTATCCTGATCCAAATCTGCCTACCCCCTCCTTTAAGCTATCCCACTGTGTAAGAGTGATTACCAAAGTGTTCTAACTCTTTCTCCTCAGCCCGCTCCTGTCCACCCACCCCAACAGGTGGCTTGGAAATTTACCTCTTTCTTCTCCTCATCTTCAGCATTGCCCTCTGGGCGGTCATCATTGCTGACTTGGTCTGCAATAGGCACGGGGGGTTCTGGAACCTCATTTTCAGGTCTGTTTTCACTTGTGTCCATGGTCACTTCCTCCTTCTCCTCACTGACAGTATGGGCAGAGGTAGGGAGGGAAGGGCAGGGAAGAACCAAGGGGAAGAGAGAGCAAGATGTTAGGTTTGGGGTCAGGAAACCCCCATGCCTCATCACTTGGGTGGGGTTGGGAGAGCTGCTTTTCAGATGAGACTAGATACTTTGCCCCCACAGGAAAACTGGAAAACTGTTTTCCTTGGGAGAAGAGCACAGATCGTAGCAACCACATCCACCCACTGCTCAGATGGGATAAAGCTGTGACATGTGGGGTCAGGACTACCAACTGTTTTTAGGCAATTCAACAGAGTACTCTTACAAGTAAAGAAAACTGCCCTCTGAACAGTCCCTCAAATGTGACCGATTTGCCCACAACCCTATACCCTCCCTATCCCCTGGCCACAGGCATCTTTTAACAAAATTGCATGAGAAATTAAGGGAAGCCTGACTGCTTAAGACAAGAAAGAATGGCTGTGGCAAGTGATCCCACGCTTGTGTTTACAATCAACTGCTTAATAAGGCCTACCGACCCACAGGATCTGGAAACAGGAATGGAGAAATTGGGGGGGGGGGGAGGCTGTGGTTGCAGGGAAAGCAGGGCTGGTAAGGGTTCAAACTTCAGTAAGGACACTCTCATCCAAAAGGAAAAATGACAAATGCTGGAGTTTGAAGGCTCAGAGAAGAATCAGGCCACTTTTACCTTCTCAGAGGTGTAGGAATTGTTCTTACATTCAGCTTTCGCCCAGTTTCTCCCACTCCCTCATTCCAACTTCCAAGAGATAAAGAGAGCAGGCCTCCCAGTCAGGACACACCCTCCCCCACACCCTGGATCCCCTCCCCACTACAAATACTGAATCCCCCCACCCCCACTCTGAATCACACAAGTTAGCTCCCACTTCAGGGAATGAATCCCAGAGATTCACTTAAGATAAACTATCTTCCCATCTCCTTTTTCTGTCTTCATTCGTAACTTCTATCTCTAATCTCACTCCCACTACCACCCAAAACATTAAGGGGAAAAAAAAAATCAAATTAAGATGATCAGGGACCCAAGACCCAGGAGAGGGGAAATGAAGCATCCCCACACTGAGAACCACCACCAGAAAATTCAGCATTCCCCATAGGCTGACTGACACTCAGAGGTCAGAACAGCCTCCCCAGAGCAGGCGGGGAGGGATGCACGGGAAGGGGGAGGGGAAAATCGGAACTGTGCCCCCAGCTATCCGGCACCCACAGAAACACGCGATTCAACTGCCTAAATCTAAAGAAAAGACTTATACAAAAAATACCTATTTCCCATACGGAGAGGGCAAGTTGGGCCAATTAGAAACCAGGCAGGAAGGACAAAGGGGGAAAGCAGAATGACTGAAAACAAACCAAAACGAAAAGACGGAATGAAAGCCATGGGGAAGAGGAGGAGGATGAGGTAGGCTAGAGCGGTGGGGAAAAGGGATACATGGAAACGTGAAGCTCTCACCCTTCTTTGCTTTCTGATAACATGATTTTTTTCTCCCCCTGGAAGTGCTGTTTATCCCTTTCTGGAATGGAAGAAATAACAAAAACCAAACAAAAAAGATCCTAAAAATTAAAAAAAAAAACCCACAACACCTTCCTTGTCCCAAGAGCCCACCACCTCCTCCCCAGCCACCCGATCCAGAGAGAGAAAATCGAGATGCAGCAACTGGGGATCCAAAAAATGGTAAATGGAAGGGGAGGTGGTGGTGGTGGTGGTGAGGGGAGGCTAAAATAGATCTGGCTTTTAAGAGATAAGCGTTAAGTCCTCACGGCAAACCCCGAGTTCAGCTGGATTGGTCTCTCTGGAGAAGGAGGAGGAAGAGGGCCAGGCTGCTGGTAGTGGCTGGCTCTATTGTATTGGCGGAGCGGCGGCGATCAGCCGGAGACATGCAGGGGAGCCATCTTGCCACTTACCCAGCAGCCCGTGTGTGCGGATGGGGGAGGGCCCTGCTGCAGCAGGGGAGGGGAAAGAGAAGAGGGAGGGCGCTGAGTGAGCAAGGTTCTTATCCTCTGGCAGGCCACAGGGAGCTCACTGCTGGCTCAATAGGCCTGGCCTTTTTCCTTCTTTTCTCAGGTTACAACAGCTACCGAGGCCTAACCCCACAGGGAAAGGGTGCACTCTCCTTGTCTTCCCAGGGGGCGGGGGAGGGGGGCTGGGTGGAGAGGACATACAAAGTTACAGCTGCTTGCCTGGAAGATTCCAGAGAAAGGAAGAAAGGGGAACAGCCGAGTTTGGGAATTAAAAGTGACTAAAGAAGGAAGATAACAAAGTCAAAGTTTAAAAAGACACAGAATGGAGGGTCATGAGCAAGTTTTCATGTGCCCACCTCCTTCCATCCTAGAAGCCAGTCAGCTGTTCATGCAGGGAGGTGGGATGAGAACTGGCTCTATCCAATCACTGGAGGAGCTAGCTGGCTGCTCACCCCAAGCAATGACCACGTGTTATTACTCCAACCTGTCTTTTCTCCAGGGATGGCGGGAGGAGAGGATAGAAGAGAGCTCCTTTTTGAATTACCAGTAGAGAGGGGGAGAGATGTCTCTGAAGAGATGACAGACAACTTTGTTTCACAGAGTCTTTAATCAGGTCACCCTGCCCTGGGGTCCACTGGAGCCAGAAAGGAAAAGGATAAACAGGGCAAGGGAACCTTGGGTAGCTGAAGCATGAAGGCCACTTCTTGGAGCAAGGGCTCCAAGGTGGGGGCTCCGAAGTAGATAGGAAGCCGGAGAGAGCTGTTACATGGGCGGTTGGTGGTGGTGGGGGGGGGAGGTAGAGGGCTGTCTGCTGGGCCTGAAGTGTTTGGGAACTAAATGGAAATTATTAATCATGGGCATCTTCACCAGACTAAATGTGAAATAACCTGACTCTAACCACTCAAAAAAAAAAAAAACCACACTCAGTAGATGCTCAAAGACTCCTTTTTTGACTACAGAGATGCTCCTTTTGCATCCTAGCGGCAGCAGAGGTTTAACAGTAAGGTATTTAATCAAAAGCTTGGTATTTATTGTCTCATTTGTAGTATCAGAGCTTTCAGCCAGGAATAAATTTTCCTCCCCACTGCTTAGAATCTTGTACATGCTGACTACATGCTAAAGTGGTCATGTTTACACATTACTCTAAAAGTTCCCTTTCACTTAGTCATCCCTGTCTGCTCATTAAGACTGAGAGCTCTGCAGTCAAACTGGCTAGGGCCCAATCATGACCTGACCTGTTCCCACACAAGTTCTGTGACACTGGGCTAGTCTCTGATCCTGTAAAGTGGGGATCACAAAATACCTATCTCATGGAACAGTATGATAAGGCTTTGCCCTCAGAAGTCTGGCTTGGACAACATTCTAGGTCAAGGTAAGGATATGCATTAAAAACATGTACATTTAATATGCCATTTATCTCATTTGATACCACCTATGGAGCTTTTTCTGAGTTTTCTCAAAGAGTAGACTGCACTTTCTCTGATGTGAAGGCACTCAGTAGTTGGTCTGACAGGTTTTCAGCAAGGACCTCATCACTTTATAATAACCGCTGGATGACTTGCCCCACACCTCCACCTTGTAGGACTCCTCAGGGTCAGGGACTACATTTCTCAACCCTAGCCCAGGGCCTAACACAAAGAAATGGTCAGTAAATATTTCTGAACTAGGCTGTCATTGTGTGTACCAAGTGGACACTTTAATGACTGCCTGCTGATCTAAGTTTTCTTCTTCTTAAAGTAAGCTCTACACCCAATGTGGGGTTTGCACTCATGACCCCAACATCAAGAGTCACATGCTCTCAACAGAGCCACAAAGCACCCCAAAGTTTTCTTCTTAAACATCACTTTAGATGGAATTCCCACAAGGAATGTTACCTCACAAAAATTGTTACCTTCCAACATCCTCAAATCAACTGTCTTAAAATAGTTTCAGCTGCCAATATGCCTCTCCAGAAGTAGCTTCCCTGGAGGAAAAGTTTTTCTTTCATTGGAAATTCTTTCTCGTTTTTTCAAGAATGAGAATTTTATGACATTATCCTTGGCCTTCTTTAGACTCAGTGAGTTTGTGTCATCTATTTCCCCAGAAACAATTCTGTGGGATCCAGGATTCCAAAGACTTTATTTTCATAAGAAAAAGGGGAATCCTTGAAACTGCCCCCAAAAGAGACTCAAACCTACTGGTTGCAGGACCAGTCCCAAAGCCTTGTCAGCTACTTGTCAGAGGTCCACGCAGCTTTTCTTTGTAGCCCTTTTTAAACAAAAGGCATCTAGACATCTCCCTTCCCACATTTAAGTTCTTGCACAAATATTTCTGGTATCTTTGAAAAATCTGTGAAACTGCATGGGGGCTTAGGGACAGGAAACCTCTATCCATAATTGAACAGCACAAAAAGCATCTGCAGCCCAGAAGAAAAGGACAGAACTATTTGGAGATTAACAACATCACATTATAGTTCATATCTAAGATTCAGAAAAAAAGAGAAGGAAATTTCTACAGGCGTGTATATTTGAATTTTAGTTACTGCAGAAAATTCACGAGGAGCTGAGGACCTGATATGAAATAGTGGGATGCGACTATTCTCAGGCAGTGAGTCTTAAATACAGAATACCGCAGGGGCATACTAGTTTCAAGATAACCAAGGATGATATGATTTGGGGGGTATGTCCTTAGATTCCAATTTCTCAGTAAGCAAATACCATTGATGATCACCAATAAATTCTACTTTTAAAAATTATGCATTACTGGCATACTGGTACTGTGGGTTCCCTGGAGTGACCATTACATTGTCATATTGGCTTAAAGGACTATTTTCTTCCTTGTACTTAGGCAAAAGGACAAATAAACATAATAAGCCAAAAGCCAAAAGCCACTATTGCCTGCAAGGGTTGTGTACTCAGAAGGTTGTATTAAGAAAAATTCAGGTTTGCATCAACTACTGCTGGATAATACAGTTGCTCACATGTTAAGTTCTTTTTTCTCCCCTATTATTTTTTTTTAATGTAAAAACAGAGTAGCATCATATTCTGCTGTATGAAGACACTTTTGTTATATCCATAGCAGGCAGAAGACTGGATTTTGGAACATGGCTCAACTGAAATAGGACTGAGGGCCACAAATTCCTGTTCCAAGCAATGACAAGATACCTTACCTCATAAATTAACAATTCCTCAGGGCACAATCAGAATCAGAATGGATTTAACAAAGCACAGAAAAAGTTAGGCAAGCTCTTCCAGGTGCTGACAGGTCCTTGAAGTCTTTTTTTTTTTTTTTTTTTTTTTTAACATTTTACTGATTCAACAGGCCCCAGCTCCGTCTCTTGTTGAGACAGATAGGAAAACCAAGGTGAAGCCACAAGTAGTCTTTTCCATTTAGCACTGTTGATCCCACTTTTAAAATTGGCCAGAGGCTCCAGAGGTCACCAGACTGAAAACTAGGACTCTAGAGGAGTGAAAGACTAGGACGACTGGTGTGAATCAGATGCAGTATGGCTTCCAGAAATGGAGGTAAAACTCTTCAAGAGTCATTTACCAAATCCAGTGCCAGAATAGCCTATGAGTTTAGGCCCTTGGGCATGTCTTTTTATTAGGCTGCTGAATAGACCATCTGGGAGACAGGCAGAGGGAAAGGGGATGTGTGTGAGTTACTCCTGAACTCAGACTGCATTTCTCACCTATAAGCTGCTTCACTGAAGCTTGCCTAGGCAACAATGGACAGTCTGTATTTCCCCAGGGTGCCACTTGCCTATCACCTTGTTGGAATTAATGTGACTAGATTACCTGTCATAAAGTGGAAAATCAAAGGCACCTTTACGTGGGGAGAAAAACTCTGTACAGGACTCCGAGTTTTAAGTGCCTTGGACTTGCATGCTAAAGTCCAGAAATAAAGATGCTTCAAAACAGCATCAAGTGCTATTTTGTTGCCAGGATTTCATACACCCACTAAATTTCAGGGCAAGCAAAAACCTTCTTAGAAAATTACTTGCTTCCCAAAGTGTAAAGGAGGCAGCTCCTCAGGCCCAATTACTAGTAGGTTGTCAACACCTACTTCAAAACTGCCATTATACAAAGGACATGCTGCAGCCCCTTGGGATGGGGTAAGGAAGGTAAGGTATCTCTGGTTGATCGATATGGAAGGGAAGGTGTCACCCCATTTCCTCATCGATGGTGTAGCTGGGGAATCCTGAACACCTTCCAGAATCCGCGGGGTTTTCACTTTATGGTCCTAGAAGAAAAACCCTCTCCAAAGGATAATGTACCCTCCCCAAAAGGGAAAAACAAAACTTTTCAAAGGAAGTAGAGTGAACTTTTGACTTTCAACGAAAAAAGTAATGGCCACAAGATGGCAGCAGAGACAAGACTATTAGAATAGACTAGCGAAGGTGTATCCCAAGGCAAAAGCTATACAGATAGTAAGGAGTACAAAACTAGTATTAATGTCATCAGGAAATAAGATAATAAATCATGTCACCTGCCCTCCACCCTCCAAAATCAGTCTGAAACGCTCAGAAGAGTGTAAATTATTAGACTTTTACATAAAGGGAAAAAGCATACTGGTAGTATTAGTGTTAAAAAGACATAAAACCAACCGAGAACAACTTTAGGCAGCCAACTGTCTAAACTGGATGTTCACTAAAGAAGCACAGGATTCTTGATGTCTAAAAGCTAAGCAATCTTGGGACGCCTGGGTGGCTCAGTTGGTTAAGCAGCTGCCTTCGGCTTAGGTCATGATCCCCGCGTCCTAGGATCGGGTCCCGTATTGGGCTCCTTGCCCCGCGGGGAGCCTGCCTCTCCCTCTGACTCTGCCTGCCACTCTGCCTGTGCACTCTCTCTCTCTCTCTCTGACAAATAAATAAATAAAATCTTAAAAAAAAAAAAAAAAGCTAAGCAATCTTATTTCCACAATGTTTTGCTTTTCATTTCCTTTGGGACTCTAAAGCCAGGAATTTGGGTTCAATGGCTTCTTAACGTATGTATAGTACCTAGCTCAGAATAATGAATGATATAGCTATTCTTACTTGTACTTTTCTAGAACTAAATATAAGGAATAAAAACTCACATTAACTATGTAAATGGTAAAAATCAATCCAAAGGTCCCAGAAACAAACTTCTGGTTGACAGATGCTTCATATTTTGCTGTACTGTATCCATAAAAACTAAGATAGACTATGCTTAATAAAAAGATGGCTAGCAACTAAGGAAAACAACAGAAACTCAAAACACCTCTCTGTGCCTTTCTTGGTAGACTCTTGACATCCTTTATTAAAGTGTGTTCCCAGGCTCAGATATAGCTGGTAAATATGAGTTAAACACTGAGTTAAAATGCCCTGAGTCAACTCCCTTACACAGCCCTGAGTTTGGAAACCAAAGCCTCCGCTATTTGCTCCTTAAAGGAACTATTTTGGTCAGATGATCCCAGATAAGCTCTCTAACCACCACTTTTCAGAGTATCTTAAGAAAGTCGGTGGTGCCTCTCAATGTAACTGAAGCCTAGCCTTTGTCCAGATAAAGCTCTGCCTTTACGTTTTAAAAGGAAACTAGGACTGCTTAGTCAAAGAACCCCAGGGAGCAAAGAACTACTCCACACTGCCAGTTTCCTGTTATACCCCAGCTGAGAGAGATTACTTACACAATATGATGAATCCTTTCTGATTCTGGTAGGTGAGCGGTCTGGGTCTCTGAGGTTTGGGGCTGTGTGGCAGCTGGTGGCTCTGCCTCTTCAGCTTCACATTTCTTTGGGCTCCCCTGTCAGAACAAACATAGCAAAACACCCATAGCAACAAACTTAAATCTGCTTGGTTCCTTTTTTTTAAGCTGGAGCTGGTAAAAGGCAAAGCAGGACTTCCATAGTGGCAGCTCCACACTTAGCCCTATAGATCTTTGTTATTTTTGTTTAGAAAGTGGAATGGAATGCTGCTTAAGGAATTTCTATGCCAGCAATCATTTTATTAGACTTCTTCTTTGAGAGAACTAAGAAAAGCCTTCCTCTGGGGCAGAAAAAAGGATGACACTCTGTGGAAGTGACCCTGGGAGCCCTGGAGAGGAGGACCTTGCTGCCTAGCCTCATATAGAGCTTTCATGAACTAGGGGGTTGGAACGGAGGTCACTGGAATCATACAGGTATCCCCAACCATCTATATTTCTACTGAACCTTATCCAGACTGACCTTCTAGTTTTATAGCTAAGACAAAAGGGAAAATCATGCCTAATCCTCCATTTCCTTCTAGGGAGGGGCATAATAGCCTACCCGCTCAGGCTGTAACCTCTGGGTCACATGCTTTTCAGCTGGCTCAGGTTGGCTCAAACGCCTCGCTCGGATAGAGGATGAGGTGGAAGTCCTGTCCTTTGGCTCAAGGACCTGCAGTTGTGGCACTGGTGGAGTTGCAACCTCCTGACCAGAAGAGGGATCTTTGGTTTCAGTGTAGCTGGTGCTGCTGTCCCTGGAGACTCCAGGGCTCAGAGACTAAAGAAATGAAGCACATAAGGCAAATTATTTTATATGGTATATATTCAGTACATCACTGAGTCTTCCAACTTCCGCTGACTCAATTTAATACTTTGGACCCTTCCCTCCCTATGTTTATTCCTCCTTGAATTCGTGATCTCCTTGACTTCCTAGAGTATTCAGCAAATTAAGTCCCAACTATGTGCTAGAATACTAGGATACACATGTAAAAAGGCCTGCACATATCTTCAAGTTTATAGTCTAGTGAAGACAGATAAAGGATTCAGCTTTGGAATCCAAGGGACTCAAAAAAATTAAAAGGACTCTGTTTAGGGATTGATGAATTAAAAATTAGATTCTGAAAAGATGGGAAAGTAATCACTGACCTGGGGAGTAAAGGAAGCTTTTCCCATTCCTGACAGAAATCATAATAGGTTCTCCTGGGGTTGAAAAACACTGGAATACAAACAAAACACCAACGCACCCAGGATTCTCCCACACTTACTTTTCTGCTGTTGCTTGAAGCTGAACGAGAACGGGAACGGGAACGGGAACGTGACCTGGACTCTGATGTTGATCGGGAGCCCATCTCGGATCTGCCACGAGGGTTGGTGTGAGTACGTGCCCGAGATACATCTCTCTGCTTGGATCTTGGAGATGAGTGAGACTGAGAGCCTGAGCTGTCAGGAGAGCGAGATCTTGATCTAGAACTGGAGGATGAAGAGGAGGACCGGCTTGAGGAGGAGTCAGCTGACTCTTTCAATCTGTGGCTTGGGAGAAGGGTATGAGAAGCCCTTCTACCTTCCTTCTGTTCCAAAGACAGCTGTTTCAGAGATTCCTCAGTGATCCCTTTGGCCGGTGCTAATTCCTCGATTTTAAGAGGGAGTGGTTGAGCAGATTTTTCTGCCTCAGTTTCAAGACCCTTCTGGGTTGAGCATTCAGCTAGTGTGCTTTTCTGAACTAGAGGCAGGACACTCTCCTCTGGCACTTGCTCTGTTTGAGTTTCTGCTTTGGTGTCTGCAGGACTTGACAAAGGAGATAGGCCTCCCACCAGCTGGACAGTATGCTGAGATATTAACAGCTCCCTGACCTCAGCATCTGTATTAGGAGGAGAGAGCTGAGTGAGGACAGGGGGAGCTGGGCCTTCCATGGGCTCTATTTCTTCTTCACTCTGGAGCTGTGTAGTAGGTGGTGGAGAAGATGCTTCCTTGGTAAGTAAAGGTGGGGGAGTTTCCTCCTCATTGGCATTTTGCTCTGGTTGTAGCACAAGAGGGGCCTTTTCTAGATCTTCAGTCAGTCGAGGGGGGGAAGGAGACTTTGATTTTTCCTCCAAGCCTTTTGAAGATTTTATTTCCTTTTCTTCTTTCTCAAAAGGAAAAACTGTTTTCATTTCTTTCTCCTGCTGATGTCTGGCCATATGACTTCTTCTGGCTTCTTCCTGGGACCTTGTGACTCTTCCTCCTCTCTCTAACCCCTCCTGTTCCTGGGATCTTACGGTTTGGGGTCTCTCATCTATCATCTCCTCTGGTTTTACTCTGGGCAACTCTTCCCCCTCTTCTGCTTCCTCAAACTGTTTCAGGACTGGTGCATCCCTAGATTTTTGTCCTTCATCCTCCTCTTCCTCTTCCTCCTCTTCTTCCTCTTCCTCCTCCTCCTCTTCTTCCTCCTCTGTTTTCAAATTTCTATCTGCTCTGACCCTCAGATTTCTGGAAGGTGTTTCTTGATCTTCTTCCTCCTCAGCCACCTGGCTACACTCAGAGAGTTTAGCTGCTCTTGCCTAAAAGAAAAGATATACAATGGATCCAAGTATCTTTGCTCACTATCAGAGGGGAAAGGGTCTTTCAGGAGATACACATAGGAAGGAAAAACTCAATGATACAGGCTTGCATCTACACAAACAAGTGTGCCAGTAAACAAGCACGACCTATCAAACTCTTATGGGGATCAAAACAGAGTACAATAATGAAACTGCTACTAGTTCATTTTTTAGTTTCAAGCTTTAAAAATAAACACAAACTGAACATCTAGAAAGTGGCAAGGGGGTGGGGGAACCAACCTATCATTGCTTAATGTAATTATTTTTATCATTTTAGTATATTTAATTTTTTTCCCCATCGTTTCTTTTCCATACTCATAATCATACCACAATACACTTTTGTGTTCTGCCCACTTAACACTGTATCATATGGCTTTAAAGTTCTAATTGAATAACTGTATCTTTTCTAATAATGTACTTTAATAATACAGACCAGCCTGTTAACTTTCATAATTTAGTTTTGATTTTTATATATTTGCTTAGAAATCTGAGTAGACCTAATCGAAAAACAAAAAAATAGTTCTTTTGTCTGGGCTGCCCATATACCACCCAGACTGAGAAGACCTGGACACTTTGGGGGCCACTGGGGTCACAGCCACATCAGCAAACACTGAAGTCAGAGAAGGCCAGGGTAATGCTGGGGCACACATCATCACGTGATCAATTTCAACAAATATCACCCAAGTTACTCTGGAAACGTTGGTATGAGGCATGAGCACTTAAAGAGGAACCAGAGCTTCTGCCCATCTGTCAACCTTGACAAATGGTGGACCTCCATCAGTTAGAAGACACGGGTAAAGGCTGCCAGAAACAAGCCTAGACCTGCTCCTATCCCTGATGTGGTGCACTCAGGCTACTAGGAAGTTTTGGGAAAGAGAAAGCTCCCCAAACAGCCTGTCATCGTGAAGGCCAAATTTCTGAGTAGAAGAGCTGAGGAGAAGATGAAGGGGGTTGGAGGGTGCTGTGTCCTGGTAGCTTGAAGCCATCTGGAAAAAGGTTCATTAAATGCCAACAAATACTTTTGGAAAAAAACAAAAAAAAAGAAAAATGAACAAAAAGCACCCCCCCCCCCGCCAAAGAAAAAACCCACAATGAGATAAAGAGGAGTACTACAGAAATGTAAAGAGACACAAACTTTGAAAAAGTCCAAGGAAGAGGAGCAGGAGATACCCAAAGCAGTACTTAAAGAAGTGACAGATGCTTTAAGAGGTATTTGAGTTACCTGTCTGACCCTGGATGATCGTCTTTCTCCTTTTCTTGGTTTATCATCATCAGATTCACCTTTCTCTTCAGAAACAGAGGAGCTTTTTCCTATCAAATGAAAGAAAATCAAGTCAGATTCATGGCATAAACATTCATTCAAGAATGCTTTCTAAAATTCAATCACAGCATATGAACTCGACAATACATATCTGTATTAATTAAACTACGTGAGGGACTATATGAACTTCTAAGGTGGGGGGTGGGGCGGGCGCCTAGGTGGCTCAGTTGGTTAAGTGTCTGACTCTTGGCTTTGGCTCGGGTCATGATCGCAGGGTCCTGGGACCAAACCCTGTGTTGGGCTCCACACTCAGTGGGGAGTCTGCTCCAGGATTTTCTCTCTCCCTCTGCCCCTCTCCCTCCTCACATATGCGCACTCACTTGCTTGCTCCCAAAAATAAAGAAATAAATCTTAAAAAATAATTAAGTTCTAAGGGTCTTATTAATAATTCCTGCTGTGCACATCTGGAATATTTTCAGTATCTCAAAGCCAATTCACATATTACAAACAACTGGAAAATAATCATTGGTGGCTTCATAACTACCAGGGGCTTCAAACTGTCTTGCAGGGATGTACAAAGTGTACTTATTTCTATAAAATGTTTTGTCACCATTTTTCTGGATTGCCTATTGCAACCACTAGTTTTGAACAAAATAGGATGATTAACAGTTCGCGAAACAACAATCCTATGAAATAAAGTACTTATAAAATGAATTGTTTTTAGGTCCTAAAGTTCCTAGAAATTACTTCAAGACACTGGACAGGGCTTCAGAAATGGGCCCTCTCAATTACGTCTTTACATGAAAAGCTCAAAGTGAGATTTCTTTTTGAAGGGAAAAATAAGGGGCGCCTGGGTGGCTCAGTGGGTTAAAGCCTCTGCCTTCAGCTCAGGTCATGATTCCAGGGTTCTGGGATGGAGCCCCCGCATCAGGCTCTCTGCTCAGCAGGGAGCCTGCTTCCTCCTCTCTCTCTGCCTGCTTCTCTGCCTATCAAATAAATAAATAAAATCTTTAAAAAAAAGAAAAAAAGAAAGAAAAAATAAGTTTAAGAAAGCTTGAAAACCATCAATCTAGGTCATTTCAAATAATAACTCCATATAAAACTGGAAAAAAAATTTCATTCACATTCCATGAATGAAGGTAACTGTGCATAAATCACTTAAACAATTTAATCTTGGGGCACTTGGGTGGCTTAGTTGGTTAAATGTCCAACTCTTGATTTTGGATCAGGTCATGATCTCAGGGTCATAAGACTGAGCCCTGCATTGGGCTCCGCACTGAGCACGGAGCCTGCTTGACATTCTCTCTCTCCTCCTTTGCCCCTCCTCACTCTCCTGCAAGTGCTCTTACTTTTTTTTTTAAGATTTTATTTATTTATTTATTTGACAGAGAGATCACAAGTAGGCAGAGAGGCAGGCAGAGAGAGAGAGGAGGAAGCAGGCTCCCTGCTGAGCAGAGAGCCTGACGCGGGACTCGATCCCAGGACCCTGAGATCATGACCTGAGCCGAAGGCAGCGGCTTAACCCACTGAGCCACCCAGGCGCCCCTGCAAGTGCTCTTATTCTTAAAACAAAATACAAAAAAAGGACCAACAACCAGGCTGTGGTCTAAATGTCTTGACCAAAAAAGGGCAGAAATGAACTGAAAGATTTCTAATATTACTACCAGTATTAAAATATTACACAAAATATGGGGTGCCTGCGTGGCTCAGTGGGTTAAAGCCTCTGCCTTCGGCTCAGGTCATGATCTCAGGGTCCTGGGATAGAGCCCCAGGCTCTATAGGGCTCGCTGCTCAGAGGGGAGCCCGCTTCCCCTCCTCTCTCTGCCTGCCTCTCTGCCTACTTGTGATCTCTCTGTCAAATAAATAAATAAATAAAATCTTTAAAAAAAAAAATTACACAAAATAGCAATGCAGATATTGATGGGAGCCAGTTTAGAAAACAGCTTTAAGATAAGTATATTCCAGATACATAGTTAGATTGGGCTCAATTTTAATATAGTACAAAAGGCTTAAATAAACCATGAAACCATGTCCTAGACTAAACTGGTACAACTAAAACAGGTGGTGTTTTATTTTTATTATTATATTATTATTAGATGGCTTATATTATATATACACATATATATTATATATACTATTATCAGATGGTTCCAACCCAAGGTCTTGTTTCTATATCCCGACAATCTAAAAGGAATTAGTCTTTGCTCCTGTAATTAAAAGAAGAAACAGAAAATGAACTAAAAGACTGCACATATTCTGTAAAACTTTACTCCATGATCACTTTACTCACAGGATCTCTGAATATATACCATTTCATATCTGGGTTAGTGAATAAAGACTTGCATTATGGGTGTCTGTACAGGATCTATGGTTAGGATATTCAGTAACAAGCCAGATTCTCTAGCAAACACTGAGGGATAATCTGTAAGAAATTAATAATGTGGTGATTGTAATAATTAATAATTAAATTAAATAACCTGGATTATTTAATTAATAAATTAACCAATAATTAAATAACCTGGAATAGGTTAAATTACAACATGAGTAAAACCGAAAAGAAAACTGTTTTCCATTAATTTTAGATAAAGCTCCTCTACAAGTTTAAAATAACCAATTTTTATAGTTTAACAAAAAAGAAAAAATAAGGTAGAGGCTAGGGGGTAGGATGAACAGGCAGAGCAGAGAGGATTCTTACAACGGTGAAAATACTCTATGATACTGGAATGATGGATATGTCATATACATCTGTCCAAACCCATAAAAGGTACAACTTAAAAGTGAACCATTAAGGTAAAATGTGGATCTCAGGTGATTATGACTTGTCAATGTAGGTCCTTCAATTTTAAGAAATGTACCACAATGGGGGCACCTGGGTGGCTCAGTGGGTTAAAGCCTCCACCTTTGGCTCAGGTCATGATCCCAGGGTCCTGGGATGGAGCCCCGCATTGGGCTCTCTGCTCAGCAGGGAGCCTGCTTCCCCTCCCCTCTCTCTGCCTGCCTGTGATCTCTGTCTGTCAAATAAATAAAATCTTAAAAAAAAAAAAAAAAAGAAAAAAGAAAGAAAAAGACATGTACCACAATGATGGAGGAATGTTGTTAATGGGAGACACTATGCATGTGAGGGAGTAGAAGGCATACTGGAAATCTCTGTACCTTCCTCTCAATTTTGCCATGAACCTAAAACCATCTAAAAAAATGTCCTGAGGGGTGCCTGGCTGCCTCAGTTGGTAGAACATGAGATTCTTAATCTCAGGGTTATGAGTTCAAACTCCATGTTGAACATTATTTTTATAAAAATTTTTTTAAAACGTCTGAAATTCATCCAGATACTTAAGAATTTAAAAACATAAATAAAAATAAAAAAAGAAGGGGCGCTTGGGTGGCTCGGCTGGTTAGTGTTGACTTTTGATTTCAGCTCAGATCATAATCTCAGGGTCATGAGATCGAGTCCTTTTGAAGCCTGCTTAAGATTCTTTCTCTCACTCTCCATCCGCGCCTCCCTGTCCCCTTGCATACTATCTCTCTCTCTCTCAAAAAAAAAAAAAGTTAACTAGGTCAGAGGGACAATAAATATCTGAATATTGTAGATATTTTAAGCTTTACAAAGACAAAGAAAGGTGAGGAAGATTATAGAGCAAAGTTTCAACTGAGATTTTGTTTTTAGTTTGTGAGACTATATAAATTGTTTAAAAACTTGGTTTTTCTTCTAGTTTTTCCAAATTTTCTTTAATACATACTACTTTTTATAATAAAATATTATTTAAAAGGATAAAATCCTATCCTCTGGAGAAAAAATACACCCTTCAAATCCTATGAACAGCTAAAATTCATAGGCCTAGCCAACCCAACTACTGGCTTTTATCACTGCAATTCTTTTTTATTTTATTTTATTTATTTGAGAAAGATAGAGAGATAGTGAGCAAGTGTGCGTAAGCAGGGGAAGTAGCACATGGAAAGAGAGGGAGAAGTAGGTTTCCTGCTGAGCAGGGAGCCCAATGTGGGGTTCCATCCCAGGACCCTGGGATGGGCTTAAGAAGGCAACCAACTGAGCCACTCAGGCATCCCTATCACTGCCAAGTTCTATCTAAGAAACATTCTCTTTGTTTTCTTTCTTTCTTTTTTTTTTTTTTTTTTAAGATTTTATTTATTTATTTGACAGACAGAGAGCACAAGTCAGCAGAGAGGCAGGCAGAGAGAGACGAGGAAGCAGTCTCCCTGCTGAGCAGAGAGCCCGATGCGGGGCTCAATCCCAGGACCCTGGGATCATGACCTGAGTGGAAGGCAGAGGCTTTAACCCACTGAGTCACCCAGGTGCCCCTCTCTTTGTTTTCTTATTAATTTAAAAACAGGAGTTATATGCACATATTTAAAGCCATACTAAAGATGCTTTGTGGTGAATAACAAGTTCTCCATAAGCACTTATACACTCTATATAAACAAATGTGATTTTAAGGGGTAAGAAAAAGACATGTTTTATGAAGTTGGTCAGAGATAAATGTGTCAAAGAGTTCTAGAGTTGTGATTTTAAAATTAGGTATGTACAAGTAAATAGCCTCTTTCTCCACCTATCGAAAGCTGAATGCTGTTCTATTGGATCATAATGTTGTTTTGATGCTGTAAAACTGCAATGATAGGAGTCTAAGTGACTGCTTCTCTGGAAGCACTTAAGTTATAAGTCATCAAAGAGATGTAGGCTCTTTAGAAAGTTTTGGTCATGACTGTTTTGGAAAAAAAAAAAAAAAGACAACTGGAGGGGACCCTTAGACATAAAACGGGAAATCAATAAGCAGCACATAAAGAAGAAAAACAAGATAATGAAGAAATGAGGAATTACATTCTAGCTCCCTGTAAGGAAGTGAACTGATGCAGACAAGCTTCTGGGAAAGGTGACATCTTCTATTATGGGCACATGGCCACATTAAGTGTCTTAAACCAAGTGTTAATAATATGTGATATGTAGAAACTGAGCACTTTTAGCAAAGGGTGGAGCCAATGCAAGTTAAGAAATGTATTTCAGGAGTTGAAAAGCAAGGGTAAATGTAAGATTTCCAAGATTCCAAAGCCAGAAGCCTTCAGGCTGCTAGACAATAGAGAAGTGAAGAATGTTTATAAGGGCCATACAGGAAAATACTGTCTTCATTCTAGAAAACAAATCCTTGGATATGAGTAAGAAGCAGGAATTATAAGAGAATGGAGGGAGACCGGGCAATGACACCAAACCTGAATCAGACTCATGTTAGCTGAGTAACTTAACTAGCATTTCTCCACAATCTCAGCTTGCAGATTTAATATGAGAAAAAGGAATGAGGACTTTATGCCCTATAAGCAAAAGGCTGGTTAAGATCCCCTGGAGCTATACCTTTGTTAAAGAATCTGTATACGGGGGCGCCTGGGTGGCTCAGTGGGTTAGGCCGCTGCCTTCGGCTCGGGTCATGATCTCAGGGTCCTGGGATCGAGTCCCGCGTCGGGCTCTCTGCTCACCAGGGAGCCTGCTTCCTCCTCTCTCTCTCTGCCTGCCTCTCTGCCTACTTGTGATCTCTCTCTGTCAAATAAATAAATAAAATCTTAAAAAAAAAAAAAAAAAAAAGAATCTGTATACGGATAACCATTTTTTAACTTTTTTTTTTTTTTTTTAAGATTTATTTATCTGACAGAGAGAGATCACAAGTAGGCAGAGAGGCCCACAGAAAGAGAGGAGGAAGCCGACTCCCTGCTGAGCAGAGAGTCCACCGTGGGGCTCAATCCCAGGACCCTGGGATCATGACCTAGCTGACGGCAGAGGCTTTAATTCACTGAGCCACACAGGCACCCCAAAACGTTTTTTTTCTACTAATTTTCCTAGACTGGACTCTTCTTGAAATAATTAACTAGTGGCAATAAAGATTTTGATCACGCAACCATGATCTAGAGGTGATTCTAGACAACTTCTCACTACAGAGAATGGATACTGTCTCTCAACATGTTAGAAAAATCTGAAGAAAGTGGTAGAGAGAAAAGTCAAGAAGGAGAGCCAGGAAGGATGTTATACATCAATTCTTCCTATCTGGGATTTGGTCTACAGCACCTAAACAGGAGGTTGCTGGAATATAAGCCAAAGATCCTGGTTAATTAAAATACTAAAAAACTATTCTGTTAGTCATTCACCAGTTGAGTAGATTAACAGGGGTAGGGCCGAGGAAGCCATATTCTTAAAAACAGTTTAATATTTAAAAAAAAAAAAAAAAAAAGCCTCAGATGCCATTACTGATTAGCAAACTGTTACTAAAAACCTTCCTTTAATGAAAATCTTATTAAAGAGAAAACCCTCAAAACATCCAAATAAGTGGGCACCCCAAGAGTTTACTGGCCTATGGCAGACTAACATTGCACATCTTGAAAGAATCTGATCTTCTGGGTAAACTCCAGGCATTACCACTGATGCAACTAAACATCACTAGAACTCCCAACTACCACTCCATTTAGGACCCTGACCAAATTCTGTGTCTAAGAGATTCATATTCTAGACAAGATCAGAGGTAAGAAAGTTTATGGCAGAGGGACGCCTGGGTGCTCAGTTGGTTAAGCCGCTACCTTCGGCTCAGGTCATGATCCCAGGGTCCTGGAATCGAGACCCACATCGGGCTCCTTGCTCAGTGGGGAGCTTGCTTCTCTCCCTGCCTCTGCCTGCCGCTCTGCCTACTTGTGTTCTCCCTCTCTCTCTCTCTGACAAATAAATAAATAACATCTTTAAAAAGAAAGTTTATGGCAGAGAGTACACTGAAGAGCACAAATGGCAATTGTTAGCTACTCTACAATTTACTACATTCAACTCTTCTAATTTATTTTTTACCTCTATCTTTCCTCTTCTTTTCCCTGTTCTTGCCCGCCTTGATCAATTACCACCATAGGCAAAGTCCGGCTGATGACAAAAAGCACTGAAGAGACTGGTTAACCTTTATTCTAAATCTTTATTAGCTTTTGAAACCTTATTTCTGTTTAAGAATCCATTTTTCAGGGACGCCTGGGTGGCTCAGTTGGTTGGACGACTGCCTTCGGCTCAGGTCATGATCCTGGAGTCCCGGGATCGAGTCCCGCATTGGGCTCCCAGCTCCATGGGGAATCTGCTTCTCTCTCTGACCTTCTCCTCACTCATGCTCTCTCTCACTGTCTCTCTCTCAAATAAATAAATAAAATATTAAAAAAAAAAAAAAAAAAAAAAAGAATCCATTTTTCATTTTCATTTCAAATTACATTTAGAACTGAGACTCTTTTTTTAAAGAGAGTTCCTCATCAAATCATGTTCCTATCATGAATTTTCAATGGTTTTCACCATTACTTTAGAATAAAAAACTCTCATATTCATTGGCTTTTGATATTCAAAGCCCTTGGCCATATTATCCTAATGTACCTTTTTAATTGTTCCTCTGACTATTCTTGAATATGAAAAGAACGCTTTACTCTAGCTAGATTCATTTATTACCTCTCCTTTAAAAATATCACATTTATCCCTAGCTTTATGCTTTCATTCCTTCCTAAAAATACTCTTGAGAGTTTCCTCTGAACCAATTCAAATCCTACTTATTTCTAGGGCTCAGCTCAAATACCACACCTTCTTCATGAAGCTCTCTAATCACACCAGTCCTCAGAGAACTTTTGCTCTATATTTTTATGATCTGTGTGTTTACATTATTTATGTGGCACTTTAAAACACACCATCTTCTGTTGTTGCTTTTATATGCAATTACCTTCTCTCCTGAAAACATTTTACGAAGTGCTAACTCCCCATATGGACCATGGAGATACGTATATAGCAGAAATTTAATAAATATTTTCTTGACTTTTATTTGAGAAGAAACACTAATTTAGAAGAGTGTTCCCCTTCCTCCTGGCTTTACAATCAGGGAAAAGAGTGCTAAGAGCAAAATGGATCAATTGAGGCTCTGCTACTTTTGGATTTAAGGAGAAAAGAGATCTTTAAAATAACTTATTTTTCTTCTATCACTAAATATCTTCTAAAAATCTATGTTCAGAAAGGAATTCTAGGGGTGCCTGGGTAGCTCAGTCAGTTAAGCGTCTGCCTTCGGCTCAGGTCATGATCTCAAGTCCCAGGATGGAGCTCCACGCTGGGCTCCCTGCTCCGCAGGGAGTCTGCTTCTCCCTCTGCTCATGCTTGTCACTGCTCTCTCAAATAAATAAATAAAATCTTAAAAAAAAAAAAAAAAAAAAAAGGAATTCTCTATTATCAGAAGGGTTAGTAACTTTGACATGCTCTAAAAATATTAAATATGGAATGATCACCTCCCATATGACCTTTAACATTAATTATGATTCAAAATACTTTAAATGTACACATGGGTTTAACATATCTATCTATTGCCCATGTGTCTTATATACATGTTTTCCTAAAAGTATACCATCTTAGGTAGTTTAGAAGATAAATGCTGCATTTCTGGATTTTTGCTTGAAATATTATACAAAATGAGTGCTTAATTTTTATATGAAAAAACTAATCTTGCCTAAACTGACTCCATACACCGAGTTAGAGATCCTTGTAATATGCTCACATGATGCGCCGCACTGCTTCTCAGAGCACACAGAACAACAGTAACTACTGTATAACAGTTTGATTAATGTCTAACTCTTCTCTAGGCTATACTTTCCTTAGGGCAAAGACTTGTATTTTCTCTCCTATTTTCCTGGTGCCTAGCATGTGCCTAGCATACAATAGGCACTAAACAAAAATTTGTTATATGTATTAATGAACTATGGCAGATACCCATTTTGGGGGGGGAAGGATTACTGGATGTGCAATATGTCATCTATACAACTGGTGAAGGGATGACAAAGGGTTTTGACTACTGCTCAATGCAGAGATAGAGGACACTGAAGAGATATAGATGAGAAGAAACATCATACGGCCTCAGGAAAAACACTCTGAGGGGTTAATGCAACATAGAGGTGAAAGCAGACTTCCAAAAGGACATAATTCCCATGACAAATAGATATGAAGTATCAGTGTCACAGAATTTCCCTGGGACTCTTAATGGAGGCTTAGGATGAAAGGAGGCCTAACTACCTCCCCCCACCAACTACGCAGGATTGACAAAACAGCGCAGTGGGGAGGGAGATACGTACTGGGCGAATGTCTGCTGAGCTCCAGCTCTGGTCTCTCCAGGCTGCTCTGAAAGTCAGGAGGCAGCAGGGAAGCCACTCCCTCAGGATGGATCATCTCGTCCTCCGACTCAGCTGAAGCTTCTGCAAAGTACAGATTGGGTCGGGGCAGGGAGGGAGTGAAGGGCTAAGCATGTGGGAATATGTAGAGGAATGAAGGAGATCAGGCAAAGTCACGGGACACAAAGTATATACTAAAAAGAGCACTGTACATAGAGAAAAACTCCCTGGGATTAAGATCTACCTCATTTAAAGGGTAGCTTAATTTACTTAGAACTCTTGCTGCTGGCAGGAATCCTCTTCTAACAGAGAGTTAAGTTGTTTTCTTCCCTGACAAGAGGTAAATAAACAACTCACTTGGCCTAACTACCAAAGCAAGTAAGTAGCAGTTTCAGCCTTATTCCTGAAATTGCCTAGTTAAACAGGCCTATCTACACAGTGACAGGAGTAACAATGAAAAACTCCTTGTGACACTCTGGGCTTACCTTCAAGTTCTGCAGCTTCTCGGGCTTCACGTTCCAGACGCTGCCTAAGTAGCTCCTGCTGCTTTTCCAGATACTGCTTTATGAAACTGTTCTGGCTCATTTCCTCGCCAATCTGTGTAGAAGACATGGAAAAAAGAAAAGTTGAGGAAAGCAAACCAGGGAAACGGAAGGAAGAAAATTCCTTGGAACAAAAGCTTCCTCCTTATATTTGAGCCCAAGAAAGATAATCAAAATGTTGGAAGGTCCTCTTCTAAGCTACTCTTGTTGAGGACCAAAATAAAAAATCTCATGATTCATAAAAGATGACAAAAAGAGGAACTGCACATAATTTCTTATTCTAAATATTCTGATCCCAACCAGCAATGCCCAAGTAACTTAAAATCAAAATTCCCATAAAATTATGCCTTTTAATCTAAAAATTTAATCTAAAATATTATCTAAATTTTTCTTCCCTTAGTAACAAGAACTGAAAAAATACTAGTTCATACTAGGTCATTTTTTTGTTGTTCCTTTCCAGGAATCATTTTGTCAAATATCTCCAAAATTCAAATACAGTACTTAGAGTATGAAACCGAAAGATTAAGAAAAGGGATGTCTGTTCAACATTTAGACAGAGTTTTAACTCCGTTTTCTTTGGGTGGGAAGAAATGGTAATATTATACTTAAACTCCAGGAGTTTAATCTCTTTTCCCATTTCTTCCTGCAACGCAGACTTCCACAGCACTCTTCCGTCCTTCAGTTTTCTCTTTGCAAGCCCTCCTCCCAGAACCTTCTTGCCTAGCAAGTCCTAGTAGAACTCCAAAAAAAAGGAAAAATATCTGAGTAAATACTATTTATGGTTTTAGTTATCTTTCCTAAGCATGGTAAATGCTTATCTTCACCTAAAATAGAGATGAGTCTCCTCTTGGTATTCAATGGACACATGAAGTATGAGTTGCATGTATTAGAAAGCATATGCATTTGCTAGAAAAAATCCTAGATTAATGAAAGCAAAGCTTCAAAGACTAAAATGCAATGAATAAAAGGAATATAATCACAAACTGATTAACTTACGTAGTTTCTTAAGCTTATACTTAACTAAACATTTGTAAACTGACTAGACTATGATATAGCTTAATGAAGTGGTAACCAGGGAGTAGGAAGGCTCTCTTGTTTTTCCACAGTATCTTGGGACTTCATCTAGTACCAGAGCTGCACAACACAGCACTAACGAAGACCTGGATGTTTTCCTTTATGTATGTAACATACTATAATGAGGGGATTTTAAGAGCTGAAAAACATCTTATGAGATCAAAATGTCTAAAAATCTTATTTTTTTAAACTGTGGGGGCGCCTGGGTGGCTCAGTGGGTTAAAGCCTCTGCCTTCGGCTCAGGTCATGATCCCAGCATTCTGGGATCGAGCCCCGCATTGGGCTCTCTGCTCTGCGGGGAGCCTGCTTCCTCCTCTCTCTCTGCCTGCCTCTCTGCCTAACTGTGATCTCTGTCTGTCAAATAAATAAAATCTTAAAAAAAAAAAAAAAAAACTGTGGAATGACGACTTCTAAAGAAATCTTATGCTGAAACTCAATATATAAAAACAGATAAAAGTAGATCTAATTTAATTAAAAGGGGAGTGTGAACCCCTGCTCACTTGGGAAGAAAGTTATCTTCCCCAGGAAGCCCCCAAAAGCAGCTCTACAAAACCAAAGTCAAGCAATTATAAAACCTGGATTTAGTCCAAACTTTTCTCATATTGTACATAGGAACTTAGGAATCCAGGGCCTCTAAAGGTTAAGTTTCTTGCCCTAAGTAACAGAGGAATTAATGATATTTAGGAGGAAAAGCATAGTCAGTATTAGCACTAGAGATGGTGTTTAATTTCCAAAAGACTGAATTCTTCAAAAATCTATGTCAACACAAGAATTCTTCTTACAAGTATTTTCTTCCACTGCCCTACTATCTACTTTATTTCTACATTAGAAGACATCCAACTATTCTTCCCAAATCAACGGCAAATAAATGACTTCAGATTCTTGTACTATACTTCATCAGTTGGAACCACATCTTTCTGCACATACCACTGCAAGCATCAGAAATTAACTAATAGCTTTCCTAATTCAGTTCTTGAATTCTTTATTAGAATTCAGCTGTCCTGGTATGAGGAAATTTTCAACCCAGGAACTTAGGAAAATACTGGTGCGGATGTAAGCACCAAGTATACATCATTATGTCCTTCTATATGTCTGTGCATCCAAAAAAGCCCACCTTATCTAATAAACCTTTTTTCTTACCTGGGAATTTGGCTGGAATGCAGCATGGGGTGTTGAGTGTTTCTGTAAATTTTCTAGCATTAGAGCCTGGTACAGAGAAGGGCAAAAGTCAGAATCTAAGGGAATAAACCCCAGCCCTCCCCAATCTCTTCATTGAATGCAATGGCTAACCACACACACTTAACCTGTACTCCTTTTCCAGGGACCTAAAAGCCCTTTACTAATTCTCTTTCATCTTCAGAAGACCCTTAAAAGTAGCCATGGTTACTGCTGCCAAAAGTACAAATGTAAAATGCAGGCACATAGAGAAAATCATTGACTTGGCTATGTAATAAAATCAGTGACAATGACAGAACCCGTACTACACTCTTTATTATCTTCTGTACTTCTTACTAATGCCCCTTCTAAATCTGGCCATTCAGGTAAAATGACTTCAAATACTCAAGTCAGCTTCAAATACAGGAAACCAACATGGGGCTACTGGTTGTGGTCTGATTGAGTTACTTGGTCAGTTACCCAGGACTAAATGTACTTGAATGAACTTGTATTGCTTCCAACAGAGTGGCACCTAGATTTTTCAACTATATAAAAATTTCAAAAAGGAGGCTACAGAACAAAACCACCACAGACTCTAAACTATGGCTGACCCAATCCACACACAAAACTGTCAGCTTCTGTAGAGACAACGGTCTGTCAATTTAACCCTTGAGCCAACCCAAACCTAATCTACACTACAGGCCATGTATCCTAATTAACCCCAATTAAAACCAAGACATTTTCATCTTCCCTCCGTTTACACCGAATCTATACATACAAATCCACCTACTTCATGACGATCCCACTCTAAACTACTCAAATCGATTCAAAACCCCCAACATATACCAACCTGCCCCACCTCTCTCACCAATATTCACCAAACTCTTATCCGCCCAAATTGCTTCTGGATGCCCTATAAATTATACACCCCTCTATAACCGAGTCCCTTCAAATTAAGGTTTCTCTTCATCTCACCTACTAATCTAATCAGGTAGACATTTTACTCTATCCCAATCCTATTCTTCCGGACACCAACACCGACACCAACCCCATTAACTCCTCCGCCCAACTATACCCCTAACTCCGACCCAGCCCAATTCGCCCCCCTCAGGCCAGCAACGCCGGTGGTAGTAGTGGGATTTAACTCCTTCTGCAGCGCATGCGCCGAAACCACAGACACAAACAAGGAGGGGGTGGGGGAAGGAGGAAGGAGCTTAAGACACTCCGGGAGAGTAGCGCGCACCCTCCCATTTTGGGCTCGCGCCGCTGCCGTTAAGGCGGGAACCGGCGCTATCTCTATTCCAGCGCGAGCCTCACCAACCACCGTGCGCGCGGATCCGGAGGCTCGCGCTGGCGGCCTGAGCTCGCTCGCGCGGAGCCCGGACACTGCGCCTGCGCCGCGGCAGAGACTCGTCTCTACCGGGTCCGCTTCCCTCCGACACTCCGGCAGCGCCGACTTCTCACCCCTTTGAGCCGCTTGACCAGGGCACTCTTCTGCCCGCTCTTCGCTAGGCCTCGCTGCTCCAGTGCGGCCTTCAGGTCGGTCACCCGCAGCGCCTGAAGAGGCTTCCCGTCCAGAGTCACCTCCTCCAGCTCCGCCATCTTGCGTGAGGTACTCGGGTCCGTCCCGACGGCTTCGGGCATCTTCGGTAATTTCCGCCAACGCCCTTCGAACGTACCGAGCTGACCCCGCCCACTGCCATAGTCAACCCCTCGATTACCACTCAGAACTCCCCGGGTTCCTCCGGAACTGCTCGGGTATTTCCGTCTCTACATCGGCACCAATCAGTTCTTTCCCTCCTCCCAGCCACTTCCCCCTCCCTCCCTCTGCTTGCAGAGCTCGGTTATTTTCGTCTTACCGAGGCTGTGAATCGAATGTACTCGGAAGCCGTCGACTCTGGCATAACCAAAATCGGAGTTACTCGGCCATCTCCGAGCCTAAGGCTGAGACGCTGAGGAGCTTGGGTGTTTGGGGCTGGTCCGGGACCGGAAGTGCGTGGGCTGCCGGGCTGGCCGTGTTTAGGGTTTTCAGGAAACATGGAAGCAGGGGCGACAGTTGGAGTTTAAGCACTTTTGTGACGGTCTTCGGGTGCCCTGTGAGAGGAAAGGGGAGGTAAGCGGGGTAGAAGTCTCTGTCTAGGCTGGGTCAGACTCGGTGTTTGCGGGTTACGCTAGAAGGGCACACTGCCCGCTCTGCTACCGATCCCCCTGCCGCCTCCCAATCGCTGAGTCCCCGCCACTCCCATCTAAGACTACGTTGCTCTTTGGGTCCTTGGAATGCCAGGCTCTGTGGCCTCCAAAGTGGGCAAGTGGCAGCACCGTGTTTTGGGGCCCAAACTGTGAACTGATTCATATTCTTTGAACTTGAGTTTGCTGTGGAGGCCGTGTCGCAAGACCCGACGGAAGTTTTTTCTTACCCGAGTAAGAATAAAGTTCCTTAGGAGGAATTGCTGTGAAAAAGGCGATCTCCTGGACTGTTTGGGTACTGGACTGATGTTGATTGCTTAGGGGTTCTTTTCTTTGTTACTACAAATACTCCCAACTTTCAGCAGAGGAAACGCAGACAGAATAGGTTATTGATAAGTAGTTTAAGGTTTTCATTGTTAGAAATTCAAACTGTGGAACTCGAAACCTATTCAAGTTAACTGACCTTCTGTTTGCATTACTGATGCAAATCAATGGCAGGGTACCACTGGGTATTTTGCATTAAACCTTGAAAATGTGCAAAGACATCAGTTGTTACACATCTACTGCAGTGTAACACTTATTAGACTCCTAAGCCACCAAACCGACTAGACTTCAGTCTTGAATAAACATGTGGCTTCTGTTTTTTTTTACTGTGTTATCTTCTTTGGGATGAGGCACCCTCACTCTGCTCTTAATTTTTCGTGGTGCTTTATTGGAAATATAAGGAAGAAATGGATGTTAGGAAGTTCTGGGCATAATTCAGAGGCTATATACACATTACAAAGAAGGCTTTTTCATCATACGTGATTTTTTTTTTCTTTTCTCACCATTGATAGCTCTGGATGATTAGCATCTATGCCCAGACCATCTGCATGTACTAGATTTTAAAATGTGTACCTTTTTTCATTTTAAGGAAGGTGAGATGCACTAACATTAATCGTTTTTTCTTCGGTCACCCTGGAATACAGAAGTAGGCCAGGGAGAATGAGCAAGAAATATGTTGGTTATTTTTAGGTTTCTTATAAGAATAATGGAGAGAAGAAGGGGTTAGGGAAGGTGATGGGTCTGAAAAAGAGGGAGGTTGGCAAGTATGAAATGAAGTTATTCTGGAGTGACTTCTCTGAGGTAATCGGATAATAATCTATATGAATTACCCTTTTGTTTTCCTGTAAGCTGAATTGTTGAAAAGTAATTTTATCTGTAGATGCTGGTTTTGATAAGATTTCTTGTTGGGAAGTTGTATTTTGGTTACTCTAGAGAGTATATAACAGTGCTTTTATGTTTCAGGATGCCACTGGAATCATCTTCCTCTTCAGTACCATTATCCCTCCCTTCTCCCCTACCCCCAGTACCAGATGGTATTACTAACTCTTCCCCTCCCCCAATGTCTTACATCACTTCCCAGGAGATGAAGTGTATTCTTCACTGGTTTGCCAGTTGGTCAGGTCCACAGCGTGAACGTTTCCTACAGGACCTGGTAGCTAAGGCACTGCCAGGAAAATTACAGCCACTGCTGGAAGGGCTGGAGCAGCTTAGTGTGTCTGGAGCAAACCGACCACCTTGTATCTTTGAGTGCCAGCTACGACTTTGGGATCAGTGGTTTCGAGGTTGGGCTGAGCAGGAGCGCAATGAATTTGTCAGGCAGCTAGAGGTCAGTGAGCCAGACTTCGTGGCGAAGTTTTACCAGGCAGTGGCTGCTACGGCTGGTAAAGACTGATGGGCATTAAAGTCAAGAAGATAATCACAGCTGATAGAACTGCAACTTCACTGCGAGATCTTCAGATGTGTCACTTAAAGGCCTAGGAATGGTATCCTGATCCGCTGACTGAACTTTCTGACCAGTACAAGCTTGATTATTTGTTTGGAGGATGAAGGGGCAGAGGGAATGGGAGAGAGAGAATCTTAAGCAGGCTCCAGGCCCAGCACGGAGCCCAACACGAGGCTTGATCTCACAGCCCTGAGATCATGACCTGAGCCCAAATCAAGAGTTGGACGTTTAAGGGACTGAGTCACCCAGGCGCCCCAAGGCTTGCTTATTCAACGTTAACAGCCTATCAGCTGAACTGTTCATATGAATGTTTTCCATCTAAGTCAATCCAGATCAGCAGTCTGCCTCCTAGCTTGTTCCTTTCTACATGTCACACCCTCAAGAATTCCATGGCTTCTTTTGCAAGTATAACCAGAAGGAACCTACACATTGTAACCCAAGTCTATTGCTGGCCCATGGGGCTATAAAGTAGAGCCTTCCTATTCCAGAAACAGAGAGAAGGACTATTAAAAAAAGGTCATGTTTTTGTAGATTAACTGGATTCACATGGCTGGTTTCACTGCCCTTATCAGATTCTGGCATAATTATGTTGACATCCCAACTATTAGCTTTCCTAGTAATAATTTTGTAAGATTATGGAAAAATCGTTACTCCTTTCCCACACTGATGTTTATTTGAATCTAAATAGCAATGACTTTTCCTAAAGCATATGTGATATTCTTGGAGCTGATAACAGATTTCCTATTCTGTAAGTTTGCTTGTGAAACAAAAACAAGTGACACTCTTCATAGGTTGAAGGGTTTATTTTTTGTATCAGAATAAAGAATGAATCTTCAGAACCATGTCTCTTGCTTTTTTTTTTTTTTTTTCATTACAAGGCTAGTACAGAGGTGATACCTAAAGAAAGAGGCATTTTGAGAAAAGTAGAACTGAAGTGTAGACTTGCCATCCAGTTGTCTTCCAAGAAATAATCTTCCATATCTATCCTGTTATTCTCTGGGTAACATCACACCTCCCTCATTCCTGTAACTGGGCCCCTTGTATCTTGGAGCTCTGGTGAACCGTAAGGGCCAGATGGTGCCACCAGAAGAGTAGCTCGTTTCTGATAGGCCATGGTTCCCAGTGCACCCACCAGGATAAGCAGTGTTAGGCAGAGTCCTGTGGACAGTGCTAGATGGGTCACAGAGGGTTTATGGTCCAAGGTAACCAGCAACCTAGGAACACAGAAGTAACGTTTGTCTTGGAATAATGCCTAGGCTTACGGGTGAAGGACTTCACCTTTATCCTAATACGCAGAGATCATGAAAGCCTGCCTCTTCCAATCAGTAAGCTACAAAGGAAGTCAGGAATATAGAACCTGAAAGTAGGAAAAAAACCAAGGTCTGAGCCTCCCAGCAACTTAAGTTATTGGAAGGAGATCTAACTTGGCAGTGAGGGGAAGTTTAAGGGAAGAGTTAGACTATGGTGTTTGGGTGACTGGACATGGTGCCCCAGTAGTACTTAAGGGAGGAAGAGGACTAGGATCCCTATGTCCTAGACTTGGAGAAGTCCAATGATTATGGAGGGAAAGGTGTCCCATAGTGACAGACCTGAGGTGATCATATTAATTGTCTTCCGAAATAACCCTAAGACTACATATGAGTGAGAGCTTAATGCAATTTCCAACATCTGGACTCCAGAAATTTGAAAGAAAACTACTTGGGATATTCTCTTACTTGATGTGTCTTGTGGTAAAGCTGGCTCCTCCATAATGTACTTCTAGGGGCTTCTGCTGGAGAGTGAGGGTCAGGTGTCTGTGCAGCATACCAACCGAAGGCCCTTGGCAGCCAGGGGACTTGCTCATGTACACCGTGAACACCAGACTAGTGGTAATGGAGGGGCTGTGGAAATAGCACCTATAGGGACATTTGGATCTTTTTAAGGGAGGAGGAATCCCTGGAAGAGTATATCTCCTGAAGCAGGTGCAGGCTTAGGAGTGGGACAAAGTGTTCAGAGGAATGTTGTGAAGTAACCCACTTAAGCCGTTCCTGTGGCCCACTGTATAAATCCTCAGCCTGAACTGTCCCTTTACCTGCTGGTGTTGCCTCTGCTCACCAGAGCCTGAAGTACTGCTTCGGTCAGCCCGTCCAGCTCTTCCTTCCCCACCGAGGGGCCTGGGGGCCCAGCTAATTGTAAAGACAGCTGGAATAACAGGTCTTGAGGCGGAAGACTCACAGGTGGGGAAGTAACAGCACCCGTACCTTTGAAAGTTTGACAAAGCCGACCCCGGGGACAGAAGAGAAGACCAGAGTACCCAGGTATCTGTAACGAAATACATGGCAGGATGTATTTAGGACCTCAGTTGCTTGCTCAAGCCCCCCTTCTAAGGAAAAAGTACGATCTAGATCGGGGTCATGGACTCAGTGGGCACTTAGTAAAAAATGAAAGAACATTGGAAGAGGTTGGATAGTACTGCTTGCTATATGCGCACTTTTAGACTTCCTTTTGCCAATGCACTATGTGGCTTTTTGCTTATGATACCCACCTGAATAGCCTTTCCGGGAAGGCATTGGACCCAGGCTGTCCCCTCAGCCCGCACCTCATACGCTCCTCTCTCTGTGCATTGGTGTAAGTAGCAGCGGCCTGTGAGCTCTGCTTCCATCGGATGTGGGATCTCAGACGGATGCCTGGTCTCATCCTCATGGAGCAAGTGTGAAGTGAGGTTGGCGAGGAAGCAACGACTCTGGGAATGGTAAATTTCCCCGTGGGGGTTCTCTGCCCCAGGTGGGAACCCGTTTTCCTTCTTCCAGCATTCGCTCTGAGGGGCGGGACAGGAGGCAGAAAAGTGTTTGCCGAAATGCCTTAGGAATTGACTCTGCTCTGGGCCAGTTCCATTCCTTTCCTTTCTATTCTCTAGTCATCTCACCCCATTGGCCAAGGGCTTGTACATGCGGCAGCCTTCCAGCATGGGGTCGGAGGAGCAGCTTCCCTTATCCAGATGCAGATAGTGGCAGCCCAGCCCGCTGCGTGGAAGAGAGGGCAGCTGACCACTAGGATCCCCAACAGCTGTATCACCCCCCAACCACACAGCACACCTACCTGCCAGTGCAGAAGAAGTCTGAGGAGCCAGCCCCACACGTAGTCACCAGGCCAAATTCCAGGCCAGATCCTGCTGGAGAGAAAGGAAGAGAAAGAGCCCTCCAAACAAAAGAAGCCCCAAGTGTCCCTCAGCTTGAGCTGTGCTCATGGCTTCAGTGACACCTCAGTGGCAGAAAATCCCCCCCCCTCAAACTCTCACTGCCCCCACGGTGCTCTGCCAGTCTCCCCTGTTCTCACCCTGGCCCCACGGCAGCTCCTCTGCCACACTGTGATTGACTCGGTACCAGCCGGAGTCTTCGAAGGCAGCAAGAGTGATGGGATCCAGTCGAGTGCGCCGGGCACCATCAAAGGTAGCAGTCATGATAGAACCCTGGAGCAGTCGGGCCTCCCAGTGTGAAGACAGAGGGCCCTAGGAAGGAGGGAGCTGGTTGCCACCAGACCATTCCCTCTTCCTTCCAGCACCACCAGGCGTCCTGTTCCCACCTCTTCTTCCAAGGGAACCCCTGGTGAAGTCCCTGGCACTCCCAAGTGTCTGGCCAGGCTGTGGCTAACAGCTGGGGTGGTAAGAAGCAGTTGTCCCCACTCATCTCTCCTTGTCACTTGTTGCCTTGTAGAACAGTTCTCTCTAACTGAGCACAGAAGGGGAAGAAGGCAATATGAGGTGAGGAATGCTTAGGAAGAGGGGAGCAGAACTGGAAGGAAGGCATGGGTGGGGGGCTAGTGATCCCCTCTTGTTGACATCATGGGAAAGCTTGCCCTCATTCCTCCCATTTACCACTGGGTCCTGAGGGACAATCCCGCCACTTCTTGAAGAGCTGTCCTGAGAAGCCCAGAGCATGGAGCAATTCATGGAGAGTGACCTGAGGACAAATGACCGCAGGATGAGGGAGACCGGGGGTGGAGCAGGTTGACCTGCCACTGGATAGTTCCTCTGCCCAGTCAGCTCTTCCTAGAGTTGAGGCACCTTCTCCTCCATCCTTAATAGATTCTTTCATTCGTGGGAAGCTGAATGACGTGCCCCCTCTCCCCAACCTGTTTGCGCCTTCCTACTTATCATGCAGCAGTCACCGTGACAATGTCACTATGGCTGAGGCTGGGGCTGGAGAGATGCTGGGCACAGTAGATGATGGTACCAGCAAGGGGTCTGTCTTCCGAGTCCAGCTGGCAGCAGGCAGCGTAGGCTATGACAGAGGGCTGTGGATGGGCCAGGACAAGGTCAGAGGTGGAAAGCAGGGAAGTGGGGGAACACAGAAGCACTCTTCCTGAAAACGGACACCCAGGGAACCCAGCAGGGATAGCTCCAGGGGAAGGCTTTGAAGGGGCTTAGCTCCCACCCAAACTTCATCAACATGACCAAGTCACCTCCAATAATCACAAGTTAATAAAAGCTGCCTTTGTGCTCTCTCCCCCTTCCCATGATATTTAAAATTAAGAGAGGCAGAACAAGTAAAAGGATTTGATTTGAGTCTCACCTCTCCACGGCACTTGGAAGTGTGGGCCACCCACACATACAGGAGAAAATCCGTGTCTTGGACCCCGGGTCCATCTGGCTGGACCAGTTGTGGGGGACCGTGCTCGGGCCACAATGCGTAACCACGGAGATGGGCATCTGGGATCTGTCCAGAAGTGAAATGTTGCATCTAGCTTAGCAGATGAGGACAGCAGGAAACTGGGAGTGAGGAGCAGGCAGTCTTTATCAGAATAGGGACTCCTGCCATCCCTCCAACCCCCAGGTCTCTGATTTGATAAACTGCCAGGAGAAGGGGCTCAGGAAGTTACTTTTGTTAGGAAGCACATTAAGTAATTTTGATGTTAACAGTCTTGGAGAAGTCTAGGCAGGCTAGAGATCTTTGGATTCCCAAATCTGAGAAATTGCTCTCACCTTTGCCTCCAGGCAACTCTCTCCTTGGTACCCTGGGTTCAAGAGGCTGCACCTGCCAAGCGTGAGTATCTGTAGATGAGCTGGAGCCATCTTTGGGTACCCTGAAGAGGTCGTATATACATTCTCGACACCACGAACTCACCTGTGGTAGTTTGGGGCATCTGGGTCCCCCCAAACAGCGTGGCAGTACTGTGCGGGGTCTCGACTCAGAAGCAGAGGGCCTTGCACTGGAGGGACTTAAAAAGAGTGGACAGTTTCACCTCAACATCTTAGAGTTCCTTTCCTCTAGTCATCTTCCTCCCTTACCCTCTGCTCCTCAGCCCTCCCTGTTGCCTCCCCACTCACCTGTGAGCATCCCCTGGAGTTGCTGAGCAGCCTGTCTGGCTGCGGCCAGGGCCAGAGCTTGTGGTCCTCCTCTCATTCTGGCTCCCTCCGGCTCCCAGGCTCCATCTGATACAGGGTCTCTGATAGAGTAGGTTCGAATTCGTAGGGGCTGAGGCTCACGGAAGCCAGACAGGGTGAGGGTGGAAAAGCGGAAGCTGGGTGCAGGTTGGGAGAGATGGGGCCTGAGAAGTGTCACAGACTTCTGCGTCTCATCATGTAGGCATCTGCTCACAGCCGTCCCCACCACCAGCAGCAGCAGGAACATTTTGCAAGTGTTTCTTCTTTACCTGGCCAGGATCCTGTCTTCTGCTCCTCTCTTCCCTGCCTCACTGACTTCCCGCTTCCCCCTCTCTACTCTCTCTCCATACCCCTCCACACCTCTCTCACTTAGCTTTTCAAGATTTGAGTGTGTTGTTGACAAAATCCACATCCACAGTTCCCACCAGGAGGTTGGATGTGAAGAAGGGCCAAAGCTGCCACCCCCAGGGGGTGCTTGAGGTGGGGAGCCGTGTGTGTGTGTGTGTGTGTGTGTGTGTGTGTGTGTGTGTGTGAGAGAGAGAGAGAGAAAGAGAGAGAGAGAGAGCGAGCGAGAGAGAGAGATGTCAGGGGTGGGGAAGGCAGTGTTATTACTTAAGGCCTCAGCTGATCTTTCCAGGGAGGAGCCTGCCTCATTCAGGAATCTCTCATCCTAGTTGCCCTCCTTCTGAGTAGATAACCTTGGAACCATCCCAGAACTACAAAATCAGTGTTAATGTAACGGTGTTCATGGGGACACTCTGTGCTTCATAGATGCTTACTTATCTTATTGGAGATGGGCAAACGAGGCTTCTGCACATCCCTGGCCCTGCTCTCAGAGCTGGGTGGACTCTAACTAAACTGCAAGGCTTTCATGCACCTCTCCTACCTACTCAGGGCACTTAGTAGGTGCTCAGGAAATACACTTTGGCTGACTGACCCCTCCTAGGAAAAGCTGTTGTGTTAGCTCCATGAAGCTTCACAGAGCCACATATGGTCATGCTGGAAGGGAAAGTCACCTCTTAAAATGGACGTTAATAGAATGTGCTCAAGGATGTTCTCACCCAGCTCTTGGAACTCCCTGTTTTCTCTGTTCATGCTGTGTTTTCACATCCTGCTTCCCCTGTCTGGATACACTCCTCCTTCCCTGCCCACCTGGCCAATTCCTACCTTCCCTATAATTACGCTGGGAAGCCTTTTGTGCTTAACACCTTCTGCCCAAATTCCACACTTGGAGGGGGAAGGGAGCCCACTTCACAGGAGGGGCATCTCCTCCCCTCTCTTGCAATGATCACTGGCTTAGTGGCTTTCCCATCCTTCCGGTCCCTCACTCCTTCCAGGTAAGCCTGCTTCCTGGCTGACTTGGTAGCTGCAGTGCTCAGCACTGTCCCCAGGGCCCAGTCTTCAGTTTGTGGATGAAGGAACAGAACCTAACCCCATTGCTTAACTTTTGAAGAAACAGGTCAGGGGTGAAATGACGTAAAGCAACACAGCTAATTAGTTACAGACAGGACAAGAGTTTACAGAAAAGCTGCTGATTTACCAGGGAGGCTGGATTTTATACTTGGACATTACCAAACCCATGGCTGGAACGACCAGTTACAAGGGAAGCAGTCAGATGCTGGAGACAAACCAACTCAGTCGCTTTCCACCTAGGTGACTTTGGTCCAATGCCTCCAGCCTTCCATTTGCAAAAGGGGGATGACTGCATGTCCCTGGTAAGGTTGCTTTGAGGAGGAAGCAAAGACTTCTTCAGGGGCATCTGGGTGGCTGAGTAGGTTAAGTGTCAGGGTCATGAGTTCAAGACCCACATGGGGCTACACGCTGGGCATGGAGCCTACTTTAAAAAAAAAACAAAAAAGGATTTGTAGGGTGCTGAGAACAGCCTGCAGCTCATGTTCAATACCAAGTCACATCAACGGTTCATATTCTACACTTCCAACTCAGTGGAGAATAGCTCTGTTCTTCTTGACACGTGTATCAATCTTTATAGGATTCCTGTTCTTTTTCTAAGGCAAACCTTTTCCTCCAAATATCACATGCCCTCCTTTTCCTGGCTAGGCGGGCAGATTTGCCCAAGGGGGTCAAAGTCTGTGGGGGCTCTCCTCAGGTACCCCCACGCAGCCCCCACCCTGCTGCTGTCACTCCTAGTACTTTGCTGCCCCCTTGTGGCTGCATCGAGGAGGGTGCGCCCCGGCCGGGCCGGAGTTCAGCTGAACTTCACACATGCCTGCAGAACTTCTACCTTCCAGCAGCAACGGCACTAGAAACAGCTCGTGCTTCTTCTGCTGCAATACCTCTTTCCTGCTTCTGCCAGGCAAATTCGTCCTAGTCTTTCCGGAGCCAGCTGAGAGGGTCTCCACCTGCTGAGTTTTTTTTCTTTACCCACCCCCACCTGGGGGGGGGGGTGGAGGTGGTTTGCCTCTTCACTGTCCTCCAATACCAGTTCTCACACGTCTTTCAAGTAGCGCTATTACATTCTCCTGACATTTATTTTTGTGCTTATTTGCCTGCTAGACTGTGGGCAGGGGCTGAGTCTGATTCGCCTGAGCCTCTTTGAAGAGGTGTTAAGTAGGCACAGAGGGATAACGGAGGTAGGAAGGTGGCTGGGAATAAAGAGGAGGTAAGGAGAGAGGGTGAGAATAACAGTTATGTGAGCACACCCTTTGTGCCCAGATGTCTTGCAAGTGCTTTAGAATCATGTATTCTTTTTGGCAACCTTCCAGGGTAGGAATGATTATAATTACCCCAGTTTTACAACCGAGGCACAGCAAAATTAGGCAGTGTGGGTCAGTGGTAAATGTGGGGTTTAAGCCACCATGCTATCATGTTCTCAAGTGCACAGCATGGAGACTAAAAGTAAGATTGATCAATCAGAGAAGCAGCTTGAGAAAGAGGGGGAGCAGGGAGAACGGGTGGAGACAGGAGGGAAGAAGGGTAAGGAGAGGATGAGTTGTGGCAGAGGGTGGGCAGACCACAGAGCAGAAGGTGAAGAGGACAGGAAGGGACAAGGTTAGAGGAGGAAATCAGGGAAGGGAGGGAAGGCGTTAAGGAGAAAGGGGAGGAGGTAGAGGCCAGCTAGGATGAGGAGGGGAGTGGGAGAGGATGGGGACGAGCAGAGCATGTCTCGGTGACCTCATGGTCCGTGTGGATGTTCCATCTGGCATACTGACTTCTCAGTTCCTTCGCTGGCCCATCTCCAGCATTCTCTGTTCCACTTCAGCCAGCCACTCCCGGGAGCCTTATCATCACCAGAAACTGTAGCACCTATGAAATAACTGAATCAAACATCACCCGCTCTGATATGATCTCCTTTCCTTACCGTTGGTTTGCTCAAGTGGGCTTACTGCCGCTCTTCTAGGGGCTCATGGAAGAACCGCTGGCCCTTCCTGTCTTTTCATCTTCACCTCCAGGCTCATCACCAAATCCCTCCTTTGAAAGGGATTTCCTTCACCGTCTGTCCTGTGCCTCCTGCCCCCGAATGTTTGTCTTCTCTACACTGGCCCCCAGCAGCTAAGGACCACTGAGGGCAATCACCCCAGAGGACAGCCTGTGGTCATGCCATTGGCATCATTGACTTCAGCGGGGCACCCTCAAGTCAGAGATCTCAGTCCTCTTCCCTCACGGCACCTGGGGTCTTGCTCCTCCGAGCCTCTGCTCGGTCCCTAGCACTGGGCTCCTCCGTCCTGGTAAAGACAGAGCCACTGGACAGAACAGGCGAAGGCGCGCCTTTTTCATCCTCCCTGCACTGGTGTCTATCGCTGCTGCTGTCCCTTCTTTCTCCTCAGAGGACAGGAAATATCCTCATCCTTTGGGAGGTCGTTCATCCCTCCCACGCTCTGGATTCCTTCAGTGGGAGATGTGGCTTCAGCCCCTCTCTGACTCGGTCTCTTCCCCAGTCCATCAGTGACCAGGAAGGGCTTGCCTGGGGCCTTGGCATGCATTTCTCTGTCTGCTGGGAACCCCTGCCCTTTGCCTGTCTGACTCCTCACCTTGCAGATGTCTGTGTGTTACTTCCTCAAAGACGCCTTGTCTGACCTTCACCTTTCAGTCAGGTGCCCTTGTTAACATCCATCCCAGTCACCCTTTGCTTTTGCCACATACCCCTGCCCATTTAGAATAATCAATTTATTTGTGGTGGTGTGTGTGTCTGTCCCCTTCATGGATCTGTAACTGGGGCAAGAACTGCTCTCCACCTTTATCCTGTAGCTTCTATAACAAGCAAAGTGTCCAGCCTGAAGTAGGTGTTGTAAGTATTTTTTAAAGATTATTTATTTATTTGAGAGAAAGAGAGAGCACAAGGTGGGGAGGGTTGAAGGGAGAAGCAGACTCCCCGCTGAGCAAGGAGCCCAATGCAGGGCTCAATCCCAGGACTCCAGGATCATAACCTGAGCTGAAGGCAGTCGCTTAATCAACTGAGCCACACAGGCGCCCCTATAATTATTTTCTGAGCAAATGAATACACGAATGGGCATGGTGAGCAGACAGGAGGGATGTGAGTGGGGAGGGCAGGTGGGGATATAAGGTAGAAGGTGAGGAGAGGAGATGGGCAGTGTGGGGACAGGATGGTAATGAGGATGGGTGGCATGCAGAGGTGAGGTTAGGGATGGAGGGGAAAAGCGGGGAGAGGAAGACCAGGCAGAGGCATCTCTCTGTGGGCCTGCGTGAGGCTTCCAGACCCTGAGTGGCTTCCCAGGAGCTCTTGTCCCCTGGCCATGCTGCTTGAGAGGTTTGGAGGCCCAGCCCGTAGGCGGGGTTAGACTTTATCTTGGGGTGCAGCCCTAACCTCAGATGGTGACAGAGCGGGAGCGAGCTGGGGTTTTGCAAACCGTCCCGATTGCAGCAGGCCAGCCGGCTCGCTCTGGATGGCGGGTGGGGCCTGGGCTTATCTCCCAAGCACAGCCCTAACCTCAGATGGTGACAAAGCGGGAGTGAGCAGACGTTTTGCAAACCGTCCCGATTGCAGCAGGGTGGGATGACCTGGCCAGGGCCAGCAGTGCTAGGTGTAGGGGGCGACATAGGCTTGGACAAGTTGGGGGCCTCGGAGCAAGTCTGGCTTGTGGGAGCCATTCTGTATGTGGCTTGCCTCTACCTACCTCAGATCTCTGTTTCTAAAACCAAAGGGAAGGTCGCCACTCTGTAGGTGGGGCTCTCCCTGTTAGGAAGCCTGCCAGTTCCCAAGTCCTAGGACCCCTCTGCTCTTCCGGAAGTCAGAATTGGTGGCCAGTGGCAGCCATTTTCCTCTAAGAACACCAACCACATCTCCAGCGGGGTGGCCTCCTGTGCCTTTGAAGGTTTTCCAGGACCAGGCCTGCTTAAAGTTGCACTGACAGGGGCCAGTCAGAAGTCCTGCCTGAGCTAGACCATTCCCACTTAGGAGTAGCACAGGCTGAAAGGGGAGGTGTGCTTGCTGGGGGCTGGCGAGGGTGACAGGAAGTGACTGGCCTGTCGAAGAGGAGGCACACAGGCCCTCAGCCAGCCCTGGCTATCGCTGCTTCAGCATCTCCTATACAGCCCCCTGCATCCCATAGCCCCCTCTCTCGCTGGCGCAGGGTAGGGGTGGAGGCGAAGAGGCCCCTTTCCACCCCCACAACCCCAACCGGGATCTTGCAACACTGGGATGGGGGCCCTGGGGGCCCAGGCATGTGGCAATCCGTGGGGGTGGGGTGGGAGGTGTGCACCGAGCAGGGGAGCGGCTTTCACAAGCAGCCACTGCAGGACTGACCTTGGCTGGCTCACCTTGGGCAGCTTCCTCTCTCTTCCCAGTATCACCAAACAGCCTTCCTTCTCCTCCGCTGTTTCCCCCAGGCCTGAGATCCTGACTTTCAACTCAGCATTCTCATCTGGGTTCCAGGCTCAGCTCATGAGGGAAAACTGGGCCTGAGCCCACTCTAGAGTCTAAAGCAATGGGAATGCATGTGTATGCTGTTTGGATCTTGATTTGCTGGTTTCTTAAAGTCACCGTGTCCCAAGGACTAGTGCCTTGGGGCTCCTTTCTGCCTCTTCTTTCCCTACAGCAACTTGGGAGAAAGGGCTTGGGTACTGGAATCTTGCTCTCTGGCCCATATGGGCTTCTTAGAGACTGAGCTCTCCTGCAGAGGGAATGGAAAGAAAGTTCTTGGCAATTCCATTCCAGATGGAGGAAGGCATTTTCTTGCTCTTCCCTTTCCTCCTCCTTTCCATTCAGCCAGGCTCCTTGGCTTCCTTTCTTTTTCTTGATCATCGGATGTCTTAGGCCTCCCCGCCAATTTGGCACGTCTGCCTCCTCCCAGAAATTTTTTAGGTTTCAACTTCAATGTCACCTCCTCAGAGAAGCTGTCCTTGACCACCCCAGCAGAAATAACCTCCCTTCCTGCTTGTGTATTTGGTTTTCCCGAGTGGAGTAATTAATGAATTTACTAAAAGTGCTTTGTAGAGGTGTGAAGGAACAGGACTGAGGGAGAGCTGCAAGGAAAGATGAAGACACTGACTAGCTGCCGCAGGCTCCGTTACTGCCCCCAAGGCCATAAGGGTGGCATCTGTGAGAGGGGACAATGGAAGGTGCCCGTCCCCGACAAGAGAGAGCTAGGGAATAAGCACTCAACTTTATTCTCCGTGCACCATCCTGTCCCACCTGGAGCACAGCAGGATGACCAGGGGTGGAGGGGATCTAGAAGGGCAAAGGAAGACACCTAGTGTGCACTAGCGTGGTGCCTTTTTCTTCCCGCCCATTCGGCTAAGACCTGGGTCTGTCTCGGTCACCACAGTGTTCTTGACACCCGACAAGGGCCCACAAGAGGAAAGATGTTCAACAAATACTTGTTGAATAAGTCTACTCTGGCCCACACCAGTCGAGGCCAGGTGAAAAGCCTGATTCAGAAAGTGTGACTACCTGTCACCTCCCTGGGACGTGATCTGCCAGAGATTTGGGGCCATGCTCGCCACTGTGCTCATGCACGGACCAGGTGTGCTCTTTTCTGAAGCTGGGGCCGTTACTCTTCTGCAGCCCTGGTGCCAGGCTCCCGCCTCAAGGAGCCGCAGGGTGGTGGGGGGCTGGGAGGAGACCCAGTTCCGAATGGTGGGAAAGCAGCTCCGGGCTGATGCTGAAGCAACCGAAGATCCCATCATCCAAAACCTTGAAAATAAGTCAAGGGGCAGTGGTCTTGAGCTGAGAGGAGGAAATCCGGAGGTTGAGTCACTTACCCTGTTCTGTACAAACCCCCCTTATGCAACCCCATCCCCCTGGGCTAGAAGCGAGGTACAGGATTCTCCTGGGCATCCGTGGAGACGGAAACCTCCCCCTAATGACTTCAGGACGCCCACTGGTGAGGGAATAAACCATCCAGCGAGTTCGAATTTATCTACCCAGACCAGATTTGGGATAGTAGGCTCCAGGGACAGGTGAAGGAGAGAGGGCCTGACGGACACAGAGGCAAAGACAGGAGAGGGGCTGAGTCCTAGGTGAGGCAGGCATGGTGCACACAGGTGCCCAACACATAGGAAGTCTCTGCCGCTAGGGGTGTGGAAATAAGGGGAAGGGTGGGAGAGAGAGAAGAGACTGAGAGGATCCTGCCTTTCCCCTCTCAGAAAGTTATTCCTTGACCTCCAACTCAGGCTTTCTCAGCAGGGGCCTACATAACATTGGTGGTCTGGGAGATACTCTGGCCCGCACTGTGTCTTGTGTCTCGACAGTCCTTGGTTACTTGCTGAATGGGACTGGCAGGCCCGCCCCGTGCCGTGTGCCTCTGTGGGGAGGGCGTGAGCATGGCCTAGAGAAGATGCCCTGTGCTGACACAGCAAAGGGACAGAGAGAGTGTCAGGAGAATGTCTCTTATCCCCTCTGGCCCTCAGCCGCTTTATCTGTAAGATGTGGCTCTCACTATCTTGCTCGTCTGAGGCCAAAGCCCACCAGACGATCTCTTGAGGTCTCCTCCAGCACCTCCGGAGATCCGTGATTTTTTTGGAGCTATTTTTGGCGCTGCCTCTAAGCAATTGTGTGACTCTGGCTAAGCACCCCACCACCACACCCTCCCCACCCAAGGCCTCAGTTTCCTCACCTGCAAAGTGAGAAGTTTAGATGAGATCCTAAGGTCCTTTCAGTTCTAGCAAAATGGAATAATAATGACTGGTCATCTTACCATGTGCCAGGCCATGTTTGTCTATGAATACAACAACACTGTGAGGTGGGTACTAATGCTGCCTCTTTCTATGGTGCAGATGGGGAAACTGAGGCACACAGAGAGGTAACTGGTTCGCATTGTACAGCTAGCAAAAACAGGAGGGAGATCCAGATGGATGCCCTTGGGCTAGAGCTCTATGAAAGAGGATACGCTTCACATGAGGGGGTTTCACTGGCACAGGTGGATTATTTTCCTCATTATCAACTTTCTCCTGTTCACAGAGGTCTCGAGGCCTTTCCCAATGGAGTCTTCCCCCAGGCACTCAGATTCTAGTGCTATGGGGCACCTGAGTCCCAGGGAGTGAGGGACAATGAGGGAGTGGGTGGGAGCCACGGGGTGGGGGGTGGCGGATGTCAGGCTGGTGGGCTCAAGTTGTGGAACCAGAGAGAAGTGGTCGAGTCCTGGCTGCAGAGCTAGGGAGCCCTAAATATGGCAGAGCCATCTGGAACCTGACTGGAGCTCCCAAACCCATATTTCGAGGCACTGGGGTCAGCAGACCTAGATATAAGGGACTGGGTGGCACTGGGATCTCCCCCCACAAGCCACAGAACTCCGTTAGGGAAGTATCCTGAGGCTGCTGCAGGCCCAGTGGGGTTGTCGGGTGGGGTGCCTTCATCATCTAGAAAGACAGAGCAGGCTCGGGTGGGGGCAGGAGGAGAGAGGAGCAGAGTGGCAGACACACAGCCTGGCCGTGTGGTGTGCTGTGGGCAAGCTGTGGGCAGTGTATCTCTATTCTTGGATATTCATCTGGGAATAGAACCAAGAGATATGCAGACCCAGCAACAGGCCCTCACTGCCCTTGGAGCCCCCATGTCCCATGTGCACCCCCCCAATTCCCAGGCCCAGGGTGTAGGCCCATTACTGAGTCATAGTGCAATTTTATTCGGCCACAGAATCATTATGCTGGGGTCTGCCCTCCTCCCTTGCCACCCGCTGCCATTTGTCCACGGTCTCTGTCTCAGGCTTGGCCCGTGAGGGGCTCTAGGCCTCCAGCAGGGTAGGTATCCCCAGAGTCAGACTGGGCCAGGGCGGGGGGGGGGGGGGGGGGGGGGGGGGGCTGGTGCCATAGTCTGTCAGCCTGGCTCAGCTGCAGCCCCCCACGCCTTTGATGAGGCTGGCGGCCTCCGGGATCTGCCGGAAGAGGTTTCGAAGGGTGTCCAGCTCCTGGGTCAGCTGCTCCACGCGACTGCGGAGGCGCTCATTCTCCGCCATGTACTCCAGCACCTTCTGCTGCGTCTCCAGGATGCGCCTCTTGGCCTTGTCGCGGCTCTTGCGCACGGCGATGTTGTTCCGCTCCCTCCGCAGCCGGTACTCCAGGCTGTCCTTGTTCACCGCCTTCTTGCCTTTGTGCGAGGGGCCAGCTGGGGATGGCGCCTTGAGGAGGGGGCTGCAGGGGGTTGCGGCGGCGGCCACAGGGGCCTGGAGGGGGAAGGCACAGACCGACCAGAGGTGAGGGCTGGCCAGGACGCAGAGTGGCTGCCGGGCGGGAATCGCAGCAGTCGGAGAACGCCCAGGCATCAAACAGGTCCGGGGTCCAGAGCCAGCTCTGGTCTCACAGTCAGGACAGCCATAGCACCCCCCCCCCCCCCCCCCCCCCCCCGGGGGGGGGGCCCCCCCCCCCCCCCCCCCCCCCCCTCCCCGCGTGCAGGGGGGGCCCCTGCTCTGACCCAGACTCTCTTTCCCATTCCCACACTGTCTGAGGACACTTTCCTTCAATTTCTTTTGAAGCTCTAATCTTAGAATCGGTAGGCATTTCCCCTTCCAGAAGCAGGCAGCAGAGAAACTTCCTTCCCTCCTGGAAGGGAGTGATGGGTCCCGAGGTCTGGGCAGGTCAGCTGGCCAGTAGGACAGCCTGGACTGTGGAACGCCGGGATCCCAGCCACATGGTGGGGTTCAGGGTGAGAAGGAAGTGACAGAAAAGCAAAGCAGGGTCGTGGTGGTGTGGTGAGCACAGAGGGTTTGGGGGTGGGTGGGTCTCCCAGAGCAACACCAAACACGGACCCCTGAGCGCAAACAGAGTGCAGAGTGCCCCACACGCATTGGTCTCCCTCCAGCCCCTGGGTGGCAGGAATGAGATCTGACCTGCACTTACCTTGAGGACGCGCAGGGGCTGGCTGGGCGCTGCCAGGGCCGGGGGCAGGTGCATGGCCGTCTGCCCGCAGTGTGCTACTTGATACTGTAGGGGATTATAGCTGCCGCGGCTGGCCCCTCGGCTGCCCTCTGGCCCCCGAGGCTCCTCCTTCACAGCCACAGCCCTGGGGTCATAGCTCCCTGGACTGCTGTAGATGCCAGACCCCAAGGCCTTCCTGTCAGGGCCGAAGGTATGTGGGGGGTAGGCGAAGGGCCGTGGGTCCGGCGGCAGGTAGTGGGGAAAGGCAGGGGTTCCGGGTCCCTTAAGGCCTCGGGCCTCAGGTGCCGGCTTCACTGCGAAGAGGTCGGAGAGGAGCTGTTCCTCCCCAGACTCGATGTAGGCAGAGAGGTCGATGGAAGCCTCATGCTCACACATGTCCCCCAGCTCCCCGGGCCCCGCTCGGCCCCCTGAGAACTCAAGAGGCTGCTGGCCAGCCCGGGGCTCACACTCGTAGTAGGTCCCGTGGGACATGGCCGGCCCGCCCCCTCGGCTCCCCGCCCCTGCCACCCTACTCTTGGGGCACCCTCTGGGATGCTCTGCCTGCCCTCTCCCTATCTCCCCCTGCCCTAGATCTGCCCTAGATCTGCCCTCTCCGTTCTCCTCTGTCACCCACTCCTGAGTGGCCTCTCTCCTCCCACCTCTGCTGTTTCCTTTTCCTTCCTCTGTAGTCAATGCCTCTTTTCTCTTCCCTTTTTTCCCCCCTCTCTCTCCCTGGGGTGACTTAGGGAGGGGCAGGGTGCACCCCAGAGGGAGGGATGCAGGGCTTAAAGAAAGGGGGCCCTGGCCTATTTAGCAGTTGGGAGCACTCCTTAGTCAGGGTCCAAGCCAGGGTTCTGAGATGCCTGGCTGATGCTTCTGGGAATGCCTCCCCCTTCCCTCTTGAGTCCAGGGGATTCCAGAGTCCTCGCTGAAGGCAACACCTCACTCTGAGTGTCCTCCTCCCTCCAACTTCCAAAAAGTTCTGTGCAGAAGAACGAGGTGCCAAGTCAGAAATGAACAGAAAAAACCCTCTTCCAGTGCCGACCCCCCACCTGATCTGAGCTCCTCCCTTGACACGCCTCCCTCTCTGTCCCCCAGCAAGGCTGGGCTCCACCTCCCCCCAGGGGCAGTCCTTTCCTTTTGTAGCCCCACCCCCAGGGCATTCTTTTGGGGGCAGGCCAGGGGCGTTGTTTGAGGGGGTTATAGTGATAAGTTCTGCGAACAAGCCCTACACGGGGTCCTGTGGTGCAGAGCATGCTCATTTGCTAGGTTTTTGTGCAATAGCTCAAACCCTCTGATGCTTCTAGCCCAGGGTGGCCCTAGCAGCCTGGCACTGTCGCTCACTGCCAAGGCTGGGCTAAGGCACCTGCTCCCGACTTGGGCCCTGTGCCCCAGACCCAGGCAGGCCCCTGCCCCAGGAGCCAACAGCTGCACTCCTCTGGTGGGTGGCTCCAGTGCTCCCCCTTCCAGCTGCCCTGTACTGTGGGAGCCTCAGGTTGTCGCTGGGTCCCCTGCTCCCACCCTGGGGCTCAGCCCTGTTTCCTGTGCCTGGGGCCACAAGGCTCAGGCACTCCCTGCAGCTCAGCTTGCTGTCTTTCCTCCTGCATGGCCCTTCTCTGACCTCGATGCGTGTCTCTTGGGTCCACTTCCTCTTGTGAGGCTTGAGAAGCCTTCTCTTTTGTCATCATCTCTTCCTGGGACTGCTTCAGGGGCTCCAGGAGAAGCCCATGCTCGGCACTTTGGGCCCCCTTTCCCTTCCCTTTTCTTTTTCCTCTGGGAACTCCCCACTCTCTCCTGTTAGAGGCATTGCTGTGGTTCTGTTTTTACCTTGAATTTCACCTACAAAAGGGACTAGAGGTCCAGAAGAGGGAAAGGATGCAGAAATGCGTCACTGGCTCTTTGATCATTGGCAAATGCTGGGAGCACCCCATGGAGGTCAGAAGGTTTAACAAGTAGGGTATACCAAGGGCCAGGCCACAGGGGGGACAGACGCAGATGGGATATGGGTGGCACTGAATGGTAAAATAGAGTAAGCAGGTGCAGACAGGCCTGCCTCTGCGTCAGGCTAGTTACCCTTCCAGACAGCATCTTCCTCCCTCCCTTGCTCCCCACCACCCCATCAACCCCAGGAGCTTTCTGGGCACAGTTTAGGGTCCTTTCTCTGGGAGCCCTGACCTGGCATTGGGAGATCTGTGTGCATCCTGGAGACAGAGCTCAGGGACCGGAAGGGTAGGTTGGGTAGGTATCGATCTCATCTCCCTTTGAAAGGACCTAGGGTCAAACAGGTAATCAGAGCTTGAACTACCTCAGTTTGGCAGGAATGCCTCTGTTGACCGGCAGGCGGCAATATTGGTCCAGAATTCGGAACTGGAGGGGCTGCTGTGGTCAGGCATCAGGTGGACGGCAGGGGGCAGGCTTCTGCAGCCCTTGCAAGGGCAGGACCCTGTCGGGCCTCTGGGAGGAAGGAGGGGAATCGTGGTGAGGTGGGGTCTTGCAGCGCAGTTACTGGGAGAGTGGGCAGGGTGAGAGGACTGGGGCGAGGGTCGTGTCTCAATGAGCAGAAATTCTAGCCCTCTCCGACTTTGAAGTAGTGATGACGGTTAAGGCCTGACGTTTTCTGGAGTTATGCTCTTTTTGGTCATTGAAACATTCACTTTTCCAGACGGATCGGTTCCATGTGAGTTAAGTAGGAAGGAAAGCAAGACCGATGCCATTTTAAATCTGCCTTATCAAGGAGGGAAACGAGGCTGAAAGGCCCAACCGCCCAAGGTCAGACAAGGATACAGCTTTGCTCTTGGGGGGAAAAGGCAGTGGGTTAGTTCTTGAAAACCCTAGGCAATTAGGAATAGAGAAAGGGGGAGCTGTGTGACTCAGAGAGCCCTGTTTGCCCTCAGTCTGCCGCGGGGGGGGGGGGGGGGGGGGGGGGGGGGGGGGGTGGGGGCCGGCGGGACGACTGCGTCAGAAGCCAGTGAACGGGGCGCTGGAGGAAGCAGGGAAGTGTGCAAATAGAGCCGGCAGGAAATGAGAAAGGCTGGGGCCAGGGGGAGATAAGTGATCTCCCTCCGGTCCCTCACCTTCTAGGCTGGTGGCTGACGTTGCTGGAGTACTGACATTACGTTTCCCAGTAACTGAGGAGTTTGGGGAGGGCAGGCAGCATTCTGGATGTCTAGGCAGGGGAGGAGGGGTATCTGGACAGGAGCAGGGGTGGGGAGGGCAGTCCCAGACAAGAGCTGGGGGATTCTTGGGTTCTGTGGAGTTGCTCAGGTGTGGAATGAAGCCCTCCCTGAGCAGCAGGCTTTCTTTCTCCTTTCTGCTTCAGTTGCTACCTGTTTGCCTTAATGGAAACAATGCAGGTATATTTTCTTAGTGACTTTGTAAAAGGCCTCAGTTCAAAGATCACCTCCTTCACCAAGTCTTTACAACAGGGAGCCAGCCAAGCACGGCAGCAGTGGAGTGTCAGAGAGACCCAGGCTTAAATTCTGCCTCTGTCACATCCCAGTCTGGTGACCTTGGGCAAGTTATTTAACCTTACTTGTAAAATGGCAGTAGTAACTTCTACTTTGTCAGATTGTTTAATGAAACTTTGTATGGAGAGCAATGTTGAGTCTTCCGCCATTCCTCCCACCACCGCCCGCAGTTTATCTGAGTGTCCTAATCAGACATTATCTACAGCCCCATCTGATGCCTCAGTTTAACAGGCATTTTGGGGCACGGAAGTAGCAGACACAGTGCAGACTCTGGGGATCTGGCAGATTCGGCTCCTGTCTGCCATGGCTGGAGGTCCCCCCTCCCCAAGTGGGCAGTCAGCAGTGCGTGTGTGCCAGGAGTGTTCTCGCCTTCTTTCCCTGTAGACGATTTGCTCCTCAAGGGTAGGGTCAGATCCATTTTTTGAAACTTTTCAGCTGTGGTGACCGTATAGCCTGGATAAAAATTAAGGAAAGGTAGATTGTCAAGTATGAATATTTTTATGAAGACAATGGAACAAAGCGTTTGAAATCTGTGCTGACCCAGAAACTTCAGGAATAAGTTTGTTATTCTCACAGCAACTAAAAAACTCCGTGGACACAATGGTTATAAAGTGTGTTGTGTGACTAACGAATGAATGCTTATGCAGCTATGATTTTGGTGCCCCCCCCCCATTCCCTAAGGTCAGAGCATCTGAATTCCTACCATTAAAGGGACTGACAGGGTTAAGACTGGATAAAGGCCCAGGCTAAACATAAATACCTTGTGTTCTGGAGGACACTCATATTTACCATGGCCCAGATTAAAAAGATCAGCATGTGTCACTTATGTGGGGAGGGGGGCTGCTGGTGATGGATAGGAGCGAGTGTCTCCACAGAGCGAGAGGGGCTTTGGGGAGGGCCGGACTTGCTGGAACAGGGCAACATGGAAAATACAGTGGCAGCCCATGGAAAGGAAAAGTGTGTGTGTTGGGGAAGAAGCAGTTCAAAAGTGTGGATTTGAGACCTCGGGGACAGCCTCTTGCATAAGACTGGTCTCTGCCCAGTTTTGCCATCAGTATCTGGGGACAACCTTGGGCTGAAGATTGAGGAAAGCTTTGAGATTCGGTTCAACCTTTTTTTTTTCTTTTCTCAGAAAGTACTAAATAGGTTAGGTGACTTGCCCAAGGACACACAGCTGTTTGGTGGCTGCTGAGCTGGAACTTAGAGCCAAGCAGCTGTGCCCTGTGACTGGCACGCCTCCAGCCTCAGCTGAGAAAAATGCCAGCCACAGATGAGGAGTGTTGGGGCTGGGTGGGGACTGGGAGTGAGGCGTTTTGCCTGCCTGTGTCCTCACGTGTCCCTCATGGTGGAGGATGATGTCTTAACACCCCCCCTCCCCTGCCCATGTCTGTCAGACGTGCAGGCTCTGGAGTAATGCTGCCCTAGAACAGGCAGCTGGGACGGCTGCCCACGAAGGAGGCACTCCAAGCACTGGGTCTAATCCCATCAACTTCCTCCAGCAATTAACCCCAATCACCAGTGGATGTGTCCCTACCGTACCTGGTTCCTCCTTTGTCCCCACTCAACAGCCTTCCTAGACCGCCGACTAGACACAGCCCTCTCATTCAGCTCCATGCAGCTGAGGGGACCCTGCCTCACATCCCAGTGCCTTCTGTCAAACCCCTCGGATCTGGCTGGCTGCTTTCCTAAGTGCCCCTGGCTTCTCTCCATAGGCTCAGTCCATCCCTTCCTTTCCCATTCAGTGCCAGCTGTCCCAGTGCCAGAAGACTTGGCTGACCAGACCTTGGAGAACCACTCTGCCATTGCCTCCCTCCACTCAGCTAAGTCCTGTCTGCCATCTACTTTCCCACCTGGGCAGTGGCGATGTTCTTCCTAGCTAGTTTGCAGGAACTTAATGAACACTTTGGGACTTCACTGAAGAAATGAAGTTATTGGTTCAAAATGAAGGTAGTTAAAAACCAACCCCTCCCCACCAAAAAACGCGAGAGAGTTGAGTGTGCTGGTACTGGGTCCCTGGGACAGAGCAAGGGCCTCTGGGAATGCCATCCAGGAAGGAACTTAGCAACCAAAGTCCTGACGAAGATAGGAAATGCCCAGGGACTCTGTCTCAGAAGGTCACTGAATTACTACCACCAACAACTTCGTTTCAATTTAAAATTTTATTACATCAAAAGGAAAAAAAAAAACCTCCACAAAACAAACTCTAACCCTAGACCAACTCAAAGACAGAAGATTATTATCCAGGTATAACTAATGCCCTCCCCACCCAAACAACCTTACATTAAAAAATTTAAAAGAAATAGAAATGCCAGCTTCAAAAATATTTATCCAAAAAAGTAAGGCATTCACTTTATGAAACAAATGAACAAACAAATAAACCCTAACAATTGAAGGAGGGATGGAGGTTGGAGGAATGAGAAGAGGGAACAGGAGGGTGGTCCCCTGACCTTCCAGGGGCCAGGCCCAGCCCACCTGGGGTCCACTCTGAAGGGACTGGAACTCAAACCAAACCTGACATCTCACCAGTTGGGGTTGGGGGGAGGCAGTCAGGCAGGCCAGGTAGGAAGCTGGGAAAGCCAAGCAAGCCAGGAAGACTCCCAGCATATTCTAGTCTAAGCAGGTGGTAGGGGGAGGTAGGAAAGGGGGCCCTCCTGCTTTGGGATGAAAGGATCCTAGTCCTTAGCACATCAAGTGTGATAGGGAGGCTGCAAGGCCCAGGGTAAACATGGTGGTGTTCCCTCGGAGCGCAGGGAAAGGCAGCCTCTGCCCACAGGACGGCCAGAAGTGCGCAAACCAGAATGTGTCTCCAAAATGTGTACTTTCTGCCACTGCCCTTTCATTCTGTTTGGGAGGCTGTCCCAAGACAGGGCAGTGGTGGGACCAGAAGGGGAGGTGCCTGAGTTGGGGGAGGAGGAAGGAACTGGCCTTCAGAAGACACTCTCTCCCCACATAGTATCTGAGGTTATGGGATGGGCACACTTCTGGGGGGTGGGTGGGAAAGCACCCTCCATTCCAGGAAGGCTTTTCATACCAGGTCTGTCCTGAGGGTTAGAAATCAGGGAGTATTTTTAGGTCCAGTTCTTGGATAGGAAGTGATTTAAGGCTGATTTGGCTTGGGTTTCCGGCCTGAAGGTCTTGGGATCCTTCATACCGGTTGGTCCCGGAGCCAAGCCAGAGAAGAGGGAAAGGGCACAATGGGGGCCACCAGCAGTGCTGGTTCCATGGAGGTATGTGGGGACGTAGCTGCAGAGATCGTGGAGTGACTGTTCCTTCTCACTGGAGTGGGGAGGGAGGAGCTAAGCAGCTTTGCCATTAGGAGAGAAATGTCCTCTACATGGAAAATAAGAAGACTTTCTGGCTTCAGGAAGCTTTGGCACCAAGTGGGGGTCAGGATGCAGGAGACGGGGCAGGGCTGGGTTTCTGTAATTTGAGCCTTTCCCAATCTGTTCCACAGGCCTGGCTTGGGTTAGGGGGAGGGGGCAGTTCTCCTGCTCATTGGTCCTTAGCTCAGTAGGGAGGTGGTGTCCTGCCAGGAACCTTGTTCTGGACAGGGAGCTCAAGCTGGGGTGAGGGGAGGCACGATGGGGAGGGGGAGAGGAGAGGGCAGAGGGAAGCATCTCTCATTTCTTGGGTCCCTAGTAAAGGGAGGGGGATATCAGTCTCTCCAGCTGACCTTTAAAGATGACAGATTTGCCTAAGTCTGTCCCTCCCCAACTGACTCACTGTTGCTTCTGGTTCTCTGAGCAGAGGCCTCCCTTGGGCTCAGGAATGGGAAGGGAAGGCAGTACTGACTGGGCTCCTGAGGAGGCAAGTACAGGGTAGAGGGCCCTGTGGGGTACCGCCAGAAGCTCCACTCTCCTCCCACTTCTTGGAGCAGCCCTGGTGAGGGTTTTGGACACAGGCCCTGGTGGCGAGAGGCTGGTTCTTTGGGTACAAATGTCAGTGTATTTGTCTATAGTTTCTTACCACCCACACCCAGGTTCTGCTCCTGCTGGACACACCGTGTGTGTGTGTGTAGTGTGTGTGTGTGTGTGTGTATTGGGGGTACCTAGGCAGGGAAGGAGAGCAAAAAGGGGGTATAGGAGGAAGGAGCCAGCTGAGAGGCGATGGTGGTTCTCAGGGTTGGGGCTGCTCCGAATCCTTGTCCTTGGAGGCCGTGGGTTGGTAGATGGGCTGCCGCTGCTCCTCTGGGTCCTCATTTATCTCCTCTTTACCCGAGCCTGCTTCCATCTTGGGGTACACAACCACACACATCTTCTGGCTCACGAGGGTTAGTGACTCTATGGGAAGTTACACAGAATGGGTCAGTGCTGAGCATCCCACCCACCCCGCCAAGCCGGCCATGACCCTGCTCCACTCCCCTGCCCCATGTGTTGCCTCAGCAGAGCCCTGGTGCCTTCAGGAGACTTCCATTCCAGGAGACAGCCACCTTGCCTCTTCCTGTGGCTCTGAGCAGCCCGTCTGCTGGTTGCCCCTTCTCATCAAAGCCGGAGTCCCCCACCTTCTCTAAGCCTCGTGACTACCAGTTCCAGGATCTCCCTTGGCCTCTCCCCCGGGCAGCTCCTACAGAATGGCTGTCAGGGTGCCTATTCTTCCAGCTCTAGGGTCTGTGTGCAAACCTCAGCTGTTCTCCTCTCCTCAGAGGTCTCTGGGAAGGCACCCACACTTCCCTGCCCCATCTTCTTCTCCAGGGCTCTGTGGACCAGCCTAGGTCTCCTGACCAGGAGACCTAACTCAGACAAGGAGATCCTCTAGCCACCTGGCATTTTTTTTTTTTTTTTTTTTTTTAAGGAGAAAGCAGGCTCCCTACTGGGCAGAGAGCCTGATGCGGGGCTCGATCCCAGGATCCTGAGATCATGACCTAAGCCGAAGGCAGAGGCTTTAACTCACTGAGCCACCCAGGTGCCCCGCCACCCGGCATTTTTAACAACTCACCAATGAAGTTATTGAAACACTTGGGCTTGTGTTGCCAGTAAACACCCAGGAAATAGACGGGCACTCCTGTCAGCATGATGGCCAGGCCAATGCCACACACCACGGGCTCTGACCACAGGCTAAAGATCAGCAGAAAGGCCCAGAACAGCAGGTAGATGACGGGGAACAGCAGGTTGATCTGTGGAACAGATGTGCTGTTAGATGTGTGGATCCCGTGGTCCTCAGGATCAGGGTGTCCTCTCTCTTCTCAATCCACAGAGAGGCACCTTTGAGGGCAAAGGCTAGGCTTCACTTGGCTCTCTGGCTCCCACACCCCAAGCCCTGATAGATCAAGTGTCATGTCAACAAACGTTGGTGAACTTGGGTAGTAGGACGGGAAGAGGAAGGGCAACTAGGAAGGGAATGATCCTCATTCCTTTCTCTTTTCTCCTGGGCAGAGGCTAAACAAGTCCTTGTCATCCATGCTTCAGCCAGGGAAGCCCATGGGGACTGATAGGCTCTCTGGTTTATTGGTATATGTTTGCTGACATCCTAGAGTAGAAGAGAGGTGGAGAAATGAGTGAGGGGCAAGAAGGAAGTGGCCCAGGTCTGTCATACTCCTTGTTCCTTTCCCAGTTCGAGGTAGGGCCCTCATCTGGGCACCATGTGGCAAATGTCCATCCTTCTTTTCAGGATCAGTCTCAATGTGTTTTTCTCAAGCAATCTGAGAAGGTAAGTCTGCTAAGATCCAAGAAGTCAGGAAACCTACCATACTGTCAGGCACTCTGGGACTTTGATTTTATTCAGAAAGAAGCATCAGCTCTATGGGCTTATTGGCCATCTTGTTGGCCACAGGTGGGAGTGCCCAGTAGAGTCTTCTTCAAGACTCCACATCTAGCTGCTTTTCTCTTCCTTGTCATCTCAGAGGGTATGCAAGTGTTGGGAGGAGGGAGGGTTACTCTACCTTGTCATCCCTCTAGCAAGCTTTCTAAGAGTGACAGGAAAGTGGTGGTGGAAAACAGATTTGGAAAGCTGAAATCCCCAGCTGGGAGAATCTTCTTGAAGGATCTAGTCTCCTGTTTCCAGAAAAGGATTGTTCAAATAGCTCAGGTCTATGCTCTATTCTAATTTGCACGAGAACCCATAATGCTCTTGCCTGTTTTATTCTGAGCAATGCCATTCATTCACCACAGTTATCTCTTGCAGCAATCAGTAGGTTCACCAGGCACACTACTACATATAAGGCTATAGTAGTTTAAAAAGGGAGGCTCATGGAGGGCTGTAGTGGACTGAAAAGCTTCAAGGGAGAGGAGGAACTTGAGGCCTATGTGGAGAATAGTTATAATTTGGATAGGCAGATGGGAGAAGGAAACTCATTCTGGGATGGAGACATAGTTCAAGTGAACTCAGCGATGGGATGGAGGGAGAAGGAGGAGATGGGCCATACTAGTGGATTCATGGAAATGCTAGAGAGGTAAGAGAGCCCTGAAAAATCAACCGGAGTTTATAAGAGTTGTAGGAAACAACTACAATGATGAGAGTATCATTTAATCTAACTTACTCTTCCAGCTATGATTTGTTCTGGTTCTGTCTCCAGTGGAAAATGGAAATGACTGCCCCACTTATACATAGCACTTGCTTTCCAAAGGGTCTACTACCATCATAGAGAAGGTAGATCATATTTGTGGTCAGCAGCTGAGAACAAGGGGATTTAAAAATCTGAGCAGCAGCTAGATTTGGAGAGGAGGGGAAAGGGATCTCAAGGGGAGGTTCTCGCACCTTGATAGGGCGGGGGATGTCAGGCTTCTGCCAGCGAAGAACGATTTGTCCCGCGACTGTGACTCCATAGAAGAGGTAGTTGATGAAGCCCACGTAGTTGATGAGGGTGTACATGTCACTGGTGACCAGCATCAGCAGGGTTGAGATGCACTGTGGGAAATGGGAGAAGCTCATCAGTGATCAGTAAGGTATCTGGACACTGAAGGAGCTGTTTACAGGTGGGAGACTGTTCCCCTGCCTCTAGACAGACGATGTCATTTTACGATGAATGTCCTAAAATAGAGACTTTACAGCCTCCCCTCCCTAGGCATCCTGGCCATTGTTAACAGCTTCATTGCCAGGAAATTCTTTCTTATTGCAGGAATGATAATCAAAATATTTAACTACTGGTATGGCATGGGCACTAACCAGTCAGAATAGATACTGGCCATAAACAACTGGCTTGGCCACACAGGCAGTGCCAGTCTCATTTGTATTTCTTCCCTGGTTGTACCTCAAGCTAATTTTGGTGTTTCCTTTTTTTTTTTTTAATCCCTTAGGGAAGATTGTTAACTGCAGATTAAAGCTTTGATTCCTGCCCTCATCCTCTCCTGGCTGAGTCATGTAATTTATTTTTCTCCCCCCTCTACCTTTTTTAATATTCTAAACAGTTATAAAGCATTTGCTAGGTGGCAAGCCCTGTTCTCAGTGTTCTACAGATATTAACTCATTTAACTCTCATAACATCCTCATGAGGTTTTCTTGATAGAATCCACTTTACAATTTCAAACTCAGCTCAGTGGCTCTCTCGGAATCATGTTCTGCCCCTCTGCTAATTTGTTAAAGCCAACAGAAGATTCTGTTCTTAGAGCATCTGGGTGGCTCAGTTGGTTGAGCGTCTGCCTTCGGCTTGGGTCCTGATCCTGGGATCCAGTCCTGCATCGGGCTTCACATCAGGCTCTCTGCTCAGCAAGGAGCCTGCTTCTCCCGCTGCCCCTCCCCCTGCTTGTGCTCTCTGTCTGTCACAAGTAGGCAGAGAGGCAGGCAGCGAGAGGAGGAAGCAGGCTCCCTGTTGAGCAGAGAGCCTAATGCGGGGCTCAATCCCAGGACCCTGGGATCATGACCTGAGGTGAAGGCAGAGGCTTTAACCCACTGAGCCACCCAGGTAACCCTAAATAAATAAAATCTTAAACTAAAAAAAAAGAAGGTTCAGTTCTCATGTAAGATCTGACAGTGAAAATAACCTAGAAGATTTTAATGGATGAATAAGCCAGATTCTGACTGTATTTGCCTTGTAGCACAGTACTGTACCAATAGCTCAAACTGGAAAAAAGTCTGTGTCTCACTGGGAGTACCAGGGGTCTCCGGGCACCTTTCACAGCTAACCAATCATGATGGCCTTCATCCTGTATCTGAACATTCTGAAACTCCCCCTCATGGTGTACAATGAAGGCACTTGACTCCTGAGAGCTCTCAATTATCCTGATCTAACTGCTTCTCTGATGGACCAAAGTCATTTTCAATATTTTATTCAGGATCCAGAAAGAAAAAATAGTAACTTAAAAGACTCAGTGGGGACAAGTCTTTGCTCTTTCTTTTTACCCCTCTAAATAATTCTACACTAGGCCATTCTACCCTCATTTCTTCCCTACCCCAAGTTTTCTTTTCTCCATTTTCAGTTGCTAGTCTTCCTTTCCTTATAGTTTGTCTTATTTGGTGTACCTGTAACACTGAATTTGTTTCAGTGATATTTCCTGAGAGACAGGCAGAGCCTCCTTGGGGCAAGAAGATTGATGGGGAGTGGTGGACGTGGTGGACGTGTATGTGATTGGCCAGGAATGGGGGCCCAAAGCTGCAATCCTGGGGAAAACAAGTGCAGGGGAGAGCCAAGAAAGGAGGCTTCTTTATGAGACTGTAGAGTTGTGACATAGTCACTTCAATCTGACCCAAAAGGATGGGAGAACAGCAATGAGCCAGGGTGAGAGCCTGAAGGTGTTTCAGGACACAGGGTCTTTCCTTGTTATTTCTCTTGATATTCACAAAACCCATGTATATCATTTACCAGATTATCTAAGACCCAATGAAACCTGGGAGCAAACCAGGAAGGTGACAGGGCTGTGTGTGGGAAGTGCGAACTTCAGCTCAGAGCAAGTACAAAGAGGGAGGGTGTGTGTAGGGCTGGCAGAAGGAGGCGCCCTTACTGTGAATAGCAAGGCCGGGATTGGGGTACAGCGCTTCACGTGGATCATGGCCAGCACGCTGGGAAGGTGGCCCTCCCTGGCTCCAGCAAAGAACAGCCTGGTAAAGAGAAAAACAGGTCAGCCTGGGGTGACCTATAGACTACCCAAGGAAGTTCCCTCCCCAGCCCAGTCTTCCTCATTCATGCCCACCTTCTGCTCACACAGGAGCATCTCCCCCACCCAACCACGTACCTGCCCTCCCATGCACACTCCAGCCCACTTATCACAGGACCCACATTCACAAGTGCAGGTGCAGGCAGACCAGAGGCAGCCAGTGGATAACGGATGGATTCTGGGTGCATGGAGACCCGAAGTATGGTCTGAGTGGCTTGGGGTTACTGATGATTATGACTTCACTTTGTGGGTCTCACAACGTCCTAATCCCTTTAAAAATGGGCCTCCCCCATCCTCAAGGAATACAGGTTCTCTGAAACATGGGGACTGAACTGTATGTCCATGGGAAGCCTTAAAAACACTGATATTCTAGTCAGGAGGTAGTTGCTACTGTGGGGATGGAGAATGGGTGGTGGACCAGAAAGGGACACGGAATAACTTGGTGGATATGTGAGAATGTTCTATATCTTGTTTTGAGTGGTGCTTACATCACTGTATACAACTCTCAAAATTCATTAATCTGGACAATCTGTGTATTTTATTGTATTGTATGTATTGTATTATATCATACCTAAAAATTTATAACCTTAAGCTACTTTTTCTATTCCCAAAGAAGCCATCCTAAGGAAATGAATAGTGAGTTAGTGAAAGATATATATAAAAGATATTCTGATGATAAAAAAGACAGGAAATATCCTAAATGCCCCCAAAGTAAAAGACTGATAACATAAATTATAGCATATCTATAAGATGGGATATTTTACAGTCTTAATGTTTTGAAAAAAATTCATTACATGAGAACATACTCAAATACAATGTTAAATGGAAAGAGCAAGACAGAACACTATATGATTCCATACAGTATGATTCTAATTAATTTAGAAATTATGGTCATGTAAAAACATACCAACTGATTATCTCAGGGGGATGGAATTATGAGTAATTTTAATTTTCTTCCATAGACTTTATTTAAAAAGTTAATTTCTAAAATGGATGAGAAATTTTAAATTGGAATAAAAATGATTTTTTAATCCTTTTTAAAAATTAGATCCTTTTTTTTGAGATAATTGTAGACTCACATTGCAACTGGAAGAAATAATACAGAGAGATCCTAGGTATCCAATCTATTTCTACTGGTAACATACTGCCAAACTATAGTATAATATCATGGCTAAAAATATGTATTTTTAAAAAGAGAAATTTTAACATAAAAGGGACTTCTTCTTCCCCTTTCCTTTTCTCAGAGAAAAGAATATTATAAGCCGTTGGAAGTTGTTTACATATTAGTATGAATTAAGCACCTAAGGGGTAGGAGGAAGGAGTTGGTGTAAAGGGCACAGGAAGGCACAGAATCAGCACGCTGGGTGTTCTGAAAAAAAAAAACAAAAACCTGTCACTTACTTTGGAATTTGTGTGTGAGGGGGAGAGGAACTAATAGCAGCAGTTTGGCAGAAGGGTGGGAGTCCATTATGGCCCCAAGTACCCATGTGCATCACCATCAGTTGCCATCACCAACTACCGAGGCTACTGTCACTGGTTTCATGCAGCCACACAGCATTGCCCCTCTATGGTGCAGCCTCATGCACCTAAATGAGCTCCGGGTGCTCAGGGAGCCTCATCATGCACGTAGCCAGGGCCCCACATTCATGTCCCTCCTCCACATGCAGCCAGGACCAGTGTAACTGTCCAGGTCCAATAGCATTTGCCAGTGTCAAGTTCACAAGAGACAATCCTTGCCCAGCTAGCTGACAACAGAGGAGACAATGACATTAAGCATGACACACGCCCACACACACTCCTATTTCTCAGGAAGGGTCAACCTCTCCATATACCAAACACAAAAGAGTAAGGGAAAGAAGGAGAGAGGGAGGGAAGGAGGAGGAAGGAACGAAGGAACTGGAAAGATGAGCAGAGGAGGCCTGGTGGGTGAGCTGTGCCTCTGAATCAGAGGCCTCGCACGCCAGGGCCGCCGTGTCCTACATGCACACACAGCTGTATCACATGCATGCAGACCATCACTTGGCCTGCCCGAGGGACAAACCCCACTCTAAAGCGACTGTAGCCAGTCACTCTCTTCCATAGATCCCAGAGAGCCTCATGGGTCACTGCTCTTCCACTGCTCGCCCTCAGTTGGGGACTCCAGGTGGCCACAGCTCCTGTGTAACACGCACACGAGGTTGCTGTGGGTGAGTCTCAGTCTCATAGGGTCCCAGGCCACAGAGGACACCCACACTCCCTCTTTCCTGCCCTGGGTCCTGAAAACATGGCACTCCCTTGACATTTCATGAGAACTCCTCCCTGAGGTAATGGGTGGCTTTGGAAGCAGCTGAACTCAGGGACTGCCTGTTCTTGCTGTATCTTTCAAGTAGGACTATGGCCTGGGGGCAGGGTAACTTTCTAAGAAATGGGGAAAGTCCCCTTGAACAACACTGATAGGAAACAGTCCAGTGTCTGCTAGCCACAACGGTCCATTCTGGAGATAGGGAGAAGAGACCCTGAGGAGGGGCAGATTTCTGGGGATGTAGAGGCAAATGTTAGGGATTTCTGGACTGACTTGAGCTTCTGGCTTCCCTGAGAGTTTGGGAGTTGGGGGCCTGGCTTTGGACAAATGCTTTCCTTCAGCTTTTCCCCACTTCTCTCACTTTACACGCTCTGCCTAAGTCTTCCGAGCAGCCATGACAAGGCCGCCCACAGCCACTTGTCTGTTGAGCAGGGAGAAGGATCCATCCCACCTGCAGGCTGGTCCCAGAACTTCCATAAGAGGCCAGCCCAGAGCCCCCAGCCCACAAGCCTGTGTCCCTCCTGGTCCCTGATAGAGTGGGGTTCCTTTCAAGGCAGCATAGCCTGTTTCCAGGCAAGTAGCAAAGGGGCTCTGCGGTTGCTGCTGAGATACTGTCCTGCTGCTAGTCACGGTGCCCAGACCTACGACTGCGTCAGGCAGCCTGGGACCTCCTCAGCCCTCTGCTCCTGCTGAAATGAGGTGGGACAGGGCTTCTCGCCACTACATGTGAAGCCACACACATCGCAGGTAACCACATGAGCAGCACACACCCCTTTGCGTCCAAGCTGACATACAAATGCCCCTTCGTGAGCAATCACCCCCTACGAGGTCACCACCCAGGTGCCCACACAGACCCCTGCTGACAGAGACAAGCCCCCCACATATACACAGAGCAGTATGCGCAGCAGAATGGGCCCTGGCCCAGGAAGGACTGGGACGACACCTACCGGGAAGAGGTGAAGAGAGACCCATTGACTCCTCCAAATGTGGACAGGGCAACAGAAATGGGCATGATCCAGGCCATGACCCCAAGAAGCTTCTCTCCGAATGTCTGGGAGAGAAAACAAGGGAATGAGCAGAAGAGGCAAGGTTACAACTCACCACTTGTACATCACTGCTGGGAATGCTCCCTCCCATCTTTATGCTTGCTGAGTCTCTCCTACCAGGGTCCTTGCAGGGAGAGTTGTTTCCCCAGCCCTTCCTGCACCGCACCGCCACTTCCCTTCCCATGGTAATCACACACAGTGGAGATTTAACAAGTGTTTTGGGCTATTAACTGAAGGAGACAGTGCATGGTGGTAATAATAATAATAATAACAACAACGATGATGATGATGCGCTAAATAACATCTGTTCTCCTTGTTTTATGGATGAGAAAACTAAGACACAAAACAATTAGGTAGTCTGCCTAAGATCACAAACCCAGAAAGTGGAGGGCCAGGACCAGAAACCAGCTGTGGGAGTCCAAGCCTCAGTTACATTACACACTCATGAGTCAGGCAGGTTGGGGTTCAAATCTTAGCCCAACAGTTTGGAGCTGTGAGACCTTGAGCAAGATCCTTAATTTTTGAGCCTCAGTTTTCCCATCTGTAAAATAGAAATGGTTCTTAATTCATAGGGTGAGAATTTCTAAATTTACAGAATTAGTGTAGGAGGGGGAAAATGGTAAGAACAAGCCACTATGTAGGCTGAGAAAGAAAAGGTGGTAAAGCTACAGACTAGTCTCCCTATACTGAAGGAATGTAAAATGTCAAGGGACTAGGCTTTTCTATATTTTCTGAGCCAAGTACACACTCAATTTCTCACACATTATGGGGGAGGTGTTGTTTAGAATAGATGTGCTGCTGGGTTAGGCCCGTGGTCATGCCCCAGGACACTGAAGAGCCTCTTTCTTTAGTCTTCTGAGAGGAAAAATGTGATGACAGTTTGGTAGGGTGGCGTCAGGGCTCAGGTGAAGCCAGGTCAGGGGGCTGCATGGCTCCCAGGTTTCTCCTGAGTATCAAAGACCCCAGTGCTTTGGATCCGCATGATCTCTTTCCCCAAAGAGCACAGACCATTCCTACTACCTGTTTATTGGCACACACTTTTCCCTGATGAGGAAAGGAGTCAGGCTGCATGAATTCCAGAGGAAGAAACAAAGGCAGAGAGGAATGGCATTGTCTTGTGCAAGATTATATCTTTCTAGGAGGAGACTGCCTCCATTACACAATCATCACATTTAGAGTTTAAAGTGCCCCAGAGCAGGAACTGGCAAATTTTTTTGTAAAGGGTCATATAGTAAGTAAGGTAGCTTTGTGGGCCATAGAGTGTGTGGCAACAAGCTGGTTCTGCTGTTGTCACTGTTCTAGGTACAACATGGCCGTCAGTTTCCACCTGGGCACTTGAAGATATGGTTTCTGCCCTGAGAACTTGGGATGACTTCCAATTCCACAAATTCATGGATCAGGGAAAAGTGAGTAGGGCCAATCAGGCAAGTCTATGTCAACATTCCTGGTTTGAGGAACTGTGAGTTTGATTTCTTACCACAGCGACTGCGTTTGATGCCAGCAGCTCCTGGGGGGACATTGCAGTGACATAAGCGACATTGGCAAAGACATACACAAATGTGACCAGTGGGATGGAGATGAAGATGGCTCTGGGAAGGTTCCTGTAGAAGGAGAGGAGGTGAGAGGGTAAAGGCCTAGCACCTGCCTCATCACGGGGTTTGGGAGGTGCCTTGTCTTTCTGCTCCAAACTGACCTGGCAACCTTGTGTGACACTCCCTCTCCCTGGGGGGATATATTCTTTCTCAAAATGGGCAGGGCAATTTAGAGAAAATGAAACAGGGTAGGCTGGGAATATGCTTCATACCGGTTGATCTCTTTCTGACTGGGATCTCCATGATACACCCTTCTCCCCTGCCTCAAGACACAAAGACCCTCCTGACATTTCATCCTCTAAGGCAATGGTGCTATCTCAGCACTGTTTCAGCTTTTAATCTGCTCTGAGACAGTCACGGGATCATTTTTCTCCTCCTGGCAGGGCAGATGACAAATGGTTTAAGTTCCTGAGAAATAATTGTTTCTTCAGGATAGAGCAGGTCACAGTCAGAACAGGGGCAGAGGTGGAGAAGTGGCCAATGGACACCTGACTCTCTCTTCCTAGTAGCAGGTGCTGTGGCCTTTCAAGGGATTTGGGAAGAGCTGGGCTATTTTAACTCACTTGTAGGGATCAACAAGTTCCTCAGTCACGTAATTAAGAAAGTTCCAGCCTCCGTAAGCAAAGGAGCCCTGAAGGAAAGCCAGTGCGATGAGGCCGATGTCGGGTTCTTGGAAATTCTCAAATGCGTTCTTTGGTTCCAGCCAGAAATACTCTCCTGTGGATGCAAGGGGCAGGGAGGGGGCTGCTCAGAGAAAGGAGCTAGAGGCCTGGAGGCCTCTAGCCTGCCTAGTCCTGTCTCAGCTCCTCCTGCAGTGAAAATCCAGCTCTTGTCTTGTTTCCAGTGAACTCCACACATTGGAGAAGCAGGACCAAAAGGAGAATGGAAATAAGATTAGGACTTTCACAGAACCTAGGAACCAGGAGTCCAAATGCAGGCTCAGGTTCAAAGCACAGATCTCAATGTTCTTTTCAAAGGCAAATTTGCTTGGAAGGAAAGGCAGGTTAGGGCAGAGTAGAGTAAATCAGGGGTGGTGGGCAGGGGGTGGGGGTGGGAGGGACCTGGGATTTGGAGATGCAGGATTAGGGCCATTGGCAGTCTCTTGACCACCTTCCTATAGATCTAAATTTATACATTTTCACAAAGAAAGCATAGAGAACAACAAACCCTCAAACAGAAGCACCATAGAAGTTCATGCGCATTCTGCTTTCTTTATCAATAACCTCTTGCCTTTCTAAGGCATCTCTCTCTCTCTTCATGGTATAGATTCCCTGAGGACAGGGTCCTTCAGCAAAGAGCTTTTCCACTGCCTTCCCAACCTTCAGCACAGTGTCCTACATGCACATGGGCCCTCAAGAAAGTTTGCTGATGATGTTGTAACGAAACACAGAGTAAATGCCCATATTTTACTTATTCATCTGCAATCCATCGTTTGGACAGAAAATAAGGAAATTAGAATGATCAGGAGAAAGCATCAGGGCCAGAATAGAAGAGACTTTTATCTCTGAAAAGATAGCATAGTGGGTTCTTTCTTTCTTTTGTTTTTTAGGGGGAAAGCATGAACCCAGTCCTCACGACCACATATTATGTAGTCCCATTTCTCATGTTTGGGGAAACTGCAGGGATCAGCATATCCATAGTGCCATGGATAAACCTTGCCCTTGTAATACCCCCTTCATGATCATGGTATCTCCCCTACCAGGCAGGGGATTTCTTAAAGTGATTTCTTTAAGCCTACACAATATTACCTGCTAAAGAACTTAACACAACTGGTTAAAATAACAGCAGAACCTTAATTATGTTCCCTAGAGTAAATATCCAGGCACCCCACATGGCCTTCAAAGCTTGTAGGTGGGTGGGTGGTCTCTCTGTTTGTCATCTGACTTTCTCCAGGAGGCAGTGACACTGGGCAGAGCCTAGTGGTGCCATGGTTCCTGTGGAAACCAAATACAGACTTGGACTTGGAAGGGACCAAATCCAGTGGGGAATGTTGGCAGGGGCCCCAGGAATGTCGAGCTCTCTCTTGTAGAGATTATGAGTAATTTTGAAATGTGTAAAAATCTCCTCTGTTCTCCATTTTAAGATACGGGCAACATACAATGTAAGATGCAGGGAGCTTCTCTGGAGATGGGACAAGAGGGGAACAGGAGTCCAGAGGTCTGGGGGCTTCACCTAGCTGGGCCAGAGCCAGGAGGTTAGCATGGGAGACCTGAACTCTGCAAACCAGGTGGGGAAGGCTCAACTTCCAACCATCCCAGGAAAATGGTTTCTCTTCCCCTTTGTGAAGCAACTGAAGAAGAGAAGTCATTCAAGGTCAGAATTGGAAAATCTCAGGGTGCACGTGTCTAAAGACAATGTGAGGGGGTGTGCACATGAAAAAGGCAGCAAGTTGGTTGGGGTCCTGTTTTTTGGGTGCTACTCACCTTTGCAGATCTGGACAACTCCCATGATGATGATCAGGGCCAGGGCCAGGAGTTTCCCAGCTGTGAAAATGTCTTGAACCCGGGTGGCCCACCGCACGCTGGCACAGTTGACCCATGTGAGGAGCACTGAAATGACAGACCCCCAAACATACCCTCAGGGCTATAATGAGGCTGTAGGAGGCCCTCTGGACAGAAGTAGAAATGGTTCCCTGCTTCTGACAATGGGACTATAACAGGCGAGCTAAATTTCCCTCAGACCCAGCCCCCAGTCTCCAGAAACTTTGGCTAGGTTAATGGGTTACAAATGGAGATTACATGCCACAAATTAGAGCTTGGTCAGAGCGTGCCCTGCCTAGGGCTCGAAGCCAGAAGTAGGCATGGAAGTGAAGGCACAGGCTTTGAGGGAAATCAGCATCTCACCAGAGTGCAAGTATGGGCTTTGTTTCCAGGCCATTGTGTGTTCAAGGGGAGCCCTGAGCAGCTGGTGGGTCCTGAATGTCATCTTCCTCAGCCTGATTTTGGGGCAACAGAGGGTTAGGGGGAATCTTTCTTTTTTTTTTTTTTTTTTTAACCTGTGGTATAACTTACATAGAATAAAATTCATTTTTCTAAGTGTACAGTTTGATGAGATCTGACAAATGTATTCAGTTAGTTAATCACTTCCACACTCTTTATATGGAACATTTCCAACACTCCCAAAAGTTCTCTTTCTGGCATGTTAAGCTCCTTTGAAGTCAGTTCCCTTCCCCTACCTCTGGCAATCACTAATTTGGTTTCTGTCCCTATAGTTTTGCCTTTTCCAAAATGTCACATGAACAGAATTGTACAATATGTAGTCTTTTGTTTGGCTTCTTTCACTTTACATGATACTCTTGAGATCCACTCATGTTGCTGTGTATATCAATAGTCTGGTCTTTTTATTGTCATGTAGTACTCCATTTTTTTTTTTTAAGTTTTTATTTATTTGACAGAAACATAGCAAGAGAGGAAACACTAGCAGAGAGAATGGGAGAAGGAGAAGCTGGCTTCCTGCCGAGCAGGGAGCCCGATGCAGGGATCGAATCCAGGACCCTGGGATCATGACCTGAGCTGAAGGCAGCCGCTTAACGACTAAGCCACCCAAGTGCCCCAACGTAGTACTCCATTTAATGTATTGGTTTCTACTTACTGGCTAATGGACATCAGGGCTGCTCCCAGTTTGGGGCTATTATGAATAAAGCTGCTATAAACAGCTGCATAGAAGTATTTAAATGGATTGTAGATATCTTTGAGAAGAGTTTTCCTTTCTCTTGAGTAAATATCCAGGAGTGAGATTCTGAGTCATAAGGTAAATGAAAAACTTTTTTTTTTTAATTGTTATTTTTAAAAGTAATCTCTAGGGACGCCTGGGTGGCTCAGTGAGTTGAGCATTTGCCTTTTGTTCAAGTCATGATCCCAGGCTCCTGCAATCAAGTCCCACACTGAGCTCCTTGCTTGGCGGGGAGCCTGCTTCTCCCTCTGCCTGCTGCTCCCCCTGCTTGTTCTCTTTCTCTCTGACAAATAAATAAGTAAAATCTTAAAAAAAAAAAAAAAGTAATCTCTACAGGCTTGAACTCATAGGCCCAAAATGAAAAGTCACATGCTCTACTGACTGAGCCAGCCAGGCGTCCCTAAATGTATGTTTAACTTTATAAGAAACAGCCAAACTACTTTCCAAAGGGGTTATATCAGGGCGCCTGGGTGGCTCAGTCAGTTAAGTGTCTACTTTCGGCTCAGGTCATGATCCTGGGGGCCGGGGATCAAGCTCCACATTGCTCAGTGGGGAGCCTGCTTCTTCCTCTCCCTCTGCTGCTCTCCCCAGCTTGTGCTCTCTCAAATAAATAAATAAATAAATAATCTTAAAAACAACAACAACAAAACCCCACAAAGTGGTTGTATCGTTAGCACCTCCACCAGCAATGTAGGCGAGGTCCTGTTGCTCTGAATCCTTTCAGCATTTGGTATCCTCAGCTCCAAAAGCTTGGCTCTTCTGAGAGGTGGGTAGGGGCATCTCACTGTTATTTCAATTTGCATTTCCCTCATGACTGGTGAGGTTGAGCATGTTTTCATATGCTTATATGCTACTAGTACTTTGTCTTCTTTGGTAGCATAGGGACTTTTAACTCTGCCTCCTATCCTAGGAGTCACAGGGCTCCCACAGAGATCCCAACAACATGGAAACTCCAAGGGATGGAGGAGAGTTCAGAGGCTGAATCCTAGGAGGAAGGGACTCTATTTTACAGCCACACTCTCCCAGCAACCCAGGGAGCCTGTGCCACAGGAATGGGACTCTCATCTTCCTGGTGCTTAGGAAGTCCTTGAGAACAAAGAGAAGAAATAAAATCCTCTTGTTTCCCCTTCCCCTGAGACAATGACGAGGACTCCCCCCCACCCACCCAGTCCTCCAAAGGTACAAGTCACACATGTAGAAGCACCAGCCTTTCTTCTCAAGCGCTGCCCCGGCTTCTGACTTCACCTGAACAGTTGCTCAGATTATATCAATACCTGATCTTTAAACTGTGTTTTTACTTTTCAAGTATATTCTGACCTTACTTGATTCTGAGACCAAGTCAACAGGGTGAAGACCTGACATTATTATCTATCTGTAACCTTTCTCCCCACACCGGCTCTACCTGGCAAACTCCTTCTCATCTTTCAAGATCCAGCTCAAATGTCACCTGTTCTGTGTCTTTATTATTTTATGTATTCCTGACAATGTGGCTGCAAGGGAAGATACACCAGCTGCATTTTACAAACAAAACAAACAAACAAAGTTTGTCCCTCCTCTTTTTTCTCAGACCACGTTGTTTATATTTAATTTTGGCATCTACTTCTTTGTATTATAAAGATCCGTTTCTTTTTCTCTGTCTCCATGTAGACCAGGAGAGCAGGAACTATGACTTTTCATGTTTTCAATCCCTGGGCATCATTAATGTCTGCAAATAGCATGTGCTCAACAAATATTTAATACTTGGATACAGAAAATGCCTCAGTTCATTAGCCCTGCAATCTCATCTCAGTCTACAGATTTTACAATGCACACAATCTCCCCTGCTCCCCAGGAATCTCATCAAAAGGAGACACGAGTCCCAGTTGGTTGCACAGAGTCAAAAGAGCGACAGGAAACTTGAATTCAAGAGTAGAAACTCTTGACTCCTCACAGAGAAGTTGTTATCCAAGATGGTGTCATATAAGGAGAACAAAAACATGTTGTCAGAGGAAGGATTTTAAACGCCTGAACAGGGAGAACATCTTGTAAATACTCGAATGTTCCAGATGGACCGAGACATCCTGATAAACACACATTTGGTTTATCTTACTCAATTCAAAAAGGATTTCAGGATCACATGCCTGGTGACAATCCAACCCAAATCATTCTAAGCAACAGGGCCTGAGATCTGTTTCTCCTCAGGGCCTTGAGGACTGCTAGGTACAAGGCTGGGCCCTCAGCTCCCAGGAGTTCAGGAAGACACAAGCAATGACTTAAGGATAAAGGAGATTGATTTATGAAAAGAAGATTAGGACATAAAACCCATGAGGCTCAGGGATAGGTAAGGATTACAGAATAAGGAACCAGACTATGATTCCAGAGAAGAAAATTATCCTCTATCAAGGGGAGGACAGGGCACGGTGGGGAAGAGAGGGCAAAGTACTTGGAGGAAAACAAGGGATGAGCAGGACAAGTCACAGACATTCTTTCCCCAGTGGGTGGGGGGAATGTGGCCACCTCCTGGTGGGCTGGGATAGAAAACACAAAATCATGTATCTCCTTAGGAGAGGGACTTTGTCAAGGCAGTCAGAAAGATTCCTTCAGTCAACTCCAGAATATTCCTGGGGGATGGGAGATGTTTGAAGGAAGGGATAATTTGTTAAATAAACTCACTGTGGGTATCTTCTGTCCCACCTGACCTTATCTTCACAATTTCACAAGAACCCAGTCTTTGACTAATATTTAACCTTTTACCTTTACAGAGATCTTTCAAACATAAAAAGAGAAATCCCGAGAATTGGGTGGGGAGACATTTTGCCTGTGACACTAATCTCCTTAGAACAATGACTGCAGGCCCTCACATCTGACCCTTATCCCTGTTGTTGGGTGATCACAGCATGTGACTGAGGGGAAAGAGGGCACTTTCAGTCTCCTGCTACCACAGGACAGCTTCCCTCACAGCAGGCTGAAACCTGAGCCTCCAAACAGAGAGGAAAGGTCAGTGAGTGAAGGCAATACTGTTAGGTGCTTGCCAAGCCCCTGCCCTGTTCAGGCATCCTACCTCTGCCTGTCTGCTACCCAGAGCCCCTTTGTATTGTTAATGGCTATGGCTCCTCTCTCTTCTCAGCCAGAAGGTGCATTTTGAATGCTTGAGAAACAGTGACCTCAGGGAAGCCACATGCAGGTGGGGACCAGTGGCCTCTGCAGCTTGAAATGTAAGGGTTTTCCTTCATCAATCCATCCATCTGTCCATCCATCTAACCACCCATCTACAAATGGCTTACTGTGCTGGGCGCCCTGGTAGGTGGGGGAGTTATAAGACACAAGTCCTTGTCCTCAGGAAGTTGAGAGCATAAGGTGGGGAAGATGGGTGATAATACAACAGTGTGCCGACAGCAAGGCTCTTCACGGAAGCAAGTGGGCATCCATGAGGAGTCCCAAACGCAGCCCAGGGGACTCAGACTTGTGTCCTATAGGAGGGGGAGACCCTAACCAAAAGGTGAATTTTATAATTTTGACCGAGCTGGATAACAGAAATAAGGCATAAGACTCTGGTTCTTGTCCATCGTAATACGGCTGTGTGGAGGTTCCTGCTTCTCTAGAAGCCCCCATGGAATCTCGGGCTTATCTGTATTTCTTGGGCATTTTCTCCTTTCTCTTTGGTATCCTTTCTGTTTGCTAGGTTTAAAAAAAAAAAAAAAAAAAAAAAAAGGTGGAAAGACTATCAAGACGATACTTCAAAAAAATGCTGAAGTCAGGGGTTGGTTACTTAATCTGCCAAGCTGGAAAAGGTGACAAGGTGACACCTTAATGTCAAGGTGACAGGAGAGATACAAAAAACAGGCAGGCAGGAGTAGGGCACTCAGAACCCAGAAATCTTGTGAGCTCCTCAGAGCTCAGGGCCCAGGGCCTCTCAGCTGCTGAATAGGAGAGGTGGGCTCGGGACTCCCTGTCTGTGGGAAAGCTGAAAGCCTGACAGAAAGGTGAGGAGTCCTTGTCAGATTTTTTGTGACAGTGCAATCCTGTCACTGACCTGGACAGAGGGCCAGAGTTAGAAAAAAGAGACATGATGTTGGAAGCAGAGGTCAGAGAGGGAGAAAGAAAGATTTGAAGAAGCCATGCTATGGGCTTTGAAGATGGAAGAAGGGTCCACGAGCCAAGGAATGTAGGAGGTCTCTAGAAGCTGGAAAAGGCAAGGCAACAACTGTCCCCAGAGCCTCCAGAAAGAACACAGCTTTGCTGGCACCTTGAGTTTAGGACTTCTGACCTCCAGAACTATAAGACAGTAAATCTGTGTAGTTTGTAGTCACTAAATTCATGGTAATTTTTATAGTAGCAATAGGGAATTAATTCAGGGCCAGGCACCATACAGAAAGACCAGAAAGCAGGTGGCACACACTGAAATAGCAAAACTTTTAAAGAGCAACCAGGCGGCACACCGCCGGACCCCAAAGGAGTACCTGTCCAAAGGAGAAGCCCCTCAGGTCTTGTAGAATGCCAGTGGAGGTAAAACGTGTAGAACACCAGTGCTTCTTCTGGTGGGGCTCTCCAGAAGAAACAATGAAAGTGAGGTCACCCACGTGCTAACCTAGTTAGCAAATTTCTACACCACATGACAGCATCCCAACTCTTCAATAACCTCAATCCTATAGCTAAGGTGTCACTGCCTCCTGTTTCTTCCCTTCCTAATTCTATATAGTATTAAACAGGCTCACCCTCCAATAACTCTAGCTGTGCTTTTCCTCCCAGAAAAATCCAGGGGCAAAAGACACTGCTAATATTCCTCTTCTATCCAATTCCAGGCTCTTTTTCCAGTAACCTCCATATTCCATACAACTTCAAGCCCACACAGGCAACCCAGATACACATACAAATGGAGGCCCAAGTTTCAAACTTCTTACAAGGCGAGTCTAGTGCTGGGAGGCTCACAGAAGTGACTCTTTTCTTCTCTGCCCCTATGGTTTTGTTGGTCTCCTAATTTTACTGACTAGATGCTATAATCACAGATCATAAAGGAAGTAAAGATGGAAAGCCAAGAGATGAACTCAAGAGTCCTGAGACTGAGTTTCTTTCTTAAGACAAAAGGTAGGGTGGCCACACTGTGTGCTATCTTGCAGGGGACAACACCAAAAGCACCCTGACAGAGCTAGTTCTGGGACTTTTCCAGGTGGTCAACCCAACCCAAACCCCCAGGAGGTAAGGCAAGGTTAAAGCACTACAAATTTTAGAAAGGAAGAATAAGAACTACATGTTTTGGGAATCTTTACCTTAGATGAATATGTTATAGAGTATAGGTAACAGAAACAATTTAAAATTAATCTCTCCAGTCCATTTTTAAACAGAACATCAGTGACTTGCAAGCACAAAGTAAACAAGTTTTCATTTAGAACATTTTAAGCATGGATTTGGGAAGGAATTGTGGGGCTGGTTTTAAGTGTCCGCAATCAGCACAGCCAGGGCTCTGTTTTCAGGTGCTCCCTTGCTTCTGGACATAGGATTCTGGCCTCTTGCTGAGCTGGGCTGGCAAATGGTCATTCTGTGCCTTTATCAGAGGGCCAGTGGACACCTTCCTGCATACATCCCTAAACTAATCTCATTCCTTTTGTCAAGCCAGCTTCTGCTTCATGGAGCACACTGTTCTGGTGTGATGGGGTGAAAGCCCAGATGTGGCCATTTAGATAGGAGGCTGGACTGGTTGTTATAAGAACAGTGCTCAGAAGAATGACCAGGTTGGGGCTTTTCTTGTAGACAGCTCTCAGCACTGGAGAGAGATGTTTGAGGCCTGTGCCCTACTACCCAGAGGCACATTTCTAGCCTCATGAGCAGAGCCAGGAATGACCTGAGAGCCTGAGAACCTCATATGTACATGGAGTAAGACCCCAGTTAATGTCCTCCTGCCCCCACCCGTTCCCAGTTGCTTATTCTTCCACTATGTCAGCCTTTCTTTCATCATATACATATTATCCCACTGTCCCTCTGTCCATTCCCACATTCTCTCTCACCCTGCTCCTGTCAGTGGTACCTATGTTCATTGCTCAAGGGCCACCCTGAGTCAGTAACCTGAAAATAACTAGTCAGTTTGCTTTCAGAACAGTGGGAAGTAAGATGCCAATGTAGCAAAAAGGGGAAGACTACAATGGCCACTCCTGAGAGACCAAGAGAGTTGTGTCCATTGTTCCCAGAGCTTTAGAAAATAATTTCTCACTGGAAGACTTGACTCCCTGCTTTGTATTCCCTTCTCTGGCCCCTTGTCAATGTCACCATCACATGTTCTCTTGAACTATGGGAACTTCTTTAGGATTTCTTGGTCTTGCTGCTTGTATCTTTCTCAGGAGTGGGCTAGAGGCAGCTTGGAAAGGTTTGTTTTCCTTTAGCATATTCAGAACTAGGCCTCTCTGTCTTTTCAGATAGGAGAAAACAGACAGTAGAAAGGGGCAAAAAAATGCCCAGACTTGCCAAAGTCCATAAAGACAGGTAGTGAAGAAGGGAGGGAAAGAGTGAGCCTGAGAAATGCCAGTGGGGAGGAAGGAAGAGGAGAAACAATACACAACGTTACGAGTGAGGAGAAAGAGCTCAGAGCATAGCACAGAGAGAGAAGGCCAAGACAGGAAAAAAGAAAGATGTAATGCACTAAGCAGACAGCTGTTGAAAAGGGAAGCTGTGACGCCACTTTGTAGCAATCAGAACACCCTGTTCCTCTCCAGAACATCAAAATAAGCACCTTTCTGGGATGGAGCTCCCAGCCCTCTGAAGCAGCCGTAAATTTCACCTGGGTTATGGGCTTGCCTGCCAGAAACACTGGGATCTTAGTCTCACCTTTTGCTGGGGCACGCACTTCTCCTCCTTCCACCTTCCGCCATGATCTGCCAGCTCCCCCTGACTCCCTCCCTCCAGACCTGGAACTAAAGGGGCAAAGTGACGCCCCTCAGACCAGCCCTCTAGTGTTCATGGTGCCCATGCTGGAGCACCCCGTGAGCACCCGGCCTGTAGGAGGGGGTGTGGCGAAAACTGGGCTCTGTGATAGGCTGGATAGGACTCCCTGGCCGCCTCTCCCCACCTCCTGCTCTTGTAAGGATCTGGGCACGTGTTTCTAATTGTGGAAAGGCTGCCTTGGCTTGGCCTGCCAAACCTCAGCTGTTTCCAGATCTAGGAGGTTACCAGTGCTGGCTGCCAAAAGGCACTGATAGGCAAAGAAAACACGGAACCCTGTTTGAGTTCTAACGCACACAACCTGAGGCTCTGATAAGATTCCAGGTCTCCACAGGGCTAGCCTGAGCTATCTTTCCTTCTGAGTCCTCAGAGAGACCTGGAGGGAAACTGGGTATGAGTGAGGAGACAGAGCCAGCTTCTTAAAATCCTTCCCAGTGCCCAGGACGAGACATTTTCACTTGGGGTGAGGAGTTGCATTATAAAGTCTCAAGTTGTTGACTAACTGAAACAAAGGTTGTATTATGATACATGTAAATAACTTGACTGATGAAAGACAAAAACATCAAAACAAAGCAACAGCAATAACACCAGAATAAATGAAATGAGCCCTTCCCTAAAAACTAAGCTTTGATCCCAGCTGTAAGGCCACAGCGAGGCTGTGAAACAGATCTTGCTACCATGCCACAGTAACATTTGTACTTCTCCAGCCCCTTTCATCTGGAAGCATTCTTCCAGCTAAGCTCCCACCCACGCTGCCCCACCCCCTTCCCGGCTCTCTCTTCCCCTTCCTTCTTCCCCTGACCCCTCGGTGCCAGTTGCTAGACCTGGAGTTTCTGCTGAATCACCATCTGGTACTGAGTTTAGCCAAGAAAACCCAAACTCCCAGCTCAGCATTTTCCAAGAGCTGAGTACTTCTCTCTTCAGCAGAAACTAAACATGGCCTCTGAGCTAGGGATGGTGGGGGGAATGGAAGGCAGCTGGAAAGCAGGGGAGACAGACCTAAGGCATCATGCCACCTCGGGGAAGCCCCTTTTGAATCCTATTAATTACCGTTCCAGTCCCGGCCTGAAAAATTCCTGTTATCTCATGCCCCAGTTCTCAGGGTGGTTGCCTCTCCAACACACAGCAAGGGGAATGCGGTGTATTCTGTAGGGTCTGCACAGAGCTCAGGAGGGCGAGTCTGACTTTCCATCATCCTCAGCCTTTGAAGAGAAGGTGTGGGAGGTCTGGGTTGGTTCTTGGACTGGAAGACTTGTGGGCTCTGTTAGTGTCACTGAAGCTTATGAACAGGGACCCAGGCTGCAAAATTCCCAAGACTGGTTTGGTTATAACCCTATTCCAATGGTAGGTAGTGTCCAAACTCGCTAAACTCTCATCTTTCCTCCAAAGCTCCCTGTGACACTAAGCCTCACTCCCATCAGTCTTGACTTTTATATTCTTGGATATGTGATATAAATTTGGAGTGTCACATTAACCCTTACAAGTTCACCAGACACAATTAATGCCTGAACTTCATGAACTACAGGCTCTGGCTTCTCTGGGAAAAACAAAGTAATCCTGAGAGTCAACAACAAAAGGCGAGAGGAGAATTTTATCTTCTATTGGTTCAAGAAAGTTAGCAAGTTATTTCCATCCTGGTGGAAGCTGAACTACTGGAAAACTCTATTTTAGGAGGCCTCAATCCCATTCATTATTCTCCCAACTAGGTCTGGACACATTCCCAGGAACAAGCTCCTCATTCCCCGGTTTCCAGAACTTGGGCTATGTGCACCCTCTGAACAGCAAACGCCACTCTGAGATTAAAAGCTGGAGACCAGAAGAGACAGTATGAAAAGCCAGGAAAGAGGAGGTGATTTGGACCAGCAATTAAAGCATACTGAAACTGAAAAGAATGCTTTTCAGTCAGCTACCTTGACTTCTCAGGTAGCTGGTGGGAACAAAGAGCCTGGTCTGAGAACAGAACTTGACTTAGACTAATTGATAGCAGTGTCCATCACCAGTGGATCCCTAGGGAAGAAGACCTCCGTAAAACTCTAGAATTCACCATGATACTTATAATTGCTTATTATGATATATAAACTATAAAGTAGTTACTGATAGTTTCTTCTTCTTAGAGCTCAAGACTGGGTCATTCTTATGGAAATGTAAGATGAGAATAACAAAGATACCTTCACTCCTAGGGCTTTGGGCATGAGGAATACTCCAAAGGCCATATAGGGCAAAGATGGGTTGAAATGGCACTGAAGAGCAGGTGTTCACTCTGCCATTATGGGCATGGAGGCCAAAAGCACATGGACTGCCTTCCTCAAGGAAGGCATCAGAATTTGAGTATTGAAAAGTGAATGGGAATGGTTGCAAAGTCAGGGGGCCAACTCAACTGAGTAAGAACTACACCCATGACAAGGCACTAAAATATGATCCAGAGTTGGCGGCGCCTGCGTGGCTCAGTGAGTTAAGCCTCTGCCTTCAGCTCAGGTCATGATCTCAGGGTCCTGGGATCGAGCCCCCCCTCAGGCTCTCTGCTCAAAGGGGAGTCTGCTTCCCCACCGTCTCTCTGCCTGCCTCTATGCCTACTTGTGATCTCTCTGTGTGTCAAATAAATAAACAAAATCTTAAAAAAAAAAATCCAGTGTTATCTTTGATTTATTTCATCTGCATTCCAACAAGAATGTGCCATCCTTGACTCCCTAGTCACCCTAATCATCAGGTCCTGCCATTTTTACCTTGTAAAGGCCAAATACACATATTTCTGTATTTTCCCACAGCTCCATCCCCGATTCACATCATTGTCATCCCTATCCTGGATTTCTGTAAACACATTGTACCTAGTCTCCTTGCTTCTGGTCTTATTCCCCTCTCCAATTCATCCTTTATCCTTGTAGCCATGAGTCTTCTAAAATGTAAATATGATCACGTCAATCCTTCCCATTGCTCTTAGGGTAAAGTCCAATCTCTCCAGCATTGCTCATAAATGGATTCCTGGCTGGATCTTCACTTCTATCTGTATCTCCTATCTCCTAGTCTATGCTGTGGCTATGCTGAACTACCTGGAGTTCTCCCAAGGGGCCAGGTTCTTTCTTGTCCCCAGACCTTGGCACATGTTAATCCTTCCAGCTATAACATTCTCCCTGCCCCATCCCATTCCACTTTCCTCTCCATGCTGGATACTGCCTGGTTATCTCCAACTGGTCTTTCCTTAACTTATATGTAGTTTTCTTCAAGATTTTCCTTAACCACACTCCCCACTCCCCATTTCTGTTATATCTAGCTCGGCCTGGATGTTGTCCTCTTGGAGGATTTACTACGTAGAACTGAAATTTCCTGTGAACTTGTCAGAATCATCCAATGGATGGTTCCCTAGTACAGGAATCTTTTAATCTCTCATGGCTAACAAAGTTCCTGAAGCAGACACTCACAGATTTGAAAATGATTGAATGATTCTGTATCCTGTGTGGTACCTAGAAGACACACAAGTAGACTCAGTAAATGTTGATTAAGTCTTAATTTCCCATTTCTGCAGCTGCAAATGAGACAAATGAGGGGCTTTTTTTGGTTCATGGTTGTATCTCGTGCCCAAAACAGTATCTAGCGCATCATGGGCACTTAATAAATGTTTGTTGAATGGAACAGGGTGTGGAGATTCTCATTTGCATAATGCTTCCCAAGAGTCTCAACCCCTTTCTGAGTTGTATCACTCTAGAGCAGGCTTTGGACCAGTAACCTGAGGTGGCTACCCTGAGGAAAACTTCCAACCAAATACTTGCTAAGGGCTCCCCAGGGCTTTGCGGGGGCAGCAGAAGGCAGAAATGCAGAACACATTATGACTGCTCATCATAAATGCTGGAGAGTTGAGATATTTCATTTTGATTTGTACTAGATAAACTAGATTGCTCTCTTTTAGCAGTCAATTAATCACCACGTCCAGTTGATTCTACTCTGAAATCTTTCTTGTTTTTGTCACCTTGTAACTTCATTTTTATTTCAAGCCAGGACTTCTTGGGCCTGCACAAATGCTTGGCTGGCTAACTCATCTCACTGCTTCAAATGTCACAATCTTTCTCCACTCAAATGTAAACCTAATCATGTTACTTCTCTGCTCAAAATCCTTCCGTGGTTCTCGTGTCTTGGATAAAGACTCCTCTCTCCTGCATGATGTACAGGATCCTTCCAGAACTGGCTCCTGCTTGCCTGTTGAACCTCATCTCCTGTCACTCTCTTGGGCTTTCCACACAAAAGTACTTGCTTTTCTCCAACAGGTAATTTTTCTCTTGATGCCAGGTCTTGCTTGTGCCCATCCCTTTACCCTGCTGTTCTGTCTCATGCCTATCGGGAGCTACCTATTTACCTTGGAAGATTTAGCTCAATCTGGGAGCCTTCCCTAGTATTCCTCTCCCAACTTTGAAGCACCTTTCTCTGTGTTGTACTTTTGTCATCACATTGTATTGTAATTATTTGTTTGCACACCAATCTCTTCATTAGCCTTTAAACTCTTCCCAGACTCTGTATAAATAATGCCTTATCTCCACTCAAAGCAGGAGCTCAATCTGGGGATTAACTGATAGATTTGCAGTTTCTTTCTTTTTTCTTTGGGAAGCCACTTACAAAATACCTTTAGTCTTTATGAATCATAAAAATGAAAAATGGGGTTTTAGTCAAATTGACCACTCAGTAAAAAATTAAGAGATTTTTCAATATGCAGTTGACCCCTGAACAACAGTTTGAACTGACCAGCTCTATTTACATGTGAATTTTCTTTAGTACAGTACTATAAATATATTTTTTCCTTATGATTTTCTTAATATTTTTAGCATACTTCATTGTAAGAATATGGTATATATAATGCATACAACATATAAAATATGTGTTAATTAGCTGTCTATGTTATTGGTAAGGCTTCCAGTCAATAGTAGGCTAAGAGTAAAGTTTGGGAGGAGTCAAAAGTTATATGTGGATTTTCAATTATGCAGGGAGTCAGTGTCCCTAACTGCTGTGTTGTTCAAAGGTCAACTGTATTTAGATTTTAAATGTTGGCTAGCTAGAAGATGTACAGAGAAGGAAGATGACTTGGATGTATGGGAATCAAGTGTAGGTGGTCTGTGTTTGTCTGACGAGGATTATGAGGCACCCAAAGAACTCTGGTGGCTAAGGACGGCAGGAAGGCACTGCTGCTCAGGCATCTGAGGCAAAGAGTTTAGTGCATGACGATAAATTTGGGCCTTGAGAATGTGAAACCTCAAAGGCAAATGAACCGAGATTAAGGGACTTAGAAGTTAGGAACAACTAGAACCCTCTGATGTCAAGGGATTAATTTGCAAGAGACTTGCAAAACAACATACAGGTTTATCGATCATAGCATCCTGCATCAAGGACCTGGGGACTTTCCACAGAGGAATGCAGAGCAACTCAGGGTTAAACGTTATATGTAACAGTAAAGTCCTTTCCCTTCTAAACTGCTCAAGGGAAAAGAAAAAGGAGGAGGACAAAAAGAAGAAAAAGGAGGAGGAGAAATCTGAAACCCTAAAAAACCAACCCCTTAGGTATCTAAGTAGAAAGCTGGAAAACAAGATAAGAAGCATTTGTTTTACTTGTGAAATACACGCAGGGCACTCTTGTCCCCTCAGGGAGAGAAAGGAGAAGGAGCTTCTTTAGTACAGGCATTCAGGGGAAAGAGGAGACTTGAATGAAAAGAAAAAAATTCTACTTCAGATCCTGGACATGACCCTAGACCCCAAAGAGAGGAGGGAGGCCAGGAGCTGCCTGAGTGAAAGTTGACCAGTCTCAAGGACAGGGAGACAGATCCTGAGAGAAAACCCAGAGTAAGGGAGCAAGAAGCACAAATGGGGGAACCGCAGAACACCTGATACTCCTTCAGTGCCACTGAGACCACTTTGTTTACAACTAGAAACTCAGGACAAACAGTAAGCTGCAGAAATCACCTATCCATATGTATATGATGAGACACACACATGTCTATATGCCCAGACATGGAGGCATGCATTTTATTTAGAACTGGATGGATACCTATCCACAGTTAGCACGGTTACTGGGCATGGGAGAAGGGTGATAGTAAGGGGAAGCTCTCACAGTTGGCTCCCTTTATATATTCCTTGAATCTTTTCCCGAGAGAATATAGTCATTTATTTACAAAGTAGTAAAAAGGGAAAGAAGGAAAAGAGAAACACTCAAAGCACATCCTAGAAGAAGGCACCAAAACCAAGTTTCAACACCTCCTATTCCCCTCCTTCCTAATTCCTTCCTCCCACTAATATGCTTGCTCTGGAGAAAGGAGAAGGCTTTCCATTTAATTAAAATGTAAAATACATTCTTTTTTTACTGCCTGGTGGCCAGGGATATTCTGCTGACTCAGCAGTGAATAATCAGCTTTGACCTACATAATAGAATAACTCAAAGTGGCAGCTGCAGTTGCATAAGCAGATCCAAATCTGCAGTTCCTTCTCCCTCCCCGCAAGGCTCCTTGCAGGCAAGCCAGTTCCGCAGGTTCTCTCCACCTCTCCAACCCCCATCTGGCTGTCCCACCACCATTTTTCATCCAATGTATTCTGGCCCCACCATAGAACCACACTTGACCTGATCTCCCTCCCACAGCCAGTGCCAGGCAGGGGCTTTGCCACATGGATCTCCCTGCTGGGCTGCCCACCTTGTCTTCTAGCTCTCTCCAGAACACACCAGTGAGGGTGGCCTTTCCCTCAAAAACTCTCATCCTACAGTGGGTCAGCTTGCCCTTGGCATGCCAAGATGATCCAGCAGAAAACAGAGCCTCTGGTTAAAATACACTCAGAAGAGCCCAAGATCTCCACTGGTTCTCTCAAAAATATAGCTGGACTGGGCCACACTTGGCTCTCCTGCCAAAGAGCACCAGGCCTATTTTCACACAGCCGGCTGGCCTGGCACCAGCTAAGAGGACAGGGAGCCTGGGGGGAAAAAAAAGGTAAGAGCATTTAAGGAAAGCCTTCCTGACCGTTTGGTTCTTATTTCACCAGATAACTTTTTTTTTTTTTTTTTTTTAAGATTTTTATTTATTTATCTGAGAGTGAGAGAGACAGGGCATGAGCGGGGGTAGGGGGCTGGCAATCATGACCTGATCTCTCTTAACCAACTGAGCCACCCAGGCACCCCTTCACTGGATACTTAAGAGATGATTTGAGGGGCCTGTGAAAGTGGGTTCCAGAAAAAAAAGTATTCAACAAACCAGAAAACAGAACATTTCTTTGCACAGACTTGAAGCGGCTGGGAGTATTTGGTGAGAAAATGTGAGTGTGTGGCTACATCTGCTCACATACCCCTGCAGGGAGAGGGGTCCTGGGCTCCATATGGCCTTCCCATCTGGGAGGAAGGGGGTGGCACAGGATTAAGGTGAGGACCTGTTTTCCATTTCCCCCAAAAGAAATAAGGAGAAATAAGTTCAGGTTTAAGAAGATTTTCCTCCTTACAAAGGTGAAAAAGTACTTGTATACCTATCTCAAGGACACTGAAAAACTCCTGTCTCTGGAGGACAGGACTGACCAATGTTAAGTTCAAGATAATCTCCTTGCAGTTCTCTTTAGGAGGCAGAGGACAAACCAGATAAGCTTTACTGAACCTCGGATGGCAGAAATTGGGAGGGGACTTTGTCATGTGGTCTTCGGAATTTTTAATTCTAATTCCTCCTTCCCTCTGTGCTAGCAGTGTCAAGGTGAGAGGTGGGCTGTGGAGGGGACGGCGTGCAACCTGTCTTTCTGGAGAGGCAGACAGTTCTAATTTCCTGTCCTGAGGGGACATCTGTGGGGCTGTATTACTGCAGAGGGTATTTGCACAGGGGTCACCTATACTTGGCAGGTTGGGGGTAGGCAAAGGAAGTTGTAGGGTCAGCAGTCCAGGGAACTCTATCCTATGGCCTGCTTTCTCTCCTTGGTGACCAGTCTGAGGGTTCTCAATTTCTCATGGGAGAGTAAGGGCGGCCTCTTGTCTGAGACACTTCAGCAGTATCAGCAGGAAAAAGGAAGCAAGTCTGCGTGCACGAGACACTGAAATAACAGTGGCCAGCACTTATGGGGTCCCTCTTCCCACGCCCATTAACCTGGCTAATGGCAGAAACAGCAACTCTTCCTGCATTCCCATGCCCCTCCCCACACCTCTCCCTCCCTGCTCTGGATCCTGCTAGCAAGCAAGGACTGAGTGACTACCCTCAGGGACCACCCTCAGTGACTACATGACCCTGTGCTAAGAACATGTGTTGTTTCATGCAATCCTTGCAACCATGACCTCCTGTGCAGGCAGGATTACAACCCCCTCTCACAGTGGGATGGAGTGTGGAACTTTGCCAAGCCTTTGCCACAATTAGAAAATGGTGCAGAGAGATACAGCCTCAAGCAACCTGGTTCTGGAGCCCACATTCCTTTGCCTCCAGGGCCATAAGCAGACCTGACCAAGCATAAGGAATACAGTCCAAACAAGTATCTTGGCCCCAAAGTACCACCTGTCTGGATGGTAGGGGTTTAGCCCAGGGCTGAATATCATTGCCAAAGAGGGCACACTTGCCAAGGAGACCACTCCTTGGATCCCAGCTGGCTGCACTGTGAGAGGCTTTGGGGTGGGCAAGTGATGCCTCCCTCCCTTTCCCACCAGCACGACAGAAGGAAAGTGTCAAGACCTGGGAAAGGGTGTGGCCGGGATGGTCACTGCTCTCAGCTAAGGGTATGTGTGTTGAAAAGTATGGTAGGGCAGGGGTCATGTTAACACCAAAAGTGGAGCCTTTGAAAAAAGTACAAATATTTACTTTGGAAATTAGTTTTGTGGGGGGCACCTGGAGGGCTCAGGTGATGGTCTTGATTTCACCCTGATTTCAGCTCAGGTCATGATCTCAGGACCCTGGGATCCAGCCCCTCATCAGGCTCCCTGCTCAGGAGGGAGCCTGCTTGTCTCCCGTTCCCTTTGCCCCTCCCCCCCAAAATAAAGAAATCTAAAAAAAAAAAAAAAATTAGTTTTTGGTTTAAAGATATAAAACACCGCAACCCATTGAGATCCCTGAGAATTCCTTAAAGTACGAGTTGCAGAACTTCTCTACAATAAATCTCTAACTATTCCAGCTCACACAAATCTTTCCCCCTTCTCTGAATTTTTACTGCAATTGACTCTTCACCACAGAACCTGTGTATATAGCTTTTCTCCCCAGTTAGGCAGGAAACATATCAAAGGTGTGGGGAACCACAGAAAATGCATTTATGTTCTCCCAACTCACATGTTTACACTCTCCTCCCAAAGAGTTTTAAGATGTGAGTTGGCAGGTTGAGGAGGAGGTGGATGAAGCCAGAAAAATCTTCCTGCAAACAGCAGGAAGCTCCAGCATCGTGTACGGCATACGTACGTGCTGGAAAGAGAAGGAGTCAGGAGACCCGGCTCCACTCAGGGCCTCCCACCTTGGGTATGTCACTTGCCTGGCTCCTTTCCTTATCTGCTTTAGGAAAGTGATAATCCAGGCCCTGCTTACCTCATGGATTTGTCATGAGGCTCAGATCAGATAGTATAGATGAAAGTGCTATGAAAATTACTGTGCCTCTGAGTAGCTACCAACATTCCTTTTTTTTTTGAAAACCAGCTCATTATTCAGAATCAATTCATCCAAAGCACCCATGTAAGAAAAGCAATGGGGGGAAATAATAAAGGAGGGAAGGAAAGAAAGAGGGAGAGGCAGGAGAACCGGAGGCATGCGGGCCGCCAGGAAGGCCAAAAGAGGCCATCCTGAGAGCAAGGCCCAGATGGCACTTACATAAGCAGATGGCAGCCAGGAGTCGAAGGCCAGACTCTGGGGGGAAGCAGGTGGGGAAGAGTGGCTGCAGCACATAGTTGGAGAAGGTGAGTGCGATAACAGCCTGGTTGGTGGGGTAGATCACCAGCACTGCAATCCATAGTCTCAGGAACCTGAAGAGGGAACAGGACAGAACTTGACCCAAGACAGCTGCAGGGACCCTCACCCCCACCAACATGCATGGCAGGGATTCACGAGTCGTGGGGGGAAGCCTGGGCATGTTTCTGGGCAGCGTTAAGAGAGGTGGGTGGGCTAAAGGGGTACATCTCCTTTTTGTTTTCCGGGATGCTGAGAAGCCCAGTCCCTGCTCAACCAGACAGCCAGCCCTCCGCAATGACAATAAAGTGGTTTGATGACAAGGGGTGAAGAGTCTGTTAGCATAAACACATGGCTTGGCTTTGCTTCTCTCTCCCCTGTCCTCTTACTGTCTCTTCTCTATGGTCTGGGCCCCAGCATCCAGTGGTGGAAAATAAAATTGGCAACCCCAGAATTCTGACAGCCAGGACACGCTTAGGGTGTGGCCGCTTAAGCAACTGCCAAGGGTGGCACTGAGCGGGGTCATGAGAGGGAAGTGCGCTCCACACCCTTGGCCCCTTGGTGAGCGCTCAGCTCCTTAGTAGCAGGGCCACAGATGCTGAGGAAACTCAAGCTCAGGGCCTGGCCCTGCAGGAAGCCATCATCCTTGGTTGTGTGAGAAGAGGGTACCCCGTATCTAAGGTGGTCACTCTAATTTGTCAAGATAAGACGGCTTTGTTTTGGGATGTGCTTTCCCTAAGAGTCTATAGTCAGAGTTGTCATAAAGTTCTATTTGCTGTCACCCATAGAATCTTGCCCACTGAGGTCAACAGAGAGGTCAAAACTAGAACCTGGTTCTTCTGCCACCCTCAGGAGAATCAAGGGGACACATAGCTACACTAATGACCATGACAGGGAGGCAAAATAGGAATCCAAAAGAGGAATCCTTGGCACATTGGCAACCACTGGCCTTGGCTTCTAGACCACCCAGGCCTTCACAGATCCTCTTACCCAGCCAGTCCTCCAAAGATGTCCTTGACGTAGGAGTAATCACCTCCAGATTTGGGGATGGTGACCCCAAGCTCAGCATAGCACAGGGCTCCCACAGCGGTGATGAGACCAGTCACAATCCAGACAATGAGAGCGAGACCCACAGAGCCGGCGTTCTCCAGCACACCTTTTGGCGAGACGAAGATTCCAGAGCCAATGATGTTCCCTGTATAAGGCACCAAAGTTGCCAGGAGAGACAGTGGAGTTAGCATTCGCAGGAGTGGTCTTATCTCTGGTTTGATTCTAAAATGCTTTTGGAATGCATAACTCACCTTCAGGCAGGTGTGTCTAGTAGTAATTTACAACTCACCTTCAGGCAGGTGTGTCTAGTAGTAATTTACATGTCTCCTTTAGTCCTCAGTATAGAGTCATATATCATTTCTCCCATTTTACAGAGGAGGAAACTGAGTCTTAGTGATATCCAGTGCACTGCCTGAGTCCACATGGTAGTAAGTGGTGGGTTGGGTATTGAACCTCAAGATCCTCTTACTGGACTTACCATGGTCCACCCGAGGTAACAAAGGTCTTAAGACTAACAAAATGGCAAGACTGGAAAAGGAGGCTGTTCTCAGAGATACTCTGCAGGGTAGAAAGCTTCAAAAGTGATCCTAAGGGCAATACATTTCAGACAGACTGTGGTCATACCCCGTGACTGGGGGTTTTCAAGACTTATGAGCCTCGACAGCACTCCTGGAGACTGGCTTTCACCCCAGACAGGACAGCCGCACTCTTGGTGAGGAACATGAAATAACCCTATAAAAACAATCCTAAAAATAGTCCTAGTCCTACAAAGTGGTTCATAGAAATGCAATATGTGCAAGGGTTTAGCACTACATTCTTGAAAGGTTGTCCCCCTCCATTCTTTCATGTGACCCTCACAACAACCTTCTGAAGTACAGAAAGAGGAGGAAGAACAGGTATTCTTCTCTCTATTTTGCAAAGAGGCTAAGACACAGAGGGGTTAATTGCCTTTTCCAAATTCCACGGCTACTGATGGGTAAAATTGGATCTAGAAGTTGGTCTCCTGATGCTTAATCCAGTGCACTTTCCACTAATCTATTTCTGCTTCTGTGTGCAAGGGGGTGACTTTCTCCTGAGAGATGAAGCTGGCAGCAAGGACTGAATGGTTGGCTTTTGGGATGCGTGTGCTGGGTAGGGGAGGAGTAAGAGGGTGGGAGCAGCTCCTGACAATTCCTTCCCAAGCTTCCCTCTACTTCTTGTGATTCAAGGTGGTGATCAGGGTGCACTGCACAGGTGCTTTGAAAACTCTCTCTGAGCCCCACCCAGCTGTACTACTAAAAGTCTGAAGGAAGAAGCAGAGACTAAGTGGATCCAGGTAGAAATGGAGAACAGGAGTATTATGAGGCCAGCTTGGTTTGACAGTGTTCTGAGGACATCTCATATTCCTACCACTTCTCTTAAGGGGTTCAGATCTGGGCTGAACAAGATGCAGAGTATAGGATTTTACACTCAACTTGCAAAAATGACTTTCAGATCTCAAACATAACTCCACCTCAATCCAGTCCTGAAACTTTTCACTTCTAAATCAAAATTCAGTTTTTAATCCCAGGCCATGCATCAGTTATTTCAGTCAAAGGGGACAAGAAGAGAATATTCACTTTCTAAAAGCAATACATTTTATTCCTCTGGGATAGCTTTTCACACTAAAAAACTGTAGTGTGAGATGAATGGGAAAGGAAAAGGGTCTAGGCAGGTGGAAGAGCAGTAACTGTGAGATGGACATACAGGATCTGCAGCTGGATGCAGCTGGAAGGGAAGCACATTTGTCTCAAACTTGCCTTTCTTCTTTTTCTTTTTTAAGATGTTATTTATTATTTATTTATTTGTTTGTTTGTCAGAGAGAGAGAAAGCGCACACAAGCAGGCAAAGTGGCAGGCAGAGGAAGAAAGAGAAGCGGGCTCCCTGCCAAGCAAAGAGCCTGATACGGAACTCGATCCCAGGACTCTGGGATTATGACCTGAGCTGAAGGCAGTGGCTTAACCGACTGAGCCACCCAGGCATCCCTCAAACTTGCCTTCCTTCTCTGCAGATAGTCCTACCCAACAGAACTGGGCCACATATAGAGATGATGCTAAAAGAAGAAACAATACCTCATGTTCAACTTTGTGATCTAAACATGAGGCAAAGAGAGATATAAAAATGAAATTCTGGGACGCCTGGGTGGCTCAGTTGGTTAAGCAGCTGCCTTCGGCTCAGGTCATGATCCCAGCATCCTGGGATCGAGTCCCACATCGGGCTCCTTGCTCCGCAGGGAGCCTGCTTCTCCCTGTGACTCTGCCTTCCACTCTGTCTGCCTGTGCTCGCTCTCGCTCGCTCTCTCTCTGACAAAATAAATAAATAAAATCTTTAAAAAAAAAAAAAAAGAAAGAAATTCTGGGCCCCACCAGTTCTTAAAGGCTTTTCCTTTTCTCGTACATTTATTTTAAGTCCTATGACAGGAACAAGAGACACCTTTCAGCACCCCCTCTCCTCCACCAGTCTCCACATGTGCTTTGCATGAAGACTGGGCTAGTGGAAACTTGGAGGCCTTCTAATGGTGTGTCAGGACTCAGGACACAGTTACCCTGGCAGGTGACCCTTAACCTGCTAAGTGAAATGTGCTGCTGCCCCCTGGAAGATACCAAGTACCAGAAGCTGAGAACTGGAGACGGAGTTGCTAACAGGGCAAAAGGTGATAGCAAACTCCTTGTCTAGCAGGAATTTATCAGAAGAGTAATTTGTAGGGCATTTCAAAGGCAGCCATGAAGAGAGTAACACACCTAGATTATAAAACTAGTTCAAGGGGTTAGAAAAACGATCAATACAGGAGAAAAACAAGGTTTGACTTTGGTCTGCAAGGTACTGAAAAGGGAGGTGATGGGGGAAGAGGTAGGTGTTTCTCAGAGCCAGGAATGTCTGTCACAGGGAGGAAGTAGGGGTGAATGTTATTAAAGAGATCCTGTCTTCTCAGGAATGAAGTGTCAATGTTCTACTAAGGATTCTCAGAAAACAAATACCACAGTGGGGCTCAGGAAGCACTTCTGTTCTCCAGCTTTTGTTCTGCCATTTCCAGAGTGTGTGCTCCTTTCCTCATTCCAGGTGGAGGCAGCCACTGGAAGATGGGATGTACAACACCAACAGCCATTTACACAGTCTGGTTACTTCCTGCCTCCCCTTATTCTAGATATGTACTTCCATGGGGCTGCTGGAGTGATGGTAAGGTTTGTAATAAGCTGACATTGGGACAAGAATCTTCATTTTACAAAAATTGAATTCTACCCCTTGCCCTACAATCTTAATTTTGGCCAAATTAAAATTACAAAGATAAAAACTTCAAAAAAAAGGTGGGGGGGATTATGCTATAGCCAAAATGGAGTGCTAGAGAACAGAAGGGGAGGAATATCTCTCTTTGATTCTAGGAAGCTGCTACCTAGAAAACCAGAATCAGATAACATTTCCTCCACCTGAGCAGCCTCTGGAGCTTCTGGAGGGGGAAGAATGTCAGACATAGCTGAAAGAACATTCAAAAGTAATGCCTACTATATACAATCTTAGTGTGATTGATTAATATTTCTGTCTCCCACTGGACTATAAGACTTACGACAGCAGAGACTCTATGGTTTCCCTTCACCTGTAAAGTGTCACACAGTAGACACTCCATATATATTTACTGAATGGTGTCAGACTTCCATCTAGAACTTAGCTCCACAGAGCACTATATGTGTTTCTTTGAAATCTCCAAATCCTATGAATTATGTCAAGTATGTATTGCAGGCCAGTGAATAAAGTAACCTACTTATTTCACTGCTGAAAGGTGATCCAGCTATTATTACCATCTCCATTTTTTTAAAAGATTTAATCTATTTGAGAGAGAGAGTATGAGCAGGGGGTAGGTGGGGAGGAGCAGCGGGACAAACAGATTCCCTGGGGAGCAGGGCGCCCAAAGCAAGGCTTGATCTCAGGACCCTGAAATCATGGCTTGAGCCAAAGTCAGAGGCTTAACTGACTGAGCCTCCCAGGTGCCCCTACCATCTCCAATTTATAGGGGAGGAAAATAGGGCAACTATTTTATTTTTATTTTTATTTATTTATTTGTCAGAGAGAGAGCGAGCGAGAGCGAGCACAGGCAGACAGAGTGGCAGGCAGAGTCAGAGGGAGAAGCAGGCTCCCTGCAGAGCAAGGAGCCCGATGTGGGACTCGATCCCAGGACCCTGGGATCATGACCCGAGCCAAAGGCAGCTGCTTAACCAACTGAGCCACCCAGGCGTCCCAAAAAATAGGGCAACTATTATTTCAATTTTCCAAATGGGAAAAAATGAGGGAGGTATTACCATCCCTATTTTATGGATGAAGAAACTGAGACACAAAGAAGTTGTTATTTTCCTAAACCACAGAGTAAGTTAATAGTGACTGGATTAGAACCTGAATCTTCTATTGTAGCCTCAAGCTTTTCCCAGGGAATAGTCAGTTTTACCAAGATGATGCTTATTATGAGAAGATGCTTATTAAGATACTGGAACACATATCCGACTCCTTCCTTCTACCGCACCACGTTCGATGGTGATTTACAAAATGTTCTCATTTGTTACTTTATTTGATTCTCAGAACTACTTTCCTAGATGCACAGGGTGGATATCATCATTCCGATTTACTTTTGCTAAGACTGAGTTTTAGAGAGGAGAGGAGACTTGACCAAAATCTCACAAAGCATAGGCAGCAAGGCCTGGACTAGAGGCCAAGTCCTTGAACTTCCAGCCTGGGTTTCCTCCACTACTCTACATGGCCTCTCCTCTAGAAATTGCATAATAGGACTTTTACACTTGGACCCTGTCCAAATGAGGTTTTTCTGGAGTGGCTCCGAAAAAGGAGAAGGGGGAAATGTCTTTTCTATTTTGACTATGAAGCTTTCTTAAGAGGCTAGAAGAAAGTTGATTACTGTGGAGATGTATTTCTCCATTGTTTTACTTTTAGACTCCTTGTCTATAAAACCATTCAAGAATGAAATGCCCATCCATCTAGTATAGCCGAGGTTTCAATCCTCCCTTTCATCCACCCCAATTAGTAAAATAATCATGTTATCACATAGATCTTCTTTGGTCAAAAGGGGTCCTAGGATGCCTGGACAATGAGGCCCAGCTTGGCTTCTTCTGTCAAAAAAAAGCTAAGCAAACCACTCCATTAAAAAAGAGGCCAAGTTGTATCTGTGGGCAAGTCATCACTAGAGAAATGTTGGAATTAAGAAAATCCATGTTTGCCATGAATAACCACTGACTTCCCCACTTGTGGGCCAATACCCATGTGACTCCTATTAAGGCTTTACTCACATCCAGGCCTGTCCACACTAGAATGCTGCAGACATCAAAGAATTTCCTAGGGCATGGATTTACAGACTTCTAATGCCCAAGAGACCCTCAGATACAAAAGGTTTGGCCTTCCTTAATAACTCATGCTAGTCTTAGAGTCTAGTCAGAGCTCCTCCTACGGCTTGGAGGTTCTGTCCATTTCCATAATGTTCAGAGAAAGCCAAGGTGAACTTTCTTTCTTTTCTTTTTCCTTTTTAAGATTTTATCTATTTTATTTGAGAGAGAGAGAGAGAGCATGAGCAGGGAAGGGTAGGGGCAGAAGGAGAAAGATAAACAGACTCCCCACTGACCAGGGAGCCTGATGTGGGACTCGATCCCAGGACTCCGGGATCATGACCTGTGCTGAAGGCAGACGGTTAACCAGCTGAGCCACCCAGGTGCCCCTAAGGTGAACTTTCTTTATGTTTCTTCCTTAAAGTGGCTGAGAAGATCTCAGGACTTTCAGGATGGGGGGAAGATGGAAGCAGAGTCTGGTATGTTGGGGGCTTTGATCCTCATGGCAGGAAGCTCACCCTGAGGACACTTTCCCATCAGGACCATACAAATAGCTACATCAGAGTGACCCTTTGGAGCTGCCATTCTGAGAAGAATAGAGATGTGGAAGGTGCTGCAGGAATCCCACTGTTTTGGATCCCTTACTGAAAAGTGAGGAGGGCACTAAGGCTCAGAGATGGGGGAGCCACTGATTCCTTGCTTTGCCACCCACAAGCCATGTAACCTGAATTTCTCTGACAGTCCCTTCCTTCACCTCCTGAATGGAATGATTGTTCCTGTCCTGACAATCTAATGGGTTTGTTGTGGGGATCAAGGGAGGAATATGTGTAGGAGCACTTTGTAATCTGTGAAATACCAGCAAATATAAGGAATTGGTAGAATTTATAGCAGTTAGAATAGAATCGACCTCTAGAAGAATCCAACGGACTTGCTTTGGAGGCTTGGTTCCAAAACAGCACTGCAGTGCCAGGACCATGAAGCATTCTCTGAGTCATTTGTCTGCTTGTCTAGGTATAATTTTTAGATGCCGCAGGTGGGCGGCCAGCAGGTAATTGCATCTTAAAAAGTATTTACTGAGCACCCACTCTGTACATGCTTGCTTTAAAAGGTAATTGGGAAGCACTTGTTCACACATGGACTTTTAATGACATAGATGGAGCCAACCTCCACCCACCAGCCTCTGAAAGGCAGGCATCCTGGCCTGAGGGGCTACTAGTGCTGAGCCCTCACATATGCCCATTAAAGATTCAATTCTGGCCTCCAGCGTTCCCCTGTCTTGTTGGGGAACCAGGCACCAGCAGAGACAGGTTTTATCTATCTCAGTGGTTCTCATCCAGGGGCAATTTTGTGCCATTTCCTCCAGCCCCAGGGGACAGTTGGCAATGACTGGAGACGGACTTGATTGTTACAACTGGGGGAGGGGAGTTCCACTGGCATCTAGTGGAGGCCAAGGCTGCTGCTAAACATCCTTGGTTACACGTCACAGCTCCCCACAACAACAAAATATCTGGCCCATATGTTAACAGCACTGACGTTCAGAAACACTGTTCTAACCTCAAGCCTCACTGTCATCATCTGGTTCATCCCTAAAGTTCCTTTTAGTATATGTGCTGCCGAAGTGAGCACTAAAGTTCCTTTTAGATTAGAACTTGGATGATTTTTGGGGCGCCTGGGTGGCTCAGTGGGTTAAAGCCTCTGCTTTCGGCTCAGGTCATGATCCCAGGGTCCTGGGATCAAGCCCCACATTGGGCTCTCTGCTCAGCAGGGAGCCTGCTTCCTCCTCTCTCTCTGCCTGCCTCTCTGCCTACTTGTGATCTCTGTCGTCAAATAAATAAATAAAATCTTTAAAAAAAAAAAAAAGAACTTGGATGATTTTTTAAAAAAGATTTTATTTATTTATTTGTGTGAGAGAGTGCCCAACCAGGGGGAGAAGCAGACAGAGGGAGAAGCAGGCTCCCTGCCAGGCAAGGAGCCCAATGTGGGACTTGATTCTAAGACCCTGGGATCATGACCAGAACGGAAGGCAGACACTTAAGCAACTGAACCACCCAGGCGCCCCAAGACTAACTCATTTTTTAAAAGATTTGTTTAGGGGCACCTGGGTGGCTCAGTTGTTTAAGCATTTGTCTTTGGCTCAGGTCATGATCCCAGGGTCCTGGGATTGAGTCCTGCTTTGGGCTCCCAGCTCAACGGGGAGCCTGCTTCTCCCTCTGCCTGCTGCTCCCCCTGCTTGTGTGCTCTCTCTCTCTCTCTCTGACAATTAAATAAATAAAAGATTTAAAAGATTTGTTCATTTTATTTTTTTATTAATGTATAATGTATTATTTGCTTCAGGGGTACAGGTCTGTGAATAATAAGTCTTACACAATTCATAGCACTCACCATAGCACATACCCTCCCCAATGTCCATAACCCAGCCAGTATTTGTTTATTTTAGAGAGAGAGAGAGAGAGAAAGCATGAGTGGAGGGAGGGGCACAGAAAGAAGAGGAGGGAGAGAATCTCAAGCAGACTCCCTGCTGAGTATTGAGCCTGATGTGATGCAGGGCTCCATCCCACAACCCTGAGATCATGACCTGAGCTGAAATCAAGAGTTGGACACTTAAGCAACTGAGCCACCTAGACACCTGGAGAATAACTGATTTTTAGGCCAAGAAAATTTTTTATTGTGGTAAAAATCATATAACATTAAATTCACCATCTTAACCATTTTTAAATATACAGTGCAGTAGCATTAAATATATTCACACTGTCAAACATCTCCAATGGATGATTTGTTTTTAACTGACTGCTATCATTCAACAAACACTTCCTAAGCATTTGCCACGTGCCAGGCTGAATACTCAGGGATGTGAAAATGAGTAAGACTCAGTCCCTGCCCTCAAGGAATTGTGTGAAGTGAGGACACGTAAGTGGACATGGAGCTGACAACGACTGTGCTATATGACAAGGTATCAAAAAGGAAAGGTCACTGGCGTGGGCCACTCACAACAAGCTTCCTGGAAGAGGGGAAATACAAGACAGATGCTGATGTGTAAGAAGACTCAAATCAGCAGCGAGGAAGGGGAAAGCCTTGGCTGGTTGATAAACAGGTCAGGCTTGGTCTGAACTGGCCAGTTCTTCTCATCTGCCTGATTGGTCCAATCTAAATTTCTGAACCAGAATTACTGAGTATGTGTCAAGAAATTGGAGGTGGGAGGAAAGTAAGGGTGATGGAGGAGGAGGAGCTCAAGGAGAGAAAGAAACTAAAATTTATTAAATATATACCAGGGGAGACCAGCTGTATTTTAATACTCCACAAGAAACTTCCACTTACAGGTAAGTAAACTGATAACTAACTTGTTGCAGATTACAAAGCGTATAAATGGGCAAGCAGTTTGCAAATTTAAGACTATCTCCTAAGCCCCTCGTCTTCTGCTACATTACCAATGCTTCCTCCCTTTCAAGGACACGCTGATACAAATCGTACAAAAATTCATTATATGCCCTCTACTCCAGCATCAGAGCCTGCTTAACAAAAGCCGCCTTATCCCTAAGGCAACGGACCCGCCGGTATCAGCTGCTTACTAAATATGCCCTAAAGAACCGTACCCTAAAGAACCAGCTAAAGCATTTATGCATTTCATAGATCTTTAAAATTTATCTACAGATGAGAAAAGTACATTGAGCATTTCTGCAGCAAGAGTACTCTCTCTGGGTAATCCACTGTCACAACATGAAGCAGTGTGAAGTTGCCTGGACCACCTTCTGGCATATTGTGAAACCCTCGCCCCAGAAGTGACGTCACTGCTCATGCTGAGGTTATTTAAAGTAGGGAGCAAACCAATGGGAATACTCGTGACTGTGACAAAGGATGAGGGATGAGATAGAATCGATAAAGCTTTCAGCTCAAGCTTCATTCATTCTATAAATAAAATAGCTTGAAATAGGTCTGAGGGATACTTTTTGCTTCTTAGAAACAAAATTCACCAGTGCTCAGCACAGGACCTAGCATATAATGTGCTGAGTAAGTGTTTGTTGAATGTTAAAATATAGACTAGTCTCAAATCCTGTTATCAGCAGCTCCTACCTCCATCCCAAGGAGAAGCCTGCAGTTTGCCATTTCCAGATTTCCTGAGAGAAGGGACTTGGGGAGCCTGATTTGTGGGCATGTTCTGGAAGGGACGCAAGGCATAGTCTTTCTTGTTTGGTGTGCTCAGCCAGGAGTTAAAAATTGGAAGGGAACAGTTCCTAGTTCCCAAGCTCCTGAATGGTTGTTGTTTTTGGTGGTTCAGAATATATTATTGGATTTGTTGCTCATGCCTGCTTTTTTGACACCCCTACATAATCACCCCAAACATTAACAATAACAAAATAGGAGCAATGGCAAAAATTCCTGATGTATTTCTTTATAGGTAGCTGTGATGCTGGATTAACCCTCAGAGGAAAGCAGAAAACCTTGGTAGCCAGGCAACTTGAGAAACTCCAATCTGTATGCCCCATAACTCCATGCCACTTTAATATGCTGGTTTAATTCAGAAAAGCTATATATATGGTGCCAACCTCTCCAAGAAGTCATTTGATCTGTGTACAGGGTATTTTTGTCGTTGTTTTTCCTAAATAAAATGAGCTAGTTGGTTCTGTTTCTTAGACACAATTTTTTCCTTGCTCGGTTCCTACTGTTTTCCCCCAACCCCAAGAATCTCCTAGACACTCAATCGCAGAACTCTGCTCTGTGGGAGAATGTATTATACCCCTGCCAGTAGCAGGCTCAACCAGACTGCTCCTTGAGCTCTGTGGTTCCTGGAGGCAGGAAGCATGCAACAGGATCCCTGTCCCCAGCTGCCTGGAGTTACATGCTGTGGAGCATTTTGGTTAAGCCCAGCGGCTTCAGAGTTTAATGACCTGAAGGGAATCCTGGCTCTGTCATTGCCCACTTATTCATTCAAACCCTTCCTGTCTATGACTGTACTAATTACATGAAATTAGGAGAGAATATTTAGAAAGCACTGATCAGGTACTATTGTCAGTGCATCATAGTGCTCAATAAATGGCAGCTACTTATTTTTAAGATTACACTGCTGGGTATAGCCTTTCTCTATTCACCAAGATGTGTTTGTTTTGACAAGCCTCCTACTTGGCTTCTGTCTCGAGTTTTCTCTGAGAACAATGAGTTTTAAACATGTTTTTATCTTGAATGAACCAAATCCTAATCCCTCTGTGTTTTTTTTTTTTTTTTTTAAGTTGAAGTACAAACTCAAGAAGCAATTGTCACACTCCATCCCTCTGGTTAACATCCAATAGGCATTTTAGGGATTAGAAAGCTAATAAACATCATATTAGAGATTAAAATGTAAAATCTGAAGTGGTGGAAAATGCATGGGTCTGAAAATCTTTTGGACTTGAAAAATTTCCAAATCACTCCAGTGCTATTGTAGTATGGTCATACAGATAGCTATACTTCTTTGTTGACAAACCCCCTTAGGGAAAAAAAAAAAAAGTCAGGGGTGCCTGGGCAGCTCAGCAGTTAAGCTTCTGCCTTTGGCTCAGGTCATGATCCCAGGGTCCTGGGATGGAGGCCCTCTGCACTGGGCTCCCTACTCCCCGGGGAGTCTGCTTCTTCCTGTCCCTCCACCTGCCGCTCCCACTGCTTGTGCTCTCTCTCTCTGTCAAATAAATAAATGAACTCTTAAAAAAAAAAAAAAAGGATTTCCCCCAACCTTTTCAGTATCAGACATCTAGGGTCTTTCCTGACTCCGATGTCAGGGTTATGGTCCTCCATGGCCCACTGCCCCACCACACAATACACACTGGCTTTATTCCTTTCCCTCATGGTGGCTAAGAGCTTTGGCTCTGGAGTTAGGCCATCTCAGTAATCCGTTGTGACCATGGGCAAATTACCTACCAGATCTGTGACTCAATTTCCCATGTTTAAAAATAGAGATAATTATGATACCTGCTTTCAGGGGATCGTGGTCAGGATTAAATAGGGTAATATACATTAAAAGTTCATAGCACAGGAACTGGCATTTAGTAAGAGCTCAAATACTGTTTTTTTGTTTTAATTTTTATTTTTTAAGGTTTTATTTTTAAGGAATCTTTATACCTAGTGGGACTTGAACCCACAACCTTGAGATCAAGAATCATATACTCCACCCACTGAGCCAGCCAGGCACTCCGCTAAACACTATTTAAAAAATAGTGTTCAGTATTGTTTTGCAGCAAGTATACCAAGTCCATTCATAAATATACATGTGCTAAAAACAAAATGGTCTGACATACTATGAGTATTTTTTCTTTAGGCTCTTTAGCTGGCCTGGTGCCTCCAGACCTAGATTCTGGGTATGTACCTACATATGTAAATGGCATAAAGTGACCGAAACAGCCAGGAACTCTGTGGGCACCTCTACCACGGCTGGGGAAAACTCTAGTCCATAGAGGAAAGGTGTGGATGTGGGAGAGTTAATAGGAGCAGGGTCTGTGCTGACCAGATCCTGTAGTAGCTGAGCCAACCTCAGGCTGCCCCTCAAGTCTTACTGCAATTGTACCAGGAATGTTACCTTTTGCTCCCAATCAGCTGAGCTGATTGCTCAGCTCCCCTGTATCCTGGGGCACTTTTTTTCTGGGAACGCACCACTAACTGCTTCATCTGTAAAAACAAATAAGGACCTCTGCCCAGGGTCTAAAGGAAAGCATCCCTTTAGGACATAAAAATAGAAATAGTAGAGAAGAATGCTTAAAAGCTGAGTTCAGGATTTAGATAAGCTCTAGGTTTGAATCTTGCCTTCAATACTTTTTAGCTGTGTGAACTTCAACAGGTTGCTTATCCTTCTGAGCCTCTATTTCCTTACCTGGAAAAAGGGTAATAAGTGCCCCCCAAGAAGAATATTGTGAGACATAAATGGGATACTGATGTTGGGTAATTGCACAAGTTTCTGGCATATAAATAAGTGCCTAATAATGACAGCTTTGGGGCACCTGTCTGGTTTAGTCCATGGAGCATGTAACTCTTGATCTCAAGGTTGTAGGTTCGAGGTCCATGCTGGGTGGAGAGATTATTTAAAAAAAAAATAATGATAGCTGCTCCATGGGGCACAGGGGTGGCGCAGTCCATTAAGCATCTGCCTTTGGCTCAGTTCATGATCCCACAGTCCTGGGATTGAGTCACCCTCTCCCCCCACCCGCATCAGGCTCCCTGCTCAGCTGGGAGCCTGCTTCCTCCTCTCCCTCTGCCCCTCTTCCCTATTCGTGCTTTCTCTCTCAAATAAATAAATAAAATATTAAAAAAATTTTTTTGCTTCTCCATCACACTCTCTTTAGATTTTGCAGGGACCACACATTCATGGTAAAATCAAAGTTCATCTATTGCCAACAGATTTCCTTAGCCAAGTATATGAAGAGCAATAGTCTTATTAGATTAGGGCAAAGGTGATGTTAAAAAATTAAAATGGCCTGGAGTGTCTGGCCAACTCAGTCAGTGGAGCATGCTACTCTTGATTTCAGGATTGTGAGTTCAAGCCCCACACTGAGTGTGGAGCTTACTTAAAAAAAAAAAAAAAAAATTAAAATGGCCCAAACTAATTGATTTGGGGGCTTGATGAAATTATTTCTTTCTCAAAGATTTTTCAAGCCAGGTTCCCAACAGTCCTTCAGATAAACACTTCTTATAACATATTCAGGTTTTTTTCAAGAGCCAACTAAATACAACAATCATTTGAGTTATTGTTCCATGTCAGACTAAGTACCAAAGATTCAAAGATGTAGAAGATACATTTTTTTTCCTCAAGGAAATAACTGTTTAGTTGTTAATCTTTTTACCTGTGAAATCTCCCAGAATCACCTTCTCTATTCTATCTTTTCCCATATCCTTTAAGATGTTTCTTAATCTAGGGCTGGGTGAGAACTTCTCACTCTTTGTGTTTCTCACCATTCATCTAACTTTGTCCTCATTCAACTCCTACATAACTCAACAATATCATTAGCTTTTAAAGTTTTTTTTGTTTGTTTGTTTAATGTATATGAATCTCATCTCCCCAATCAGATTATAAGTAACTTTAGGGCATGGGTTTCTATTAGTTCATTCTATATTTCTATAACACCTGCCATTCTGTTATTCCTTATTTATTTATTTTATTTTATTATCCCCTCCCACCCACTCCCCCTGTTATTCCTTATTTAGATCATCAAGGATGACTGTCAATGAAATTTTATGAGCTTGTACAAAATACATAGTTTAACTTATCCCTCTAAGTCAATTGGGTATGAGATAGATGGATTTGGGGCAAGTGAGCTACTTTCCCATACAGCATCACCTGATCCATTTAGGAAATTTCCTTTCTCTTTTTGCCTTCTAATTTTCTCTCTTCCACAGTGTTGGAAGATCACTGAATTCTGCATGGAAAATGCCATTTCTATTTTTGCCTTTGGTCTTAAAAAGGCTTGAATCACTATCATTCTTGAAAAGGCTTAAATCACTATCATAGAAATCCCTCTAGAAGAGGACAGGGCAGCTGCTTAGCACATCTGAAATTCAACAGCCAAGCAAGAGGAGAAGCAGAAAGGATTTTGCCCCCATATCATCCTAAAGGGGAAAACTGTATCTTACCCTGGCTTAAATGGAGTTGGAATAGTGCCTATTAACTCAAAGATTCTCACACTTTGGAAAAACATCCTGATTTCTCTGAAATCACCTATATGGGATCTTTCTTCACCACAGAGTTATTATTCTTATCACTGTAATGTCAATGGGAATATTGGGACCATTCTCACAGTGAAGCGCGGTCCACAAGGTTGTGGACAAATCAGTAGTAACATTCACCCATCTGAGATTTTTTTCAACATTTATTACATTGTTGAAGGGAGAGACAAGAACAACCTCAGTATATAGGAAAATGTCCTCTACCCTTGAATACCTGCATATACACAGGGTGGGTGAGCAAGGCCAAGGCAGGAAGGAGGTTTGATTGTGCTTGTGTGCATGTGAGTGTGCACATTTGTGTATGAATCAGAACCTTCCCAAAGGGAGGAAAATGCTTAATCCTATCAGTCAAACTGGTGAAAGAGGTAACAGGCTCTGGGCTATTTATAGACCTTAAATTGGCATGTGCTGTACATATTGAATACTTTGCTGATCTCATTTTTTTAGAGCAGCTGAGATAAAGGAAAAGCAAAGAAAAGGTAATAAGATTCAGATCATGACTGTAATTTTAAAAATAACATTACCATAAGTGACTCTTAATCTCACAAAACAAACTGAGGGTTGCCGGGGGGAGGGGGTTTGGGAGAAGGGGGTGGGATTATGGACATTGGGGAGGGTATGTGATTTGGTGAGTGCTGTGAAGTGTGTAAACCTGGTGATTCACAGACCTGTACCCCTGGGGATAAAAATATATGTTTATAAAAAATAAAAAATTTAAAATAAAAAATTAAAAAAAAAAATAACATTACCTTTCTTATAATTGTAGATGCCTGGAAAATTTCCCAGAGTCAGAGAATTAGATAAAACGGGATTCAATTTTGAAAACAGAGTGGAGATAACCTGATCACTGAAGTCTGGGTGTAGAGGTGAAGAGGATTATCTGAATACTGTACTGATTTTATTTGATTTCAAGGGTGTTCTCCAGTGTCACTATTGCTTCCGTGCCAAAATGCCTCTGTGCTGCTGCATATAACATGGGGTCATCCAGAGACACTGACTTGAGGGCAGCAGTAAGCAATAAGCCCTCAAAAGGAACTTTGGAGAGTTGACACAAACATAGCTGTCCTGATCATCCCACGTCCCTTTCTCTAGGAAGAGGGTAAAGCTCTCTACCAAAAACAGCAGAAGAAACGCTCACCCTCTGAAGTAAGGACAGTAATGAGCCATTGCCCATCCATCTCCAGGGCCTCTCTGGAAAGAGGAAGGTGT